>NC_139032.1:15620165-15993219 GCF_964662115.1 Mustela nivalis
GGTGGTGGGGGGGGAGCAGGCTCCCCGCTGAGCAGAGAACCCGATGGGGGGCTCGATCCCAGGACCCTGAGATCATGACCTGAGCCAAAGGCAGAGGCTTAACCCACTGAGCCACCTGGGCGCCCCATTTTAAATAACAGTAATAAATCTGTTTACCTATTAGTTAATATATATACTTTTCATGAAAAAAATATTAAGATTCATAAAGTTTTTATCTATTTTTTTCAACATAGAGAAATCAATTAGAGATCAAATCTTCACATATGATACTTTATGAGCAATGGGGTTACTTTTGAAAGATATTTTGATAACTATATTCATTTCTAACTGTATGGCTGACTTTAGTGCCTACCAAATTCTCCATCCCAAAGATGTCACTGCAGTATAAGTGGGAGATGAGCCCTTGAGAACCCATAGGTAGCATATAGTTTATCTGTTCATCCATTCTTCCTTTAAAATATCAATATCTCTAAGAATAATAGCATCATTCATTCATTTATTCATTCGTTCAAAAATACTTTGGTTGGTATATATTATACTAATAAAAACAAGTAAAACTGTGTCCCGAAGACCAACACCAAAGGAGAAAAAAGTATATGGGGCTCCTTGGAAGCAGAAATCCCTCTGCCTGCAGGTATCTGGGAGAACAAGAGACTTGGGAAAGTCCTTGAAAGAGGACAGAGGTTTTAGGAGGTGGTGATAGAATGCCACAGGGGTTAGAAATGCAGAGATTTCAGCCTGGAGGAGAATTCAGAGAACACTTCTGGTAAAAGCCATGAGGTCACTGGGGAGCAGAGAACAGAGAAAATGAAAGAGCCAAGAACTTCTGGAAACAGCTAAACATGTGGTGCAAAAGAGTTCAGGGGATAACAAACAAAGAGTTACTAACAGGATGGTGACATGATACCTGAAGTAGAGAAGAGAGCAAGTTTCTCTCTTAAATAAAAAAATTTTTTAAATGTGATTATGAAAGTAGGATGTTGCAAAGAAAAGCCAAGAAGTTTAATACTGACAAGAAAATAACGAGAGAGGCACCTGGGTGGCTCAATCAGTTGGGTGTCTTCCTTGGGCTAGGGTCATGGTCTCAGGGTCCTGGGATCAAGCCCCAAGAGCAGGGAGCCTGCTTCTCCCTCTCATTCTCCCTGCTTGTTCTCTCTCTCTGCCAAATAAATAAAATCAAAGGAAGGAGGGAAGGAAGGAAGGAAAGAAGGAAGCAGAATGGCAATTTTGGCCATGATCCCTGAGCAGATTGAGAGAGATTTAGGAAATAGGTTGCAGGGGCAGATGAGCGGTTCAGATGATTAAGTGTCCGACTCAATCTCTTGACCTCAGGTCTTAATCTCAGGGTTAGGAGTTCCAGCCCCACATTAGGCTCCACGGTGGGTGTGAGGCCTACTTTAAAAAAATATATAAAAACATAGAATAAACTCTATTAAAAAAAAAAAAAAAAGGAAATAGGTTGCAAAACAGGAGGCAGCTAGTGTAATATGCCCTTGGGAAAACAGTATTAAGAACAGCCACTAACTCAACAATATCAAGCAAAAGCCATCGAGTGTGTAAGCCTTTTGTATCTGCCAAAGGCTGTGCTAAGTGCTTTATGTGCTTTAGCTACAGTAATATTCACGACTGAGGGAGGGGTACAATTATTACTACCTCTTAATGGAGGAGGAGCAGGTGCTACCAAACACCAATTCTGGAGCTCTTCTGCAAGATGTTTAAGAGGCAAAGTTGAAAGAACCCATATATTATGTTGGGAAGGCCTAGTACCTTACCTACCTTACTTGTTTGTAGGTAAGAGAGAAGTCAATAAAGGGAGAAAATACAAGAGAGAATGACATGACTTTAGAGACTTCTGGGGGTGGGGGTAGGGGTTAGGTGAAAAAAAGGTATGAACAGCAGAGCAGGAAGGCTCAACCTAGAAGAAAATGCTTCCTCTCCTGATGGAAGCAAAGAGAGGGTGACAGACGTTTCCTTCTTTTAATTTTTTTTTAAAATGATTTTTTTAAAGATTTTATTTTATTTATTTGACAGACAGAGATCACAAGTAGGCAGAGATGCGGGCAGAGAGAGAGGAGGAAGCAGGCTCCCTGCTGAGCAGAGAGCCCGATGCGGGGCTCGATCCCAGGACCCTGGGATCATGGCCTGAGCTGAAGGCAGAGGCTTTAACCTACTGAGCCACCCAGGTGCTCCTCCTTCTTATAATTTTGCCCAAGACCCCATCACGTATGTATGGATCAGAAGTCAGCCCATGTCACCCCGAAGGCTGCAAACCTCAGCATTCTCCTTTGCCCCTCTTATCAAGGGAGAAGATGGGAGGCAGAAGATAAGCCTGTGCAACCATACTTTCCCTTTTCATGATGAGCCCTTCACAGGAAACAGCACAATACGCCATATACCATGCGTTCTACGAATCACAAAGCATAGGGATACTCTCTCAACAGAGGATCCACCCAAGTTAAGATAGACGGGGAACGCCAGTAGGATCCCATTGGATAGGCTTCGGAGCAAACTGCCCCACAATATTCCAAGGATGTCCCCGATACACTAACCTAAAAATGTGTTCCTCTATGGGTCTGCAGACACCCACACTAAGCAAATAAGAATTCAGAGTAAAGTGTAAGAGCAAATGTAACTGGAGATCACTGGGCGGTTGGACTGCCTGGGCAAGGTATACAGTAAATGCACTTTCTTTGCCAGCCTGTCAGAAATCTCTATCAGCAAACTCGAGAAATCTTTTTCTTCCTGGGTGACTGACCCCCAGAGGTTGTCAGACAAACTTCCACCTGTCCAGCTATAAATTCTTCATTCCTTTAGGTACACCTAGAAATAGGCACTTTTATTTTTAAAAAGAATTAATTATAATCACTTCAGGTAAACCTTTTACGACTGTGTGCCTAACTGCCACATAGCAAAAAACAAACAAGATTTACTATAGTGTTGGTCCTTGTATTGTAAGCCTTCACTCTATCACTTGTAGAACACCTAAGCCAGGACTCAGAAACATTTTTTTTTTAAACAGATAACTTTAAAAGGGGTATAAAATTGACAAGTATAGTAGATGATACAGGGAGAAATGAACTCTTCCTCCTACCCCTGTATTCCAGACATCTCACTTCCCTTCCCCAAAGGAACCTGTTACACTTTGTTATGTATTCTTCCGAAGATAATCTATGCATTTATAAGCATATACCAAAAAATAATATTTTACATAGAGGTATATTATACACATTGTTGTGCACCTTGCTTTTTCTTCACTAACAATTTGGACATTCTTAAATATTTGTACACATAGAGTTCCTTCATTCTTTGGGGGGCTGACCAGTATCCCTTTGTATGGAAGTCTCATAATTTATTTAGCTAAAATCCGTACACCATAGCTTTTACGTACATGTGTATCTATCAGATAAAAACCTACCAGTAAAATGTCTGAGTGAATTCAAATACTGCCACGTTGTCCTCCACTGAAGGTGTGCCAATTTATAAGCAAAAGGTTTGAGGGGCGCCCGTGTGGTTCAGTGGGTTAAGCCACTGCCTTTGGCTAGGGTCATGATCTCGGGGTCCTGGGATCGAGTCCTGCATCAGGTCCTCTGCTCAGCAGGGAGCCTGCTTCCCTCTCTCTCTCTCTCTCTCTGCCTGCCTCTCTGCCTACTTGTGATCTCTGTCAAATAAATAAAAAAAAATTAAAAAAAAAAAGGTTTGAGTTACTAATAACCCTTAAATGTTAGAGACTACACTGTAGAGAATATTAGAGAAACTAGAGAAAATATTAGAGAATATACTGTGTATACACTGAGGATACACTGTATACAGTATTTTTTTATTAATACTCAACTTCCTTCCAAGTAAAAATTTGAAGTGACCAGATTCCTTCAATTTAAAAATAGCTGTAAAATAAAATAAAATACTGAAAAACGCACTTGCCCGAGGAACAAGAATCTCAAGCATCCAAAATGGCTTTAATGTTCAGAAGTTAAAAAGTATTTCTGAGAGAACTTTGAAAATATATGAAAATTTGAATAGCAGCAAGACAACTGATGACCAGAAGACTTCAAAGGACTTCAGTGAAGAGAGTACTGGCTTGCTGATTGTTATCTATGGAAGTCACATCTTTGAGAAGTCGTGGGTTACAGCAGAGAAAGGACAGGAGGAGGAGATAGAGTATGGGGCAAGGTGGGGGGGGGGCTGTTTTAGTCACCCATTGACTATGGCAGTCCATTCACGGTATGCAATTTGGTGGCGGGATATATAAAATCCACCTTAGTGACCTCAGCAGGTTTTAAAGGGAACAAAGGATTATGCTACTTCAAAGTAACCTGTCCATGTCTGTATCCCTTGTTTCCCTCACCAAACCTATCCCCCACCTCCCTTCCCCAAGTGCTCGACAGCATATCGAGGCATCCAAGTGGGAAAGCAGAGCATCATCGTTCATTCCTCCCCATCCTTACTTCCTAGTCAACCATCACGACCTATCTATTTCTTAGTATCTATTTCTTAAATATCTCTTGCATCTGCCCACCTCTGCATTTATATCGCCAGGATCCTAAAGTCACCATGAATTCTTGGCTAGATGGCCTCCCTTCAGTCTTTCTGCCTCCCGATTTCCCTTCTCTGATCCATTCTCTGCAGTAAAGCCTAGAGAGGTTTTTTTGTTTTGTTTTTGTTTTTAAGATTCACCTATTTATTTGCCCGAGAGAAAGCCTGGAAGAGCAAGCAAGCAAGAGTATAAGCAGGGGGCGTGGCAGGCAGAGGGAGAGGGAGAAGAAGGGAGAAGACTCCCCACAGAGCAGGGGCAGCCTCATATGGGACTCACCCAGAACCCTGGGATCAGGACCTGAGCCAAAGGCAGACACCCAACCCAGGCGTCCCAAGCCTCCAGCCTTCTTAAAGTGAAGCAGTCAACATGTCATTCTCACCTAAAACCTTTCAGTGGTTCTCCCAAGGTCATGAGGCATGTTTAAAAGTCCTTCACCATGTGTGCAGCCCACTGCGCACCACATCCGAGCTGCTCCCTCATCTCTTCCCTCTCCCTGCTTCAGTCTCTACATTCTAAATATAACGAACAACTTCGAATTCTCCGCATTCGCCTCCCGTTCCTTCCACGCTGTTCTCTGCTAAGGACATTCTCCACTCCGCCCCTTTTGCCATCAAGAGAGACAACATGAGGAGTGCCTGGGTGGCTCAGTTGGTTAAGCGACTGCCTTCCGGCTCAGGTCATGATCCTGGAGTCCTGGGATCGAGTCCCGCATCCGGCTCCCTGCGCGGCGGAGAGTCTGCTCTTCCTCTGACCTCTCCACTCTCACACTCCCTCTCTCTCAAATAAATAAAATTTAAAAAAAAAAAAAAGAGAGAGAGAGACAACATGAAAACCTTCATAGAAACTCTCTGAATCAGGATTCCCTTCCCTGTGCCCCTGAGCCTTCGGTGTTTGCCCCCAGGTCCTGTACAACCTGACCCATTTAGACTAACTATACTCTAAGCCCCAGAACATGGGGAACTGTCTTGTTGATTGTAGTATCCCCAATGTCCACCTGAGTTCTGGGTACACATTCGAACACTTTACCAGAGTTTAAGTAGATCCTAGAGAACAAAGGTAATGCATGGGATGAAAAGAAAATGTTTTGTGGTTTTATAAACATATGCAAATAGTGTACTCTCCAGAAGAAAGAAATCCATTATTATCCATTGGTCCCCTAAATGTATTTGACAAAGGATCATCTATGAGGGTATACACACTTGTTTGCACGGGGTACAATTTTGGCAGACTCTTTTCCAAGAGATTTCTGCCAGCTCTCAGTTCAGAATATTCCCTCCCCTAATTCTTATACCCTAATGTTAAGATGTTTATCTAAGATTTTCAGCTTACTTCTTTAAAAAAAATCTTTGAGATGTTTAAGTTGATTTAAAGGACAGAAACCTTTAATATTTTTATCTTAATTTAAGCTAAAAGATTTAAGTCCGGGTTTGTTTTTGTTTTCTTCAGAAGAATAGAATTCTCATCCAGAATAACTAATTCCACTAGTATTCCGTAAGAAAAATGATGTTTTAATAAAATGGTGTGGTCCTGGAAGTTGAGAATCACAAGTCTGTCAGTGGGATGCTGAGAACTAATAATGGAGGCTGCCAGATGAGAAATGGCCATTTGCTAGGATGACGTTTCCCAACTCTTTCTGGCTGTTACACTTGATTTTCAAAATTCCAATGTTGTTTAGAAACCGACTGTTCTTTCAGTGCAATTCAGGAAGGAAAAGGGAAGATAACTACCACACGATGCCTTTCTCATTCTCTTGTCACCGAGGAGCCAAACTACAGAGCAGCTTTTCCTGATCACGGAGTTT
This sequence comes from Mustela nivalis, assembly GCF_964662115.1. Lineage (NCBI taxonomy): Eukaryota > Metazoa > Chordata > Mammalia > Carnivora > Mustelidae > Mustela > Mustela nivalis. The sequence continues at coordinate 15,626,501 of NC_139032.1, forward strand.
TAGTCATTAGGCTATTTCTTCTGTATGTCTTCTGCTATTGTAAAACGGGAAGAAATATATTATATCCATAAGGGAAAGACCTTGAAATGACCCAAGAAGGCAATTATAAGAGAGGGATTAAACAAAAGAAAAGCAGCTTTTCTCTTTTAAGGCCGTGTCCCTCAAATGCTCACAGTATTTTGTGATTGTATTACGTAAACAGGAACAGTCTGCCTTAGCCACCTCGTGTCTCAAACCAACCAAGACTCTCTCCTTGACCAAACTTGGTTCAGGCTCTTCCTGAGCTGAGTCCTTTTTCTGACTAGGCTGTAACCTTGGGCCTTGTAGTTGGCCCCGCTGAGGCAGTTTTAGCAAGAATCTGCTGGGTCAGTAAGTGAAAATCCCCCACCCTTCGTATCTCATCACCCTGGCCTACCTTCAGCAAGAATCCTGTTGAGTTGGTTTAGCAAGAATCCTTCTGGCTTTGATCTTTTCTCTTGTAATTTTCCATTCACTGACCCCCCCCCCCACTTCGCTCCCCCACTATCCATCTCCACTTGTTGTTGTACTAGGAGTTGAGCCCCGTCTCTCACTGCAAAACCCCCACTGCAGCAGACCCCCTTGAAGAAAATCTTCCTTACCATCTTTAACAAGTGTCATGAAAATGTTTTCTTTAGTAAAATCCAAGACACACACACACACTCACTCACTCTGTAGGTCTGAGAACAAAACTCCTAAGACATTGGCATCCCAGTCACTCTCAGGAACTCTCTGGTAGACTGAAGCCTACAGAGCTTCTCCCTTTAGTTAAACTGGAAGATAGACTCTGACATCAAGATGACTCCACGGGGGACGCCTGGGTGGCTCAGTTGGTTGGACGACTGCCGACGCCTGGGTGGCTCAGTTGGTTGGACGACTGCCTTCGGCTCAGGTCATGATCCTGGAGTCCCAGGATCGAGTCCCGCATCGGACTCCCAGCTCCATGGGGAGTCTGCTTCTCTCTCTGACCTTCTCCTTGTTCATGTTCTCTCTCACTGTCTCTCTCAAGTAAATAAATAAAATCTTAAAAAAAAAAAAAAAAGAAATCCTTACCTATTTGGCCACTTTAAAAAAAAAAAAAAATGACTCCACGGAGTGGACCTCAGAGGGCTCACCTATTGCCTATCACACTCCATGTTTGCTGACCCCAAACACCAGCCAGAGAGATACAATTTTTGTCTGAAAAATGTCTACTCTAAGAGTTGCTTTTCAAGAATGTGGTTTCCCTCTGAAGGGCAGTGGCTACAAGCGCAGGGGACCAAAATAAGAGCCTGAATGGTTCTTATTACATTGAAAAGCAAAGATCCACTCTACAACATCTTAGGCCGATTCACCATTCTCTCCTAGTTTGCTGGCCTAAAGACTCTAACAAATTTTAGAAAGTTTAAATTTTACGATTTAGGACATGCCTCTCTGCTTTAATACAACAATGCCTACTTGCTTGACCCTCCTGCCACAGAGCAAAATCGCCTGGAATCCTGAGTTCCTCTAGGCCAGGTAAGGACAAAGATTATGGGGAAGCAGTGGGCAGGGTGTGGCTTTGGGTTTTTTTGTTGTTGTTGTTTGTTTTTTTACATCACTTCTAAGCACACACTAACAGTAGTGACAAATTTGGAGAGGATTATCTGAGCTAGACCAAGGATCTATGAAGTATACTGTGGGCTTATGTTCTTAGGGGAGTAAAATCCTCTTTCCTAAGATTCTAAGATTTGATTTACAAAAACTTCTTGGTTCTTTTAAAGATCCATGGAGGACACCTATTTTTTCCAGAAAGAAGGAAGATATTTCCATATTCAAAGACCAACCTGCTCCACTACAATATGCCTAGTTCATTCTGCAAGACAGTATTAATAGCAGCTGGTTTAGTCAGTTTGGGCTACTACAAACCACAGAATACCATACACCTGGGCTTTATACTACAGATGTTTATTTCTTACAGTTCTGGAGAACAGAAGTCCCAAACCAGGGCACCCAGATGGTCAAGTTCTGGTGTGAGCCGTCTTCATGGTTTGCAGTGCTTGCCTTCTCACTGTATTTTCACACGACAGAGATCATCTCTCCCGTGTGCCTTCTTATAAGGGCATCCCTCCCTTTTAAGAGGGCTCCACCCTCAGGACCTAATTACCTCCCAAAGGCTCCACCTCTGAATACCACCGCACAGATCAGGGCTTCAACATACACATTTTGGGAGACACAAACAGTCCACGGCAACATGGTAACCATGTATTGCTCAAGAAGACGTGGGAAGTAGGTCAGTTACTAACTCCATTTTACAAATGAAAACAGAGTCAGAGAAGTTGAACTGCCCCAAAACACAATGGCTCACAAAAGCGACACTAGGATTCAAACATGGCCGCCCGACTCCGTCCATGCCCTTACCAGTGTCAGTTCACTATCACTCACCTACAGAGCTTGCACTTATAGCAACCCCCGAAGCTGTACCTTGTTTTATGGTTTACAAATCACTTTCCTGAGCATCTGATCCTCACATGAGTCCCACGAGGTCCCTCAAAGATAATATGACTAAGATCAAGCATGTGAAATGCCCAGAAAAATCCCTGCTATACCGGAGGCTTACTGTGAGTATCCTCAGACTCACAGAGAAATATCAAGAGGGTCATGAACCCCTGAAAACTGTGTACAGCGGTCCCCCCTTGTCCACGGTTTTAGTGACCTGCCGTCAACCCCAGTGTAACAAATCATCAAAAGACCAACAGTAGCCTGATGCTACGTCATGAAGCCGATATTCTTATCTCACCTCGTCTCACATCATCACAGGAAGGGGAAGGACGGTAGGAGAAGATATTTTGCAAGACACCACATTCACACAACTTTTATTACAGTATATTCTTAGAATTGTTTATTATTTGCTACAGACAGTCATCTCCTTACTCTCTTACTATAGTGTGTACACACCGTAAGTGTGTACATATAGGAAAAAACAGTATGTAGGTCTTGGGTTTGATACTACCCACAGTTTCAGGTATTCATTGGGGGGGTCTTACTTAGGACATATTCCCTTTTGTTAATTAAATTAAAATTAAAATAATAAAAAGAACATATCCCCTCTTGTGCCGATGTGAAATGTGTGTTTCTCAGGAGAAAATCTCAAGAGCTGGGTCAAACATAAGGGCCACACTAAGGGTCTGAACCAACAGTTTTCCAAAGAAGACAGACAAATGGCTAATAAACACATGAATATCCTCAACATCATTACTCATGAAGGAAATGCAAATCTAAACCACAATGAGACACCTCTTCACACTGGGAATACTATACTCAACAAGTAAGATCATATAAGGGATGGGGAGAAACTGAAACTATCATATACACTGTGCACAATCTGTCTGGAAAACAGTCTGGCAGTTCTTCAAAACGCTAAACATAGAATTATTAACTCCACTTCTGGGTACCTACCTGAGAGAAATGAAAATGTATGTCCATACGAAACCCTATACACAAATGTCCACAGAAACATTATTCATAATAGCCAAAGATCACAAACAACCCAAATGTCCATCAACTGATGGACAAATAAAATGTGATATGGAATATTATGCAGCAATACAAAAAAACACCCTACATGGATGAACTCTGAAAACCTTAAGATAAATGAAAGAAACAAATAAAAAGGAAAACTTCTTGTAGGTGGCCATCTATATACGATGCCTGGAAGAGACAGATCTATAGTGGCAGAAGGTAGATCAGTGGTTGCCTAGGGCTGGTGGGGATATAGGGACAAAGAGTTGACAGCTAAGGGGTCTGGGGCTTCTTTTAGAGATGACAGATGTTATAAAATGGACTGTAGTGATAGATGGAGGATTCTGTGAATATACTAAAAGCCACTAAATTGTATACTTTAACTAGGTGAACTAGGGGTACCTGGATGGCTCAGTTGGTAGAGCATGTGATTCCTTATCTCAGGGTTAGGAGTTCAAGACCCAAACTGGGTGTGAAGACTACCTAAAAATAAATAAATAAATAGGTGGATTATGGGATATCTGAATTATATCTCAAAACTTTTTAAGTGGGGAGAAGCACAGGCAAAGAAAAAGACTGACCCATCACAGAAAACCACAATAGTCCCCCTAATCCATGGCGGATACATTCCAAGACTCCCAGTGGATGCTGGAAAGAGCAGGTAGTATTGGATACTATGTAGGCTATATTTTTTTTCCTGGACCCACATACCTATGATGAAGTTTAATTTGTAAATGAAGCATAGGGCACCTGGGTGGTTCAGGCCATGATCCCAGGGTCCTGGGATGGAGTCCTGCAGGGACTCCCTGCTCAGCAGGGAGCCTGCTTCTCCCTCACCCTCTGCCTGCCTCTCTGCTTAGTTGTGCTCTCTGTCAAATAAATAAATAAGAGCTTTAAGAAATAAATAAATAAATAAATAAGGCACAATAACTAATAATAAATAATTACAATAAGGTATGTAAATGTACTCTCCCTCCCTTAAAATCTTATTGTATTGTACTCATCCTTACGACCAGGACGATGTGGGATGCTAGAATCCCTGTGTGAGGAGATGAAGTGAGCTGATGAGCTGAACGACAAAGGCACAGTAATGTAGCATGAGATGACTCAGCTTCGCGATGATTTGCTGGAAGGAGGATCATCTGCTTCCACACTGTGGTTGACTAAAACCGCAGAAAACCACCAAAGACAAGAAGGGACTACTGTATTTAATAAGTAAGTAATGGCCCACCGGCAGAAAGAAATTAGACCACAAAGGTGTTGCATTCAACCAATAAAGTTCTTCTAAAAATCTTCTGAAGCAACTACTGAAAGGTAAAAAACCAAGAGGTTTCACATTCAAGAAAGAATCTTTTTATCTGCATTTTCTATAAAAAGGAAGAGGGGCACAGAATCCGGCAGTACTTGGCTTGCATTTCAACTTGGCAACGGTCAGCTGGGGCCAACTGTGGGCCGCCATGTTTAGTCGAGGCTTATAATGACCAGTAAACCTGAGTCCGCAGCAGGCCTGGTTTTTGAGTTTGAGTTTTTGAGCTCCTGGATCTATCGCTTTCTTTGGATTTTCAAAGAAATTTCTGCCTCAAAACACATTAGGAGCTCTTAGAAGGAGGTGGCCAGTGAAAGGTAGCTATTTGCTTTATAGTTAAGGAAACTGAGGTAGCTTCCCTAAGGCGAAAGGGCATGCAGCCAGCAGTAAAACTACCTTTTCCCAGTATTCCTTTTATTACTCTTCTCACCTTGTTGCTGATACTTCTAGAGATTTAATTACCACATTCTGCCCCTTTTTTTTTATTACAAGTAAGGAAAATCAGTGATGAAGAGCATGCCAGGCATTCCAAAATGGTGTGTTCTTATCAGGCTCTATGATCTAATCACAAGGAAACTTTTGCCTAGCTCTGACCCTTTAGCTGGTATGGGCAATTTAAGGGGGCCCTCCTGGCCCTTATCCCAACACGTTCCGATACAAGGAAAGATAAAAAGAATGTTGATCTTGCACACATGGCAGGGGAATAAAATACCAAGAAAGGGTATTTTCTCCAAGGTCACCCCACACACCTGCACAGAAGCAGAAGTCTCAGACAGGGATGTTTCTACCCCTGTACCAGGTGGTTTGCTCATGTCAAAAATGACCATTTTAAGAAACTCTGAATCCACCATCAACAAACTGAACAGAGAACTTGGGTTGTGTAAGGGCCTATTCAGCCAGAGCAGCCCCACCCTGGTTGAACTGCCATTTTGCTGTAAAGCTTAAATTGACCTTGCCCCCCCCCCACCCCCACCAGGGAACTTACTTAAAAGCAAGTCCGGGAAACCAGTCCCAGGTAACCAAGTCCAAGTACAAGGGTGGGTCAGGCCAGGTGGAGGTATTCAATCAGTGGGGGCACATACTGTCTCCTTAGCTACCACGGAGTATGGGCCCCCCACCCTTTGGGAGCCTTTTGGTGCCAATCCTAACCAAGGTGTGAAAGGCTGGTTCAAGTGTCTACCAGGATAAACTGTAATTTAATTTGTCGCCTACCATCACTGTGGAGTTTCCTGTGTGTGTTACAATCTCATTGGCCACCTGTGTGTGGCCAGGCCCAACCACATGGCTTTTACTCTATAAGAGTTAGTCTGGGAAGCAGGGAGGGGTCGTCCTCTCTGGAGGGGCGTCCCCAACTGGTCTGTTTGACGGCCGGTATGATTCCTGATGCTTGTTGCAAAATAAAGCTTTGCTTGACCTTCGCTTTGTATCAGTCTCGCTCCTTTAATCACAGACCCATTACTGGGGTACCCAATTTTGGGGGGACCCAACAGTTGCCCATAGTCATTCCTCCCACTGGGCTTTGAGTTTGCCAGGAAGAAAATTCTTTTTCTAGGGGGTGGGGGTAAATGGGAAGGGAGAGGGAGAAAGAGAACCCCAAGCAGAGCTTGATCTCACAACCTGGAGATCATGACCTGAGCCAAAACCAAGAGTAGGACGCTTAGCAGATTGAGACCCCCAGGTGTCCCTGGAAGAAAATTCCGTGTGACGGCCATACACAGTTTACAGAGAGGTAGAACAGAGCACAGCCACATCCACCAGGCTGATCTCTGCAGCCAAGACACACAGCACCACTGCAATCCTGGGATACCTGGATTTGATGCCCACGCCTGGACGTCTGAAGAACCAGAGCACAGGGCTGTAGAGCAAACACAGACAGGCAAAGTGCGGGGAAGGCACCTCCTGGTGCTACCAAGAAAACCTCTTCGTTTCCAGTCGAAATGGGTTAGGAGACTCTCAAGAGGCACATGCTTACAAGCTCATAAAAAGAATGTAACCCCTAAGCCAAACAAAACTACCACTTCTTGCTGCTCCCAGGTGCATAACCGGTCACGGCACTCCAACAGTCTCAGTTAGTTTATCAGCACTATAAATAACTGAGGGCCTCTTCCCCAGAGATATGGAAATCCCATGGAAGAAAGAGAAAGCAGCATTAGTCCACCCCAACAAGGTGACCTGCCAAACGTTCTGGTGCTAAGTGCATCAAAAGAAAGTTCCAGGGCAATCCATTGCTACCCACTCCGCATACCCTAGAAACCACAGATTCCGGGCAGTAGCTGAACCCAGCTGCAAGCAGATTCCATCACCCTCATCAAATTACAGGATGCATCCCATTACGGAGTTTGCATGAAAACTTCTGGGTTTTTGTTTGTTTTCATTTAATTGTGATAAAATGCACATAATATAGAATTTGCCTTCTTCACTATTTTTTTAATATTTATTTATTTGTCAGAGAGAGAACACAAGCCAGGTGGAGCAGCAGGCAGAGGGAGAAGCAGACTCCCCTGTAAGCAGGGATTCCAAAGCAGGACTTGATCCTGGGACCCCAGGATTGTGACCAGAGCCCAAATGCAGATGCTTAACTGACTGAGCCACCCAAGTGCCCCCCATCTTAACTATTTTTAAGAGTCCAGGTTAGGGGCGCCTGCGTGGCTCAGTGGGTTAAGCCGCTGCCTTCGGCTCAGGTCATGATCTCAGGTCCTGGGATCGAGTCCCGCATCGGGCTCTCTGTTCCACGGGAAGCCTGCTTCCCCCTCTCTCTCTTCTTGCCTCTCTGCCTACTTGTGATCTCTGTCTGTCAAATAAATAAATTAAAAAAAAAAAAAGAGAGTCCAGGTTAGTACTGTTAAATATATTCACATATTTGTGCAACCAATCTCCAAAACTTTTCATCCTGCAACACTGCAACTCTACACTCATGAAATAACACCTCATTTCCCTCTCTCCCAGCTTTTGATGACCTTCATTCTACTTTTTCTTTCTATGAATTGGACTACTTTATATACCTCATATAAAGTGAAATCATACAATATTTGTCTTTTGATGAGTGCCTCTTTTACTTAGCATAACATCTTCAAGGTTCATCCATGTTGTATCATGTGTCGGAATTTCTTTCCTCTTTAAGGCTAAATATTCCACTGCGTGTGCGTGTGTGTATGCGCGTGTAAACACACCACATTGTGTTTATCCATTCAGAAAATCTATTTCTGGGATGTTGGTGCTCTAGTGACACACAGCTATGCAGTTCAATTTGTAACGGTCATGATTTTATACCGAGAAAGGAAAAGAGAGACAGACAGAGAGACCCTGGATTGTGTGAGGTTTGTATTCCAAGAGAAGAAAAAGCAGCTAACCAAAGCAGCAGTAAAGCTCAGGTCCAGCATCGAGAAGCAGCACACCATTCTCCCCCACCTCAAAAAGAAGTTTTGTTTGCTGTCTATTCCCAAGTTCTGGAATAGGTCTCAGCACACAGTTGGCACTTATAAATTCATAAATATCTGTTGACTGAATGAATCCAAAGAGTGATTAAATGCTTCAAATCCAACAGTTTGAATACCTCTTGATTGGAGAGAGATATAAAGATGAGAGAGAGAAAGGGAACTTTCTGTTTGAATTTCTATTAATACTTGAAAGGTTTACCACAAGAAATTATTTTTGCATCATTAGCAGAACTTTAAGGGAAAAAAGTCTAAGTGGATAATTTGTCATAACAATACACCAATTCAATGTACCTGACATGTACCCTTTCTCAGAAAGCTACTGGAAAAAGTGCTCCACCAAAATGATGGGGGGGGGGGAGTAACAAGGACATGGGATATAAGAAACAGGAACCAGCATAAGAGGAAAAGGGAATCTGCATTTGTGCATCCAACATCAAGACTGGAAAGGTCTGGACAGGCGAAGCAAGTCAGAAAGCTGTACTCAAGATCAAGTTGGTTAAAACAGATATTACATGAGATCATCTTGAGAGGAGATATAGGCAAAGAACTTTTTAGTTATATCAGTGAAAACACCATAGAAAATTCTGGAAACACGCAAAGACCACTCTGTCTTTCTATCTAAAGATAGAAAGGGGGAGTAATCATAAACTACTTAATTTAGCTTTTAATACTGTGTGTGTGTGTGTGTGTGTAGGAAAGCATAATAATGTGGACCAGACTAAATATTGACCTAACTAAAAATTATGGACAGCTGTATTCTGTAGATGTTATGAACAGGAAGGACCATGTGAATGGTATATGCAGCAATGCAAAAGAAATCTAAATCCTTATATTCCATCTGGAAAGTATTCCAATGACTACACCTGAAAAATCAAGGAGCCACATAAGTATTATCCAGAGGCATGAACAAGCATCAACAAGCTAAAAGAGATGAACATGATTGCAGTTTCAGAAAAGCAGGAAATGATGGAGGGTTCTGCTGTTTTTAGTAACGAACTTTATGGAATTATTAGACTCTGAACTACATATACAACTTCAATAAAACTAAGAAGTTAAAAAAAAAAAAGCCACAACTGAGACCCACTTTGGAATATCTTACCTAACATGATTTTTTTTTTAATACGAAATAGTTGCCATGTAGATTTCTGATGGGACACGAAAAAATAATGGTAACAGATACAGGGCGCATGGACATTTGGAAGTTCCAACACTGGATGAGTCTACAGAAGTGTAATGAAAGTCACTCTCAGATTGGCTCTTCAGCCTATCCTCAACACCCATGATCAAAAAATCCAGCGACAGGGATGCCTGGGTGGCTCAGTTGGTTAAGTTGTTGCCTTTGGCTCAGGTCACGATCCTAGCATCCTGGGATCGAGTCCCATATTGGGGTCCTTGCTTGGCAGGGAACCTGCTTCTTCCTCTGCCTCTGCCTGCCTCTCCTCCTACTTGTGATCTCTCTCTCTTTCTCTCTCTGACAAATAAAATCTTAAAAAAAAAAAAAAATCCAGTGACATATTTCAGGTCCTTGAGAGTTTTGGCACAGATGTCTTGCCAAAAACATGAGCCACGATTTAAAACTGCAAATAGTCAAGATAAGACCCAAATTTGTGGCAAATCGCCAGTGTGCTGTATGGGGTCTTTTCCTTCTCCTCCAGGGTACAATGAACTCAAAGTGCTATTCATACCCTTTGTATCAAGGCAAGTTTAATTCCAGAGAACTGGTCCCTAATTTTGGCCCCCAAAAGGAGGCTCCTGCCGAGTGCCATCGGGAATGATTTATAATCCCTAGAAGATAGGGGCTGGTAGGGGTAGGAAGAGAAGAAACGTCCAGACTCTTCACAGTCAAACCCAGGAGTCAGTCTAATCAGAATATTTAATGCTTTACCAGCTGTGGTAGAATCCAAAGCAGATGAAACATTCACATCAAAATTCATACACCAGGGAAAAGAAACTAAAAAATTCAGCTCCCACTTTGGCAGTTACGGGTGACCCTCCTTCTCCCTAGGAACAAATGATCAAAATCCTAGGTGCGGACAGAATACTCACATTCTTAGTGTTTTAAAGCACTGCCCTGGGTTTGCTGCTTTATTTTCCTCCTTCAGCTTCGTTTTCCTCACCTGGACACCGGTGGGGTGGGCTGAAGGGCGGGGCGAGGATAGACCTCACAGGGTTATTGCCAAGGTGAGGTGTTAACCGTGACAAACTTTTGCACCCCGCTAAGTAGGTCAGGCATCATTTTCTAAGTGCCAAGCATATAGAGCATCGGATTTAATCTTCCAATTATAAATATTATCCCGCTTTCCAGATCAGGAAGAATTACACCGATTAAGTAACTTGCTCAGGATCACAGTCGGTGGTGGAGCAGGTAAGCTCGCTCAGGTGCTCTGGCTCCGCAGACAGTGCTCGGAACCAGGCTGTGCGGAAACACGGAAAATGCAGCGCGCGCCACGAACGCCCGGCATTCACACGCAGCGCGTGGCCCCTCCAGAGTAGCGAAGTGAGAGCCCGGGTGAGGCTCGCTTGCCTTGTGAGACAAAGCCAGGACCAGGGTCTCCACTCCTCTCCCTAAGTCCCCAGCGTCCCCAGAGGCTGGGGGCGCCCTCCCTCTCCAAGCCGCCAGAACTTCCAGTGGCGCCCCGGGCCACGAGCGGAGGGGAGCCTGTCCGCGGGTCCCGAGGCTGCGAGTCGCGAGGCTCGAGCCCCGGCGGCGCGAGCCGAGGGATGAGCGGCCGGTGGGGGCCGGAGTTTACCTTGACCAGCACTCTCATCGCTCCGGGCCTGCGGCGCCGGGCGCACACCGCCGGCGCAACGCTTCTCCCGCGGCCTCCGGGGAACCGCCGCGCCCGGCTCGTCCCGATCCCCTCCGGCCAGACCGGCCCTTGCCGCTCGGGGCTGCGCCTTTTCTCCTCCCCGCGGCCGGCTCACGCCACGTCCGGTCTCCTCCGCCGCCGGTCGCGAGCGGAACCGCAGCGCTACCTCCTCTCCGGAGACCTGTCCCCACCGCGCCCAGCCGAGCCCCGGGCCCCGTTAGGTTTCCGCTGGGACACCGCCTCCGCGCTGGCCCCATTCCAGCTCCTGGAACGGGGACTGCGGGACCTGCCCTTGAGTGGGTGCCCTGCGTCCGCCGAAACCTCAGAGATGATAATCAGCTTCAGGTGGGGACCTGAGGACCGGCAGGCAGGTGTTTCGTAAGTCCGAGCTATTCTAGATCCCACTTAGATACGTGCGCGACTGGCCCCACCCACAGCCGCCCGGGGCCCCGGGTGCAGATCAGGTAAATGGCCTGAAGCCCTTTTGCCCCGCCGGGCCGGGGCCGCCCTACCCACCTGTAAGCGCTCCACAGCTGGTCGGGCTTTCATCCTTGACGGGCCGGCCTGCTAGCAAAGCCTCCTCTGAGCTTCTGACCTGTGGAGTCGGATCCGGGCTCCACCTCCACACGCTGCCTTTTACGGCCGGTGGAATGGTCAGGATACGCTTTCGCCTCATGTACCTCCCGTGTAGGAAAGAGGTGTATTTCTAACCTGACCTAAATCAAAGTGAGGGCCAAAAAGAATGTTCAGTAACAGACATATCTGCGGTATTATTTTGTTCCCGTCGAGTCCCAGTGGTAGGGGGAGGACATGAAAGAGTTAGCCTTACAGCCGCACTTGTACTATCTGGGAGTTACTGGGTATGTCAAGGGACCCCCTCAGCGCCTGAGTTTACTTATCTATGCGGTGGGAAGCACAGCGAATAAGCTCACCTTCCTCAGAGGTTCCACTGAACAAAAGGAATCCGTAAGCTACCATCCAAATGCTTTCCTGATTTCTGTTGTTTTCGGTGCGTTCTTCTAGCGAGGCAGCCTTGATTTAGGTTGGGTGGGTGACTCTGGGTAGATCTGGAATGTTGGCAGGTGATGCTCACTTGTAATTACAATGCTAGTTGTAATTAACTGGTGCTGTAATTAACAATGCGTGCCATTTATCCCAGATGACTGACTTCAGATGGGGGGCATCTACCCTTTTACTCCATTCTGAGTTTCTGCCCAGTGAGCTCACATTTGCAGACATGGTTAACAGGTTTCCCCCCATTTCTCAGCGTGGTTTTAACCAACATTTTTTAGAAAACTTGAACATCTCCTATGTGCCGTAACATTTTGTTTTCCTATTAACCCATTCACTCTTTCCTTGACCCATCTCCTTCAAAATGGTAATGATCTATAGGGTGTTATCAGGTTCAGAAGCCCGTCCGGCCTGTTAGGTCTCTCACAGTGCTAGACCCTGGGAGCGCTCAGAAATCTGCAGACCCACTAAGAAGACTGGACATTTAAGACCCAAGATTCTTAAGATCTTGGTGCACTGGGATCACTAACTTCTAGTTTAATGTCTTTAGTAAATGTACATGTTACTAAGATTACATGTTCTTTTCTGATCAAGCTGCAAGGCACAAAGTCCGAACTATCAGGGCGATTCCAGGATACACCACGGCCATCCCAGGGCTTAAGGCATCTGCTGTGCTTGACCACAAGCTGCCCCGGGTTCCCAAGCTGTTACCAGCAGCACCTGAGGAATCTGTTAAAACCACAGATTCCCTGGGGGCTTAAGTGGGTAGGAGAAGAATCAATGAAACAAGATGGGATTGGGAGGGAGACAAACCATAAGTGACTCTTAATCTCACAAAACAAACTGAGGGTTGCTGGGGGGAGGGGGTTTGGGAGAAGGGGGGTGGGGTTATGGACATTGGGGAGGGTATGTGCTTTGGTGAGTGCTGTGAAGTGTGTAAACCTGGCGATTCACAGACCTGTACCCCTGGGGATAAAAATATATGTTTATAAAAAATTAAAAAAAAAAACAAAACACACACAGATTCCCAAGGCCCCACCCACCCCTCCCAGACTACTGGTTTTGGAATCTCTGGGGTAGGGCCCAGGAATGTGCATCTTTCACAGGTGCCTCAATCGATTTAAAGGCTTTTATCTATAGAAGTCTTAAGACCACGAACATACTGATGCCCAAAAACTAGCTCTGAAATTTAAACTTTAGAATGGTCATTAGTAATCTAGTGTGACTTGACTCAGGCCAAAAAATATTTCCTGAACACAGACTGTTTGTCAGGTATCCTGCTGGGTGCTGGGAAAACAAAGATGAATAAGACATTGTCCAGTCTACAAGGAGTTTGAGTTTGTAGGAGGAGGAACAATCAAAAATGAAACAGTACCTGGGGTGCCATTGGTAACCCTAGTCAATAGAAACAGTGCTATATTTTCTCATTTGTGGCCCTCCCTTATCCCTTTCTTCCTCTTCCCAGTCTTAACTCCTATGTCGTCTTCTCTGTCGGACCTCCCTTTTTATCCCAGGCATTGTAAACGTTTGTTTCCAGACCCAATATGGTTTTAAGATACTGTTCCAACTTTTAAAGTCAGTCTAATGATTTCAAAATGGAAAGGAACAGCTGATTTTTCAGTAGAGAAAAATGGGTATGACAACATTTTTTAATGTGTCAAGATCTTAACAAGTCCCAGTAACTGGAGCCCACTGAGGGGCAGTTTATATATAGATAGATAGATAGATAGATATAGATATAGATATAGATATAGATGCATTATATGTATTATATGTATATATATATATATGTATGTATGCATTCTTCTCTTGAAGAAATTTGTTTCAGCTTGGACTTGGTTTTGATTGGGTTTCTTTGGACAGGAGTGAGGGTCATTGGGATTTCTGCATATAATACTTCCCATCCCCTCTGGACAGTGCAGCAGGAAAAATGAGGAAAAAAAAAAAAAAAAAAAGCTCTGTTCCTTTGCACCAAGAAGAAGAAAAAGCACCACAGGGAATCTCTGGCATCAAGGGTGTGTTATCATCTTTGGTTTGTGGTCCTCACCCTGGGTGGTCGTTCACCCCTTTCCTCTCTGAGTCATAAAGGAAACAGAACAAATGCATGTTATTCTGAATGGGGTGGTGGCAAATATGGTAAGCTACAGTGGGTTCCACAGTGGGGAAAGTTTAAAGGTCTGGGTAATTTACTGAAGAAGTCCAGTGAGGGTGTATCACCAGCAATGAGGGATACCATCCAGTCCTCCCAGTCCATTCCTGTGTAACTGTTTCTGTTTTTAGACTTCCCTATTCAACCCAAGGGGTTGAGTTTGAATTTCATGCATTTGTGTGCGCAAACAAGCTACAAACCAAATTTCCTTCTGAAAGGAAGCGATCTGTTTTCTTCTGCTCACTGAATAAATTTCTCTCCTATTCAGTTCTTCTAAAGGGAATCTGCTTCCAATTAGGTTCTCTATTTGCTGTGAAAATGGTTTATTCCTCCTGTTACGTAAGCAAAGATTAGAACGGTGATGGCTGGCAAGGTGGAAGTATTGGAACTTGCACATACTTTTGGTGACAGTTTAAAACGATACCCTTTGGAAGATGTTCCAGATTCAAGGCATGCCCTTTCTTGTCACAGTGCCAATCCCAGAACTTCGTACATCAGAAATACACAAAGATATGTCAGTACGGATACGTGTAGTAGCACTTTCTGTAATGGAGAGGAATCCCTAATAACGCACACTGCCACCGGTGAATGTTGACATAAGTCAACTCTGGTGTGTGCAGGCCGTGCAGCACATGTGGCTTTCAGAAGAATGACCTAGATCTAAAGGTACATAGATAGGGAAAGGGAAAACAGCAACTAGTCAAAGCAAATATCATTTCATTTTTTTAAGGGTTATATGTGTAGGTTGGAATATTCACAGGAAAGTTCTAGAACAATATATACCAAGCTGCTAACAAGGGAAGACATATTTCTACTAAAAAAATATCCATTGCTTATCTGAAATTCGAATTTAACGAGACATCCTGCCCCCACAAGGTTCCACCAAGCCTGCTTTGGTAGCTTTAGGCAGCTATGAGGGCTGTTTCAAGAGTGCCTTATAGTGACACCAAACTTAAGCTCCATTAGGACGGGTACCTTCACGTTCAATGTTGAATGATTCTTGAAGAGAAGGAAAGAAGGGTCTTAAAACTGATTGAGCACCTATAACGAGATGCCAGGCCAGCGGGTAGATACCGTCTTCTTCAACATAGTGTATACTATTCTTTGTTCAATGACCACAAATGCCCCCCATCCCAGCACACACCTCTTTGCAATGGGACTTTGCAACAGCCTCCCCATGCCCCATGAAGAGGCCCAGTCTCTTCTCCACAGCCCTAAATCTGAAGCAGACTTGTGGCCAATAAAATATGGCCAAAGTGCCAAAGTTCCTGAGTCTAGGCCTCAAGTGGCCCTGAACTTTCGGCCTTCCCCTCGTGCAACACTACGCTAGACCACGTGGAGGTGCCAGCCCTCAAAAGTACGCAGACAACCCTCAGAATCCTGAAGCATAATCAACCAATGTTATTTGAAGCTACTCAATTTGGAGGTTAACTTGATCTGAAGCAATACAGAACTCAGTTTCTTTTCTCATTGTTTTCCTCAGTTTTTTTCCTCATGAAATCTCTGCTTTAAATTTCTGAATCTCTGAGGATTCACTGAAGGTCAGCAAGCTTCTTTGTGAGTCTCACCAGTTTCTCAACTTGTAAGGTGTGAAGCCAATGAAAATTTAAACACAGGTCTACGTGGCTGTAAAAGTCCATAGTATTTTGTTTTGTTTTTATACACACCTTGAACATAATGAGCATTCATTACAATTTAGTTGGGTAACTAACTGAATGAATCAGAAGTCGGTTTTTATTACCTGCATATATTAGAATTAAGAATATATCTATTTGACAGGAAATGTCTACTATGACTAAAAATTTTAACCTTTAGATTTTTTTTTTAACTGTGGGGAAGCGAAGAGAGAACAAAAAACACTACTCAACCTATTATTGTTGTCCCTGAAAGGTGAACCATAGTTGTTCATCCATGGAACAAGTTCTCTAGTAGCTTAAGAAGTTTTGTTATTCCATTTTAGTTGAGAAAACTGAAGGACAAAAAATAATAATAATAATACATGGCTTAACTAGAAGAAATCAACTAATTAAACCCTCCACACCTATCTCATTTATCCAGCACTGTTTTTTCCTTTAACTTATTTTTAAATGACTAGAACCTCAGAGAGTTACAAAAAGCACATATAGGATCCCTTGAACTAAAATGAGGGGCTTTTGAAAGCATTTTAAATTGACAATATTTTAAGTATTCCTTCTGCAGTATTGTTTACATTATCAATGTGTGCCATGAATAAAGGAGGGAAGACATTACTACTTATTGGGCACTCACTGTGGGCTAGGTACTTTGATACACACCTTATGTTTTAATTTTTTTTTTTTATTTATTTTACAGGGGGAGAGGAGGAAGGGAGGGGCAGAGGGAGAGAGAGAGAATCCCAAGCAGGCTCCACACTCAGCATGGAGCCCAATGCAGGACCTGATCTCACCACCCTGAGATAATGACCTGAGCCAAAATCAAGAGTTGGGTGGTTAAGAGACTGAGCCACCCAGGCCTATGCCTTATTTTTATTTAACACATTATAAACCACCATTTTATATAATAATGGGGTTTCCAAAAAGTCAACACTTGTCCAGAGAAAGTAAAACTGAAATTCCAAAACAGTTTGTCTGACTCCAAGGCCCATGGTGTTTCCATCCTATTAGAGTTCCTACCCAGAATAATCTCAACTTCTATTTACTACTGAGGTTTCATTTTGCTTTTGTTTTAATGTTACTTCAATGAAAGTATTTATAAACTCTGAGCAAAGAATCATTTTTTTCCAACTAACTTTCAGTACGGTAGCAGATCTACACAGCAAAGGAAACCTCAGGCATCCAGGACTGATGAGATCTTTAGATTATGTCCTTCTCTAAACAAATTGAGTGTGATTTACGTAATGGTAAAGATGCCCAAGCATTGCAGTAATATCCTTGAAGGTATAATAATTCAAACCTTTTTGAGACCAGGTCATTATGTCTAGATATTAAGTCTGGAGTCACTATAATCCAACCACGAAATTTATCTGGCCATCTTAAGTAAATCAATCCTGAGGGTCGGCTGTGTGGTTCTGAGGGCTGGCTGGTCTCTCCATGTGGTCTTTCTTCCGATGGTGGCCTAGGGTATCCTGACGTGAGGGATTGGCCGAAGCTCTGGGCCCACTGAAGGCCTACACTTGGGGACTTCACAGCTCTGGCAAAATGGAGATTGTTTTACTCACCTAAGAGTAAAATGTGGTCATAAAAGGCTTTACAATCTTGTGACCCATGAAGATCATATCTAGAACTCTCACCTCCCCCCAAAAATCTTACATATGATGCTAATTTGAATAAGATATTTATATCAAAACTATACAGTATGTTAGAAATTAGCTGAAAGTCTATTATTAGAGGAGTGATTAAATTACTAGATGTGTAATTATGTGGCTGTTGAAAACTGCTAATAATGAAGATTCTAAAAGAAGGCCAAAAAGGGAGCTAGAATAGAGTATATATTATGTTGAGTACAACTGTGTAAAAAAATTATGTAGAAAAAATTTGGAAATGTCTCCTTTTTGTTTTTCCAATTATCCTGTACTGTGGTCTTATTATTTTTACAATTTTTAAAATTAATTAAAAGTGAAAAACTCACATATCTTGGAATGACTCATGGGATTACCTAAAATTTTATGCTTTTTTATAGCATTTTATACTTTTTCTGATCATTCATTCTTCCTTGTGAATAAAATATGAATTTCACTCATATCCCAGACCATTTGAGCCTAAAGTTCAGTACCAGTGCTATTATTTTTATGTTTTATGGTTCATGTATTACACTCCATAGCCCGGTGCTTCTCAACCACACAGGCTAGGATAATTTTGTTCTGGCTATAGCCATTCAATCAGACAACCCTGATGCCAGTTTCTTCTTTGCCAAAGAAATGTGTGCACCACTATTTCATCAATACTTACGGCGTTAGAGATAAATGATGAAAGTGCAACAACATAAGAATGAAAACATTTCTATGTGAATTTCAGCAGGAATCCACATATTGTCATAGTTTATGAAGTTTCCCATTGGCCTTTTATAATAATGACACAGACAACAGCTTACACTTCGCAAGAACATGAAGGTCTGATATTTCTTTAAGCCCCTAATACCTACACCAAGCAATGTGTATATTCCTCTCCCTGACTTTTTGTCTACATACAACTTTGCTCAACTTTTTATGTTATTTCTTGAATGTGCCCCCAAATTTTTGTCGCTATAGACACTTTGAACTAATTCAAGATGGTTCCTTCACAGAGCTCAGAATTCATCACACATTCCTTACTCTGTGAACCATAAAGTCCCTGTGGGGACAGGAGAAGGGTAAAATAGCTTTAATTTCATTAGTAAATGAAATCAGGTTTCACAGCAGAGAATTATCAATTACTGTGCTAAAATGTGGCCAGCCTGTTTGTTGTACCTCCCGGATATGGTATCCCATGGCTCAGTATTTTCTAGTCAACTGTCACTTGAGGATCCCTCCATCACCAGCATCCAATCTTTATTACCTATCTAGAAAGAAGACTCTTAGAACACAAATAACTCCTCAAAGTAAAAGTCTCTATCTCATGATCCTTCATTTTGTTTATTACCTCCCCTCAAAACTTATTGAAACCTAAATTTGGGGCACCTGGGTGGCTCATAAACCTCTGCCTTCAGCTGAGGTCATGATCTCAGGGACCTGGGATCAAGTCCCGCATTGGGCTCTCTGCTCAGCGGGGAGCCTGCTTCCCGCAAACCACCCCCCCCGCCCCCGCCTCCTGCCTCTCTGCCTACTTGTGACCTCTGTCTGTCAAGTAAATAAATAAAATCTTTAAAAAAATAAAAAATAAACTAAAAAATTCTTAAAAAACCACCTAGATTTGCCTCCTGATCATGATATGTACCAGGAAGCTAGTGTCCACCAACTATCCAGATGTTAACTTCGCTACACCATGGTGCTCTCGCCAATTTTCTACCATCCTTCCTGTTATTCGTTGAAATTGTAACCCTCGCAGAAAGGTATGTTGGCATCCTAACCCCCAGTACCTCAGAATTTGACATTACTTGGCGACAGGATTTTTACAGAGGTAACAAGCTAAAATGAGGCCGTTAAATTGGACTCTAACCCAGTATGACTTGTGTCGCTATGCAAAGGGAAAACGTGGACATGTGCACAGACGTGCGGAGAGGGGAGATGATATGAAGACACAGGGAGAAGACAACCTCCGACAAGCCAAGGAGAAGGACCTGGAATAGAACCTTCCCTCACAGCTCTCAGAAGGACCAACGCTGCTGACACCTCAATGTTCAACTTCTGACTTCCAGAACCACAAGACAATAAAATTTCCACCCTGCAGGCCATCCATTTATGGCAGCCATGCAAACTAATACACTTTTCCACCATTTGGGTTCATGACGATTCTCCCTAAATCTGGCCTTTTAATGAGGGGCATCATAACTCCTTGTTGCCCTAAAAGAGACCCAGATAATACCTCTTACATAAGCATAAATATGAATAGCACCCTTTTTTATTCTCAAAATGGTCCATGTTTATGTACTCATTCTACCTACACCCCACAGTTCTTCCTACACCCCCCTTCCCTTCAGCCAAGAGGTTCTTTCCAATCGCTTTGGCCTCTGAATATTACAGACTCCCCCCTTGGTGCAATGACAAAAGGGGTATTCATTCAACAGCTTTCACCACCTTTTGTTTTGACTATACCGTTGTACCTTGTAAAGACAGGAACCACTTCTTTCTCTTTGTATCACCAAGCCTTTACGTGGCCCAGTGTGCAAGAAATGCTTACTCAATCCAACTAAGTGTAAATAAGAGCTTAATTACCTATAACTCTTTAGTAAAGTATCATGCTTGCTCCAAACTACACTCTCTTACTTTAAAAGTCATCAGGACACAGATGTAAATTGCTGAGTATATTTTATGCGGTTCAGGAATTCTCACTAAAAAAGTATGAAGAACAAAGCAAGTGAAACATTTAACTTTTTATGGCATTAGTATGCTTAGACCAGCATGACTGTATCTACAGAGAAAAACCAGACTTGCGCAACGGTGAGTATCATATTTCAATAAAATGGTTTACGAAGTTGTACTAGCATAATGGAAATTAAAAAACACAAACGGAGAGTAAGATTACTGCAAATAATGTACCTCATCAGTAAAATGAGCAGAGATTAGAAGACACATACTTTCCTGTGGGCTGTAAACTATATGGAAAGGGACTGACAGGGGTGCCTGGGTGGCTCAATTGATTGTCTGCCTTGGGCTCAGGCCATGATCCTGGCAACCAGGGATCAGGGGAGTCTGTTCCCTTCTCTTGAGCTCTCGCTTACACATACTCTCTCCCTCTCAAATAAATAAAAGAAAATAAAAAGGGACTGAAATAAGTATTTATAGACTTAAACATTCCCTCCAGGACTCCTAATGATAGAAAACCACCTGAGGGCTGATGGAGGGAGCTGGGTGAGGGATGGGTTAAGTAGGTGATCTAGGTGCATTAAGGAGTGCCCCCCCCCCCACTGGGGGTGCCTGGGTGGTTCAGTGGGTTAAAGCCTCTGCTTTTGGCTCAGGTCATGATCCCAGGGTCCTGGAATAGAGCCCCATATGGGGATCTCTGCTCAGTGGGGAGTCTGCTTCCTCCTCTCTCTCTGCCTGCCTCTCTGCCTACTTGTGATCTCTGTCAAATAAATAAATAAAATCTTTAAAAAAAAAAAAAAAGAGTGTACCCACTAAAAACAGTATAGCACTTTATGTTAACTAGAAATTAAATAAAAATTTGAAAAGAAAAAGAAAATTTAAAATCTAGATAATATAGAAAAGGATCTATAGTCATGAGCATGGAACCAAACCAGTAACAGGACAACCCAAGAAAACGAAAGCTCTCGGGGGTGGCTATGACCCAGAGAGTGTCTGGACCGGCTCTTCTCTTCCCCTGGCTGAGCACGAACACTTAGGGCTAGCAGGTTCCGTTTAAGAACTGAAAGACCACGGTGTTTGTCACTGCCTTAATGGAAGTGCAAGGTTTCCAGAGTAACTTCTTCTGGAATGATGTTGTGAAGGGTTTAAAGGACTTGTGACCCAGAAAGAATTGGCTTCCTTTTTTGACTCTGGTAGGCCTCTGTCCGCAGGTGCCATGGAGCCTTCATATTTCATCAGGAAAACCAAAGAGAGGGCGGCCTCTGTTCTTTGTCTGCGTAGACACTTCTCCTCTGAAGTTCTGAACTGTGTATGTGCTGCGTGTGCCCAGACCTCCTACCGGAAGCTGCTGGAGCTGGAAAGGGCTTCACCTCTGCCTTAAGGAGCACACTGTCCAGGGGCCCCTCATCTCCTAGCCGTGCTAGAAACCGCGTCACAAACCTGCATGCACCTTTCACCCCAGAAGCACTCGGATTTTTCTGATTATAAAGGGAGTAAGGGTTCGTTGTAGACAATTCGGAGGATTCAGGAAGATACACGGGGGACAGAAAGAGAGAATACGAAGAAGGAATCCCTGCTAATTCCTTCTCTCAGATATTCCTTCTAGAAGCTCTCTTTTCTCTTTTCAGGATCTCTCTGCCTCGTTCTCCTCATCAGCTTCCTGTCTTGCACTTCCTATTTCTTATGGAACTGAGGGCTAAGTGGGTTGGTACTTGAATTACAAAAGATTTTATCTGGGGTGATTAAAAAAGTCAATAAAAGGGCTTTCCCTTTAACATTACCCACTGTACACAGTGGCACTTTGTAGCAATAGAATGGGACGTGTTAAGACAGGAGTCCATCTGACACAGCAGAGAATCCTTCTCCCTAACTCCCAGAAGCCCCACACTGCCACCACGGACGGCAATGACAAGATAGTGCTCTGAAGGGCGCTTAGTTATGTTCTGAGTTAACACAGGCCTGGAGAGAGGCCGGGGGACCCATCCCCTATGCACCTCCGAATCCATGGGAAAATCAGTTCTGGGCTCCGGACCACTTCCCAACAAATGACCTCACAGAGCAAATGATTTCTGGAAGGGAGACAGCCTGTGTTTGGACCTCTGGAACAAGAACACATCGTGCTTGGGTAACATTTGTGAAGAGGAGGTAGCAAGCCAACCCTGGTGGGGAAGGAGGTGTGATTAATGGACATAGGATTCTGTGGGATGCCTACAAGTTGGAAGGAGAGACAAAGAGGACATTTCTGGAAAGCAACTACCCTGTGAGCTTTGCTTATTCGCTTTTTTCCTTATTCCTCTTCTTTGTCTTTTGAACTTCATTTATCAAAGCTCAGTTCCACAGAAGTGTATGCATGCGAACTTGGAAAGGACGTATAGATTGTCCTACAGTCCACATGCCAGATCTGATATTGTACTATAGTTATATGTAGGCTGTTATGATTAGGGGAAGCTCAGCAAAGGGTCCCTGGGACTTCTGTGTGCCACTCTTGCTACTGCCAATGAATCTATAATCATTTCAGAAGAAAAATAAAAGCTCAGTTCCAGAGCTTTCCACACAGAGTCTTACCCAACAACCAGATTCACACCACCTTCCAGCTGCTTTGGCTTACCGTCCCTTCACATAATTCCCAAACCCTTGCCTGCTTTCTAATCATCCATGCCACACTGCTTGGTATACCTGTGTATTTCTATGTGTGTTGCATGTATTAACACATGCGTGCCTCCACCGAGACAGACACACGGATTGTACAATACTCTCCTGTTCACTAGCTGTTTCATATGTGTGTGTGTCGCAAATCCCAAGCAAGACTGTAAGTTCTGTCTTCGTACCTCCTTCCTTGGGATACTGGGATACTGCCCAGTGCTAAGTGCACGGTAAGTACGCAACAGATATTACCTAGGTGATTGAAAGAGAAAAAAAATATTAAAAGCAAATAGAGATATAGTTAAAATAACTCACCAAGATTTTTTTGTTTTTTAAGAAGACAATCTGATGCCCAGAAAATATTTCCTAGCCCAAGATTAGAGTTTAAAGGCATGCCTGTCTGCCCTAATCCTACTTACCACCACAAACAGGTGGTTATCAACTGAGAAGCACAAAGGTTAGTCACACGTGGGCTGTTTTGACACCTGTCATAAAATACCTCTGAGTTCATTCAGGAAAATGCTGAAGGAGCACTTTGCTAACTCTAAAATCCACCGCCCTTCCCTTGGGGTGATCTTGTCTATGAAAGGGTGAGCAGGTTTGTTTAACCCGAAACCTTGAGTTTAAAAAAAAAAAAAAAAAGGACATGTGCATTTTAAGTTTTATGAAAAAGGTATACCTTTAAAATCAATATGACTAGTAGCTCCACATTGAGAAACTAGGAACACAATATAAAGTATATTCTTAGAAAAGGTACCTGCTTATTTAAACTCTATTTACAGGTCAAAATATGTTGGTTGCAGCCTGGGAAGAAGGACTGATGTTATCGGTTTTATCTAATTTGACCCTAGGGGATAGCAAACAGTCTACAAAATATTCAGTAAAATAAAGATCAGAACACATGCATGGCCTTCTACTTCTACCATTTATGCTTTTTTTAAAAGATTTTATTTATTTATTCATTCCACAAACAGAGATCATAAGTAGGCAGAGAGGCAGGCAGAGAGAGGGGGTAGGGGGAAGCAGGCTCCCTGCTGAGCAGAGAGCCCGATGCGGGGCTCAATCCCAGGACCCTGAGATCATGACCTGAAGGCAGAGGCTTGACCCACTGAGCCACCCAGGTGCCCCCCCCCATTTATACTTTTAAAACGAGAGGGAATTATACATATTACATATGTTCATACACACACACACACACACACACATACATATATAACAAGCACGCATGTGTGTGTGAGATTTTATATGCATGAGATTTCTCTGGATAGATAGACAAGAAGCAGGTGACCGTGGCTACCTCTAGGCGAAAAGAAATTCAAAGACTGAGGTTGGGGAGGAGAAAAACTTTTTACTTTATAGATCTTTTCACTATTTGAATATTTTACTAGGGTCACACATTATCTTCAGAAATTTTTAAAAATCTTTTTATCATAAGATAAAACACAGATAAAGGACATCATATAAAACAATTTAATACAGGGGCACCTGGGTGGCTCAGTGGGTTAAGCCGCTGCCTTCGGCTCAGGTCATGATCTCAGGGTCCTGGGATCGAGTCCCACATCGGGCTCTCTGCTCAGCGGGGAGCCTGCTTCCTCCTCTCTCTCTCTCTGCCTACTTGTGATCTCTCTCTGACAAATAAATAAATAAAATCTTTAAAAAAAAAACCAAATTAATACATTAGTGAGTGATTATGAGGTAAATGCTCTGATAGTTACCTACTGGGTCAAGACATAAAAGTTTGCCAGCCACCCCGAAGCCTCTCCTCATGCCCCTTCATCACAGTCCTGTCCTCCACTCCGAAGCAACCACTGTCTTTTTTTTTTTTTAAAGATTTTATTTATTTGACAGAGAGATCTCAAGCAGGCAGAGAGGCAGGCAGAGACAGAGGAGGAAGCAGGCTCCCCACTGAGCAGAGAGCCCGATGTGGGACTCGATCCCAGGACCCTGCGATCATGACCTGAGCCGAAGGCAGCGGCTTAACCCACTGAGCCACCCAGGCGCCCCGTAACCACTGTCTTGACGTACATAGGAATCCCCTTCCTTCTTCCACTGTCCTGGCTTTGATAACTTCCATGCATTTCTATCTAATTTTATCCACCAAGAATGCATTCCGAGCTGCTGTCGTCTGACCCATTTTTTTTTAATTGTTCTTTTCGGTTGCTTGTATTTCCCTCCATCCCTTTCTTTCCTTTCACTTTTTCTGTTGAATAACCCAGGCCGCTTGGCCTGTAGAGATTTCCTCGTCTGGAGTGCGCTGATGACACACTCGCCGTGTAGTTCAATGTGTTCCTCCTATTGCTTCCACGGCAAATTGACGAATGAATCCACAGGCCCGATGGGACTTCGCTTCAGTCCCTTTCGCAAGGTCGGGGTGGTCACCTGGTCTTTCATCAATGGCACATGCGTCTGGTTTTCTTTGTTCTTCATTGTCAGCAGCATTTCACGGTCACTGCCCACATTCATTCATTTACTAGGGGGTTGTAATCATATGTAAAATGTCAACCCTATCATTTCATCTCTTTAGCTAAAATAATTTTTTTTAAGATTTTTTAAAAAATTTATTTGACACAAAGAGATCACAAGGAAACAGAGCAGCAGGCAGAGAGAGGGGGGGGTGCAGGATCCTGGCTGAGCAGAGAGCCCAATATGGGGCTCCATACCAGGACCCTGAGATCATGACCTGAGCCGAAGGCAGAGGGTTAACCCACTGAGCCACTCAGGCACCCCCAGCTGAAATAATTTTATAAAAGAATCCTTCACTCATCTACTCTGCTTGCTCAACACTCTAGTTATAGTTCGTATAGGAAAGCTTGATTCTTTCATTTCCCCAGTTCTCAAGATAACATATGGCTGGCTGTCATCCTCAAGAGACCAACTAGGCTTTTGGTTTTTGAACATTATTGTGAACTCATGGATTTAAACATATCTGATGGGTTTCCTACTGTAGAAGCCAGAGTCCAAGAGGGCCCCTCATGCTCCTTGCCTTCTGGCCTTCACATCTTGCACAGTCCCCTACCCAAAAAAAGGGGGTTTGGTCTGTGTAGCCAATACACTACAGCAGAAGTGATGGTGTGTCACTTCTGAGATCAGGCTGTAAACGCTGGCAGCTTCCATCCTTGGTGCTCACTCACTGCATTGCTCTCGCTGTTTCTCCGCACACAGAGGCAAGTCATATTGTACGCAGCCCTGCGGAGAGGCCGCACCAGTGAGGAGGAGGAGCATCCTTCCAAGAGCCACAAGAGTGATCTTCTGCTGTGCACTTCCACGCCCAAACGCAAATGAATGTACAGTGAATGGCCTAACCGCAATCTCATTAGAGACTCTGGGACAGAGGTAAGGGAGTTAAGCTGCTCTGGGACTCCGGACTTTGAGAAACTGTGTGATATAATGCATCTGGCTTTAAGCAAGGGTTCAGAACAGTTGTTACACAGCACCAGATAACCAATTTGCAATCCACGGCCATTCTTACCATTATTGAAACTCAGTCTACTCAATCTGTCCCATTTCTGGTCAGTGAGGGCCTCTTCTCATTGTCTCTTGAGTTATTTGAGATAATTCTAATAGTCTTTAATTTTAATAGCTCCAAAACTAGAATTTACTATTTCTCTAAGAAGTCTTGGTTCACTTGAAGAAGACCATAGTCTAGATGCCACTGTGGAGCTTGGTTGGTCATTATTTCTAGAATTTCTCAGTAGAGAAATAAAATATCTTGTTAGTTCATACTTACAACTGAAATTCAGATTAAACATTTTTTAAATTTAATTTCCTTTATATTAAATCTGTAAACTGTTCAACTACCCAAAGAATCTTGCTTCTCAAGGACAGAGTCGATAAAATAAAATACCCATTAATTTTTCATTACTTTATTCCACGCAAACACAGCAGTTCAATTCCAATACTATCACTGATGTTTTGATTTCTGAAAAAAATTTGCCCATGCCACCATAATTCTCCCTCTTCCATAGTTGTGCCGTGTCTCCATTCTCAGATCACATAGCTATTACATACTAAATACACTGTCCCTTTTTAAAGCTCATTCATTATTAATTCTATAAGTAATCACACAGTATAATTAATGCCACCACCAGTACTCATGATGATGTCTCTCACAGCATTTTGGTTAAGCTGTTCTTTAGTAGATTACTCAGGAAAAGCTCATGAAAAAGCTGAGTCCTTGGCGTGTTGCTAACAGCTTATGCACTTCATACTTGAAGACCAGTTCTGTTGGGTATAAAATCTTCAGCTCATAGGTGCTTTCATTGAGTATCAGAAATATGTTATTGTCTTATCTTCTGGCATAGATTATTGCTCTCAAACTGTCTGATGATAATATTATTTTCTTTCTCTTATACCTCACATGATTTTTTTTCCTTGATGACCAAAGGTTACTATGTGGTTTTTTTTTTTCCTTTTAAGTTCATCAGTTTTACCAGAATAAGACTGGGTCATCATTATTCTATATCAATGCCCTCAGATACACACTGTGTTCTTTCAGTACAGATTTCAAATTTTTTTTTTTTTTTAGTTTCAGGAAATCTTTAAAATTATACATTTTTTAAATTATACTTTTTAATATTTGTTCTGTTCTCCTACTTAGGGTTTCTTCTTCAGCAACTCCTATGAACCATGTGTCAAATCATCTCTATCTTCAATATTTGTTCTTTTTCCCCCTCAAATTCTGTTTTCCCTTCTTCTTTTTTTCTTCCTTTTTCTATTTTTTCTCCAATTCTTCTATTTCTATAAAGACATTATTTTCTGTGTTTATGTACTCTCATATCTTCTAGTCATTAAATTTATTGTTGATTTATTCTTTCTTAAGTCCTGTTGCCTCATTTCTGAATTTTTCTATTTCTGATTTATATTGCTCTCTCATGGCTTGTATTATTTCCTTATTGCCTGTTAGTATGTTTTGAAATCATTACAGTTTTTATCTATTTTTTAATCATATTTTCTGAGACACTTTCGTTGTCTAAGGATGTTATCGTGACTCTCATTCTCTTTATTTCTTACAGCAATTTTGTGTGAGATTTTAACTGAATACTTTGCTATTGCTCATTTTATGTAAAATGAATTTTCCTGATATTTTAGAAGGAGGAAAAGTTAGGACAGTTTTTAAGTCTTCACAGAGCTCCCTCTCTCATGGTTTCCATGTACTGTACAGAAATATGCTAACTCTGAGATTTCTTGACTCCACCCCCAACTTCCAACTTTTACTGGGATCTTCTCATTCTTCTTTCTCTGGTTTCTCCTCTTGCTCAATTTTGGTTTCATTCCCAGTAATTTTCCTCCTACCTTGACCTTTCTGGAAAGAAACTATAGAGGGTCCATTTTGAGAGTTCAAAAGTCTCTTAGCGTTTTCCAACAAGGACACTCGCCACCTCTCCCTAGTATAGGCAAACCCCTCCTGGTTTTATCTGCTGGTCTGATTACTTGTCAGTGACTATCTGTTGGCCCCTTTGAGTTTCTCCTGTTCTTACTCTACCTGCCACCCCGTTGCCTCCCTTTGCTATCTCCCACAGAGATAATGATAATATACAGTCTGGTTATTGGCAATTCTCTCCACTCGGTTGTATTTGGGGTTTCCTAGTGCTCACTTGTCACTTAATTTGGTATTTATCTTGCTTGGCGTTCTCTGAGTTCCTGGATGGAACTGTGGTTTGGTGTTTGTTACGAATTTTGGGAAATTCCCAGTCATTACTGCTTCAAATATTTCTGTGTACCCTTCCCACTTCTCCCATTACACACGTTAAACATTTTGCACTTGTCTCAGAGAACCAGATATCCGTTTCTTTTTCATTCCTTTTTTCTCTTTGCATTTCAGTTTCAGAAGTAGTGACTTTTCTTCAAAGAGCAGCTGTTAACTTTCAGTTTGTTCAGCTATTTTCTTATTGTGGCATCAGGAGTATGCCTGATATTCTAATCAGGAGTATGCCTTACATACCAAATCTTATTTCCTTACATGCCAAAAGAGAGACTGAAGTCTACTTAGTTTTGTAGCAAATGTTGTTCATGAGTTTTAATTTTTACCATGTATTTTATATGTGGGGATTTAGGAAGACTAACAACTATACAGCTACTGCTATCTCCTCAAAATCAGAAATAATGTTTAATAATAATAAAGTGATTAAGTTAAGTAAGAGGTATTCAGCAAAGTGATTCAATGCTACAGTTTAAGTAAATATTCTTGGTTGAAAAATGACTTATTAAGCACTTAATTATTAATTAACAACAAAGATAAGAATTCCCTTGGGGAAAAAATGGAGAAATATTTACAAACAGGTAATTTATGGGGAAAAAAAACTCAAAGAAACTGAGTCAAGCAAGATTTTGAAAATTTTTCATAAACATAGTAACACTAATTAAAACAACAATGAAATATTAATTTTTAACTGTTAGAATAACAAAAATTAGAAAGCTGGTAACACTAAGTATTAGTAGGGTTATAGTTTATAGAAACTATGTTATGGGGCAGGGAGGGGACATGGGCATAAACTAACGCCACCACTCTGCAGGGGAATCTGGTCCTCCTTAGTCAAATTAAACAGACATTTACCCTGTGATCCAGCAGTTCCATTCCTTGAGATTTTTTCCAAATAAATTCTCACACTAGGTCTAGGAAGGAACAATACAAGGATGTTCCTCATAATGTGTAGTAACAGAGGTTAGAGGCAGTGCTGGTTTCCATCACTGGAGGTGTAAAGTTCACTTCATGAAGTATGATGTAGCAACAGAAACGATAGGTCTAACTACAGGAATATGTATAGATCTTCAACACCTAATGCTTCATTAAAAAGGTAAGAAGCAGATTGAGATTCATAACATATCACCCCATATCTAAAGGTTTTAAATACATGTTAAAAAACAAATAAAAGGAAGTTTTCATAAACAGACACAAAAAGAAGATACACATCAATCCCATTAGAGCCATTCCTGTGGTAGTGAAGGGGAATGGTAATAGGGAAAGAAGACAGTAAGGAAAACATACATGTATGTAAATAAACAAATGAATACATAAAAAAAAAAAGGTCAGTACCTTACACAGATCAATGATTAATTGCCCTAAACTGAAAAGTCGATTAACTCATTTCCCCACATTTGAATTTCTACCAAAAATTTTTAAAAATAAACTTAAATATTTGCCCTCCAAACGTAAACTTTTTGCGAATACTCTAATTACAAATACCTATCTTATTAGCATCTCCTCTAATTATTTTCCATTCTCTGAGTTCCCCTTTTTGGCAGCATTTCCAACCTCATGACTTTTTATCATCTGACTCATTTGTGTATTTTTTCAATAAGTATGTAAGTGTCTACTCAAATATTATGTACATATTGTTCTGGGTACTAAGAGAGTATGAGGGAAACCTCTCCTGCTCCCTCTTTCCAGGAACCCACATTCTAATGAACCTTCCTGCAAAGCGTTAGCCCATGAAATGGCACGAAGCAGCCCAAGGCAGTCCCGATTACTAAATCTGAGAATGAGTGGTGGGTGTCGATGTGTGATGGAAGCCACAGATGCAAGAGCGAGGTGTCAGCAAGGCTCAGGGTGGGTGGGAAGAAAATCTGCCTGACGCGCCATAGTTGTGTTGGGCCTTATAGGATGAGCAGTATAGATTAGAGAGAGAGCAAGAGACATCCTAAGGGGGAAGCGTATCTTTCTACAAAGCACAGTTAAGACCAAATGAAACGCAATCAGAAAGCATCAAACTAGACAATGGGAAATGACATAAGAAAGTAAGGACAATAAAACTAAATTAGCAGCAAACAAGTTCTGGAGGACTTGATCTTATCCTGTAGACAACAGGAAGCTTTTGGAGGTATTTGAGTCAAAACCGGACAGAGTTGTCTATTTCACTTGTCACATCAAATCTCCCAGCAAATACTGCTCAGGCTCACAGTTCTCTTTCCATCCAGTCCCAGAGTGGTAGACTTTGCGGTGGACGGCCAAGGTGAGGCCACTGATCTCCTGCCACTTTGCTCTCTTTGCTACTCCCCAAACCTGCTTTACTTTTTCTACTTCAACTTCATAACCTGACCTCATCCTCTCAGAGTTTGGGTTAGGTATGTTCTCCTAGCATCCTATGGTTACCTCGATCATATTAACTGATTCATTCATTAGTTCATTCATCAAATGCTTACGGATCCCCTACTGCTGCGTGCTGGGCACTCTGCTAGAAGCTGAGCGTACAATGATAAGTAAAACAGAACCAAAGCCTGCCCTCATGTAGCCTAGACACAGAGAGAAAAGTCATCATACCTCAGTATCCTATTTTTCATTGTAGAAATTATTGCACTGTATTTCAGCTGTTTTATCTGTCTCATAGACTATGAGTTCAGAGTGCTTGACACTTTGTAAATGCTCAAGAAAGGAAATGTTAACTGATTGAATGAATGAGTGGATGCTTGGAGAATCCCACTCATACAAGACTAAGAGTTATTATCAATCCTGAATGGATAATGGCAATCTCACCCCTTCCCAGAACTGCTGGTCACACAAAAATGTGAACTCTAGGCCACAGGTCAGCACACTTCTTCTACAAAGTTCTAGGCAGTAAATACCTTAGGCTCTGCAAGCCATACGGTATCTGTTATGACTCTCAGTTCTGCTACATAGCACAAAAGCAGCTGTAGACAATATGTAAGCAGTGCATGGCTGTGTCCCCGTAAGATCTGGTTTATGAAGGCAGCTGTGGACTGGATTTGGCCCATGGGCCCTACGTTGCCAATCCATGCTGCAGATAATGTCACCTTTCTCAATTTTCCAGGACTGCCTTCACATACTCCATTCTTCAATTGAGTTGCTACATCCAACATCTGACTTCACCTTTAAACCCATGTCTCTAGAGCGTTGCGAGAGAATATGCAATTTGGGGCCCAATGGACCTATTTTACTCATTGGTTAGCCTTTTGACAAGTTTGTCTGTTTAAACCTCTAGTTCCTCAATGTGAATAGAGGCATATATTTTTTGATCCTGACTATGAGGGGAGAAATAAATGTTGAGAAAAGAATGTGATGTCTACATACGGTAACCAGTACACAAATAGCCCCTGCTGTGTTCAGTCGTGTTCTTTTCTGCCTGTAAATCCCATTATCGGATTATTTATTGAGGATCTACTACATTCAAAGCACACTTTCTGGTACCTCTAAAACCATCTCTCTTGGCCACTGGTTCTCAAACTTGGCTACTGTACAATTTACTCGAGAGCTTGAAAGTACTGAAGCTTGGGTCCTGACACTAGATATTCTGATAAGGGTTATAAAGAGTGGTATGTGCATCAGAATGATCCCCAGATAATTTCGGTAGGGAACAAATTTGAGAGTCATTGCTCTATACTGCGATTCTGGCTTTACTCAATTCATCCCTCCATCTTCCCATCTGCCACCTTTGTAACCGTTACTGCCGATATGTGCATCTTTACAGAGCTAGAGCTGAACCGTTCTTGTATCTGTTACTTACTCCTATTTGTATATAGTTAGGGAGAATGGAAAAGAAAAGAATGATATATAGTCATCTTCCTTTGCATTTGACCTTTGCCATTCAACTATCAGGCATCCATTCCCCTTTCCCATGGCAACAGCCTTGACTTCTCCTCGGGGCTCCAGCTGTCCCCTCAGTCCCCCTGGCCTGCTTGAGGCTTTCCCCCTCGCCCTCGAATCTCATGAAGCCAGTGCACGGGAAGTCTCCTGGGTACACTCAGTGTTAGTTTACGGAGTGTCCTGATTTCATTTTCCAGAGAGGACTGTTGAAACAAAAGACACGTTTTCCGCTGGATTGCAATCAAAAGAATATGGTTTGAAGAGATTGGGGCAGCTATTTTACAAGCTCAAAAGAGAAAGTCTGCCTGAGAACAGAGTAAGAGAGAGACAGAGATGTCATTTTGAGGCACAGTGGGTAGCCATTTCTAAAGCCAGCTGCACTAACAAACTGCCATGGGCACCAATAAATTCCCTTTCTCTTCTGCTTCTGCCAGTTTAGTCAGGTGTTCTGTTAATGGCAATGGAAACAATTCCAAACTGATACAGCCTCCTCCCACACCCTCAAAACCAAATCTAATCACCTGTGTATGCAGAGATTCCATGCCAGGATCAAGCCCCAGTGATTCATTCAACAAACACACACGGGGGCGGGGGGGGGGGTGCTATTGTATGCAATGCTTGGCTTATGAGGAGGGATTCCAGTAGTTCTCCACCGCTAAGAACCTCACAGATGTTTCTGGAAAGAATACCCGGAAATATAACTATTCCCCTACTATTAGGGGGGCCTTGTGCTAAGTATTGAGGACAGAAAAGATTGTCAGACAGGGTCTGTATCTTCAGGGTTTGTAATCAAATTGGAAGGATGGCATGTGCATAAGAAGATAAAGAGCAATCTGGGATGTGAGATGCACAGATTTCTGAGGGCAGACATCAAACCCAAAGTAAGCCTCAGCAGAAGCTCTTAGGTGAGCATAGGCACTACAACATTTTCTTTTCCTTTGCAAAATTAACTAGGAAAATGAGGGAAAGTATTGCAAAAAGTGGGAAAGAAGTATTAGAGGCTTTGGAAGTTGTTCTAAATCACTTTTTATACTTAAAAATTAAGGTATTTTGTGAATGTATTTCCTTGCAAATTACCCATGTCAGGTCTCAACAACTGAAATATTATAGAAATCTCTTCATTCATGCATTCATTCAGTCGACACTATTTATTGCACGCCTATATGTACCAGAAACAATTATTTATATACACTGAGGTTTTAGCACTAAATACTACAATATCCCTACTACTTGCAATCTAATGACTAAGAATAGATGGAAAACTTTTGTATTCAGCGCCCCAGAAGTAGCCACTGTAAATGGTTTGGTGAATATCACTACAGACTTGCATACCTAGATAGTGGTACTTGTTTTTACAAAAAAACAAGAAGAAGAAGAAGAAAAAGAAGAAGGAGGAGGAGGAAATATGCTATACTTACTAATGCCTTATTTTTTAGAAACTTGCTTTTTTTAACTTAGCAATATAATCTGGGCGGGTTTCATGTTAATAAATACAGATTCTCCCTTCTTTTTTATGGTCACATAGTATTCCAGTGTATTTAGTCACCATCCTGTTTGTGAACATGTATCTGGTTGTTTCCAGGTTTTCACAATGACAGGCAATGTTGTAAAACATGTGTAATTGCAGTAATTTTTAAACAGTCAGAAGTGTTCTCAAAAACAGAATCATAGTTGGAATCATAGTGCAAAAGATGTGAAATTATTTTTAAGTACAAGTCTTATTTTCTACTTCCTTTTTCATTCATCACTGATGTATCAAGTACATAAGATTTTATGCAAATGGCTGGAAAATACCTTCTACAACCCATTAATGTAGTGCAGAGTAAAAAAAAAAAAAAAAAAGAGAGTGAGAGAGAGAGAAATAATCATTAGCTATTTCCACAAAATCTTCTATGCGCCCAGGACTGTTCTAGGCCTTGAAGAAATCTGTTTACTGAACAGTTCAACCTTCCATCAATGCAGAAAGACATTTCACTAACAGTTCAATTAACTAAACAGGCTGTTTAATTAATAAAAATATTTTTGTCAAGAGGAAACTGAAGCAATTTTGTTTGGCATGCATGCTTAATTGTGTGTTCTAATTTCTCGGTATTGGCCTGTGATCACTTAAAAATAGTCATCAAGCAAATCTCAATGGTTAACTGTAATTGCAAGAGTATGCCTTTTGCATTTTATGGCGTGTAAAATCTCGTGTAAGAGAAAATAAACACAAGAGCAACAAAGAGGTTCATTCACTTACCCTCTTCATAACCACAGCCAGGGTAAACTTCACTCAGCCTTCGGCCATTGAATTTTATCCTGAAGTTTCCATCCACCGCGCAATCAGATAATCTCCAGCTTGTGGGAGCCACTAATGGAAATGGTGCTGTAAAAAGAATTGCTGAACAAATTTCCATGTACTTAACCTGAAAGGGAGAAATGGCAATGTGAATGGAGTAAAATGTTTTTAGCCGTTTTTAAACCAGAGGGGGTGATTTCACTTTCAGCAGGAACTTGTGACTAAGATTGCCTGGCCGGGGCAATGATTAACACTCCTGTCGTCATCACTCTGCTGGAGCTCCGGGCCGAGGGAACCTCATCAACGCTAAGCATCTGCACTTGAGCGTGCTTCCCTGCGCAGCTGATCACGCACTGAGTTCGACTTTGGCATTAAGTTATATAAAATAAAAATGGATTTAGAACCTCTGCCAACTTTGTTAGTGGTTATTTTCACTGAAGTGTAAAAAGGCTTGTTTTTACTTTTCATTGCGGTGCCCCACCTTGAAAAATGGGCTGTCATTTAGATCCTTTTTCTTAAAATTCCTAAATTTTATCGGAAACTTTAGCAGGGTCTCTGGGTTCCTTTAGCCTTGTTTTCTTCCCCACTATGCTGGAGTCTAAACACTTCAGCACTGGGGCGCCTGGGGGGCTCAGGGGGTTAAGCCTCTGCCTTCGGCTCGGGTCGTGATCTCAGGGTCCTGGGATCGAGCCCCGCATTGGGCTCTCTGCTGAGCAGGGAGCCTGCTTCCCTCTCTCTCTGCCTGCCTCTCTGCCTACTTGTGATCTCTGTCTGTCAAATAAATAAAATCTTAAAACAACAACAACAACAACAACAGCAAAAGACAAACAAAAAACTTCAGTGCCTTTCTGAACTGCCATTTCTTGCCTTTCTGGAAACCAGGGGCACAGAAAGATGAGGAAGAGCTAGTGAACACGTACACATGTCATCAACGGAATGTTCTTTTTCTTTAGATGGTTGCCTCAAAGAACCACTACTATGGGATCAGTCCATCATAAATGCTTCTAGAAGAAGCAGGGGTGGGGGAAAGAAACCTCACCCAGATTTGAGAAAGAAATGGCCGAGGTTTATTTAGATAAACGGTGCAGCTACCTGGTGCTCGGGAGAGAGACTGATACAGGATCTGCAAACACATGGTTTCTTTTAGGTGCAATTCCACTCCACCAACAGGGCAAAGTAGATGATGCATTTCCTGTGGAGTGTCTGAGGAAAGGGAAAACGGGGTCTTAAACATAGTGCTGAATAGGGAACTTCAGAGCTAGCTGTGGGATGTGTTTATTATGCTATAAACTTCATTTTCCTCATAGCCCTTAGACTGCTGACTTGGAAGTAAACGGATGACTCAGAGTTCTTATCACCCTTCCTGAGGTATTTTCCACGAATTGCCAAGCTCATTTTAGGAACTCGGTTGCATCACCAGGCCGCCCTCCTACAGCCTCTCTCCCTCCACCCAAGACAGCACGCAGGAACTGTTTCAATGCTGTCAAACCATTCCAAATAAATCTAGTGAGTTTCTCCCTCTGCACCCATATATTGCTGTCTCTGAAATTTAGCAAGTTCCCTAAGCAAATCTCACATACTCTTAGTGTACCTAAAATGATGAGCACTTTAAAGTCTTTACTGCTACCCCTTATTTCCTTTTGTTGGGCCACATCAAACAGCTGGAAGTTGGAGAAAAATGCTATGTGTGCGCGCACACACACACACACACACACACACGCATGCGCAAGGTTTAAGGCATCTTCCTTGTTTATTCTTGTTTATTGTTTTAACAGTGTCTGGCACATAGTAAGCACCAAATACTCATTTGCCGTTATTATTCTGTTGTCCCTATGAAAAAAAAAAAATCCAAATCTTCCAGAACCGAGATTCTTTTTTTTTTTTTAAAGATTTTATTTATTTATTTGACAGAGAGAGATCACAAGTAGGCAGAGAGGCAGGCAGAGAGAGAGAGAGAAAGAGAGAGGAGGAAGCAGGCTCCCTGCTGAGCAGAGAGCCTGATGCAGGACTCGATCCCAGGATCCCCGAGATCATGACCTGAGCCGAAGGCAGCGGCTTAACCCACTGAGCCACCCAGGCGCCCCAGAACCGACATTCTTAATATAAATTTTAAGGGAACCAAAGGTCCTCTGAACCCAAAGTTGTATGTAAAATTTATGATTACATGTATTTTTTCCTGAGAGAAAGGGAATTAGGGGTCATCAGATGCTTAATTTAATGTGTCAATGACACACACATAAAAGGGCAAGAACCACCCCATGAAGAAGTATTAAAAAGATGTAGTCTCAAAAAAGGGGGGGACATAGGGGGAGGGAGGAAATAAATACAGTCTCCAGGGTGGGGGCTCATCAAGTAGACTCTAGAGGTGGAGCGAGATTATCAGGAAAGGATTATATTATCTCTGTATTATGGTAAAACAAAATATTAACTATTTTGAGGAACACACAATATCATTACCTTTGTTTTTTATTATAAATATTATAAGGTTACTATCATTATAGCATAATAAACACAAATGAACAGACGATCATGGTGCAGATTCAACTGAGTCAGAGTCGGTTAATGATAGCCATATATGTGTGTGTGTGTGCGGTGTTATAAGGTAAGACACAAATAATAAGAAAATGCAAGTGCCTGAAACCCACATTACCAATACGTTGTCAAATCAAATTTCTCTCTTTCCATGCTTGAATTTGTCAATGGCGGCGATAACCCCAACACCAGCTGTAAGCATATGCGGGGGTGCTCCCTGAGTCCTGATGGGTTCCTTCTCACCGTCCCATCCACGGTCTCTGTGGGAACCAGGTGGCCGGAGGAGGCGGGGACCTTTCCTTCTTACACAGCCTTCGCTCCCTTTCTAGAAAGATTCCATAGGTTTACCAACTTCCACCCTGCCTCAAAGTTCTTCCACAGGAGAGAAAGCAAATCCAATTCTTCCCCACCAACGCTGTGGAGGAGAGAGCGTGTGGGAGGAGGAGCATAAGCACCATCCTTCCTCAAGCACCTATTAAACACCGGGTCTGCTTTATAGTCATTTTTCTCATTTATTCTTCACAACAACACTATAGGATGGACAGTATAATTATTCCCATTTCACGGACCAAATCCTCTTAAAGTCAAAGCAGTGTGACTTGGAAAGAAGTAGACCAGGACTCCCTAATTTTCCTTATGGGATTATATCTTTAACTTCTGTTTCATCTTATTTATTGTAAACCTTTATTTTCTTCTGTATTTTCTGAAGAAATACTACACTTGCTGCCTACCTGATCTCTTCTCCAAGAGTCCACAAGCAGTTCCCCTGCGCACACACACACAGCCCTTCAAGTATAAGCGTGAGACAGGCCAGTCCAGAGCCGTCACCAGGGCAAGGAGCTAGAGACAACAATAAACACTTTTATGGCTTCTTTGAAAAAAGTGGAATTGTAAGCACTTTAATATTCATGCTTTTAAATACTTTCATATTTTTCATATTTTCAGCCACATCTTTTCTAAAAGATATATGTAGACATATTTAATCTTTAAGAAGCCATTGAATAGAATGCTGTCCAATATTTATTTAGTGTAAATAAAATCTGTGATGACTATGATTCTGATAGAATGTAACCCATGAGTGAGACATGAGGGATTTTTACTGCAAGGGCAGCTCTTAAAGCATTCCTTTGACTTGGCATCACTGAGTGACCTTTGGCCCCATGAAGCTATAGCTCTTGGTCCATTTACACAGGGCTGATTGCTTCACAGAGCCGTTAGCGCTGCATAACAATGGAATCACTGTCAGAGTAACACTTGATAAGCAGCAAGATGAACTAAAACAAACATGTAAACAAACAACACACAAAAACACAACTCTTACACTAAGTAACCAGCAACGAAAACAATGAGAGCCACAGTAAAAGTGTGCACTCATCAGATAAAATGTGACCAAAAAAATTCTAATCAGGTTTTTCGAAAGGCCGAAGAGAAATATATCTTATCTGAAGTTTGACTTCCATTTAGAGCTTTGCAAATCCCAGCACCATACATATATCTTTATAATACGTTGATGGGTTACAAAAAAAACCTAATATGAATCAGACCTATATATATGTGCAGTTGTCAATAAGTGCATCTTCTCAGATAATTACCTAATGGGGTTATCCTGTCTACCTTTCTGGTAACTGAGACATCTCTGAGGGTGAAGATTATGTTTCCTGACCATCCACCTTCTCTATAAGCCTCTGGCTTTCATCCCTGAGAAATCATTCTTTGAAATATACCAACAGCTTTTTTTGACTTCTACGAAGCTCCAACTTTTTTACTGCTCCTAACCTCCACGGCATGTAACTAAATAGAAACTCTCTCCCTGCTCTTGGTTTTAGAGATGTTACACTCTCTTCCTCCCTCTGACTGCCCTTCCTCGGTCTCCTACCCTTTCTTTAAGGGGTACAGGTCCTAGGTATGTGGCCACAGTCTTCCTTCTGTCTTGTCCCCCAGTATCTCAAGCACTCCTATTGCTTCAATGGGCACCTCCAGGCAAATGACTCCAAAACTAGTACTTCAATGCCAAGTCTTCTCCGTCCAGAAGATTTGCAACCACCACCTGCTGAACATCTGCAACCAGCACCAAGTTCAGTTCAGCAATTTGAAACTTGCTTTTACCTCATCTTCGCAATGCCTGTTCTTACTTCTCTTTTTCCAGGAGCGGTCCAGTTATTCTCTTACCAAGGTCTGAAAAGTCAGTGCCATGTTTTATCTAACTCTCTCTCTCATGGTCCCTTCCCAAACACTAGTATATGTGGTCATTGCTTAAGTTAATGGGCTTTTTCCTTCTTTAAAAAACACCTCCCTCCATTCCTTGTTAAAAATTATTTTTCATTCCTATTGTTATTATCTTACTTCAGCCATTCACCCCCACACTTTGTGGTATTATCTTTCCTCCTGGTTGGTATTCCACTCTCTTATTTATTTGCTACCAAGTAACATTCCATTAGAACATCACTTCCGTAGTATTCCTCCCTGATCAATGAGCTTCAACAACAGTCATCTCTTAGAGGCTTACCAAAGCTTTTCAAACTTTCATGTGCAGGGGAATCACTTGAGGTTCTTCCTAAAATGCAGACTGGGATTCAGCTGGTCTGCGGTAGGGCCTGAGAGCCTGCCTTTCTAGGTCCCAGATGATGTGGATGGTGCAGCTCTGCTTGTGCTGAGTTTATGACCTGGGTCATGTCCAAGTTTCATTCTCCTCACCTGCCAAATGAGGACACTAATAGCTAATAACAGGCCCCCTGCCTTTATTCTTGCCTCATTCAATAAAACAGACAGAATGATTTAATTAATATGTAGGTACAATCACGTCCCTCCTCTGATCAAAGACCCCAATGTCTCATTTAGGCAAAAAGAAAGTCCTTACAGTTCGTTTTCTGCAAGATCTGACCCAGCCTTTGCCTGCACAACTGTAGCTCCTTACACTCTCCTAGCCACACCGCCCTCCTTGTTTTCAGAACACCTAAAAGCTTCCTCTTGTAGGCTTTTACTCTTGCCTTTTCTTCTGCCCAGAATGCTCTTCTTCCGGAGAGTTGCATGGCTTACTCCCTCACCTCCTTTAAGCTTGGACTCAAAGCTCTTTTTATCAGTGGTATCTTCCTTCACCCACTATCTAAAATTACGAAAGTGCTGGGGCGCCTGGCTGGGGTAGCACAGTCAGTTAAGCATCTGACTCTTCATTTCATCCCAGGTCATGATCCTCAGGGTCATGAGACAGAGCCCCATGTCCGGTGCTGTGCTGGGTGTGGAGTCTGCTGAGATTCTCTCTCTCCCTCTCCCTCCAAGTCCCCCTTCACTCCCCACGGGTGTGCTCGTGCTCTCTCTCTCTCTTCCTCAAAAAAAAAAAAAAAAAAATTAAAAAATTATAAACATCCCTCCTTTATCATCAGCTCCTTACATCCCCTTCCTTGTTTTATTTTTCTCAGCAACATTTATCCATATCTAATATATCAAATATTTTGCTTATAAAATGTAAGCTCCAGGCAAGTATAGATTCTTGACTATTTGGGTTAACTATTCATAGATACATGTCTCTTTCTTTTGGCTGATGTCCCAACACTCACCATATACCAGCACCTGGTATATAACAGGTAAAAATTATTTGTTAATTGAATGAGAAACGAATGAAGGAATGAATGAAAGAATAAAAGACCTAACTCTAGGATTGTTATGAATATGTAAGATCACATACATAAAGCATTTGACACATTGCTTGACTGATATCTTAAATACAGAGAATAGAATGGTGGTTGCCAAGGAAGGGGGAGGGGAAAGTCAAAGCGAACAAATTTTCAGTTATAAGAAAAAGTTCTGGAGATCTAATTCACAGCATGGTGGTGACTATAGTTAATAATACAATACTGTGTACTTAAAGGTGGCTGAGGGTAGAGCTAAAGCATTCTCACCACAAAAAAGAGTTCTCTACATTAACTGTGTCAGGTGACAAATATGTTAATTTTCTCGATATTGGTAATCACTCTACTATAGACACAGATATCAAAACAACATGTTATATAGTTTAAATATAATTACATAATTATGATTGTCAATTATTCCTCAAAAAGTTAAAATTAAAAAACACAGTAACTGAAATATAGAACCATACTTCTTTGACCCTAATTCAGTTGCCTTTCAATATTAAAATTCTAAATAGCTCCATTGGATATTATAAATTCTCAATAGCTACATGTAATAATATGGATAAATCTCAGTAACATAATGGGGGCACCTGGGTGGCTCAGTTGGTTGAGCAATGGCCTTCAGCTCAGGTCAGGATCCTGGAGTCATAGGATTCAATCCTGCATCAGGATCCTTGCTTGGCAGGAGGTCTGCTTCTTCTTCTGACATTCCCTCTCTCATGCTCACTCTCTCTTATTCTCTCTCTCTCTCAAATAAATAAATTAAATCTTTTTTTAAAAAATCTTAAAAACAGGGGCGCCTGGGTGGCTCAGTGGGTTAAGCCGCTGCCTTCGGCTCAGGTCATGATCCCAGGGTCCTGGGATCGAGTCCCGCATCGGGCTCTCTGCTCAGCGGGGAGCCTGCTTCCTCCTCTCTCTCTCTGCCTGCCTCTCTGCCTACTTGTGATCTCTCTCTGTCAAATAAATAAATAAAATCTTTAAAAAAATAAAAAATCTTAAAAACAGAATGTTGAGTAAAGAAAGCCAACACAAAAGGAAATTCCATTTATTTCTCTGTAGTGTGTGTGTGTGTGTGTGTGTGTGTTTAACAACAGGCAAAAACTCATCTAGAAGGACAGAAGTCAGAATGTTAATTGCCTTTGGTGGTGGAGGGGAATGGCTGGGAAGATGCACAAGGTAGTCATCTGAGGCACTGATTATGTTTTATGTCTTGATCTGGGTGGTGCTTTCACACGAGTGTTCCCTATGTAAGAATTCATTGATATATACCATGTGCGTGTACTTTCTGTTTGTATGTTATATTTCAATTAAAACATTTCCTTTAAAAAAGAGAGAATGGTCAGACTAGGAAACACTAAGCACAAATGAGGGTAGAAAAACTGATTGAAATTTTATGTAATAAACGTCTAGACCCCAATTCTCTTTACTTGATGAACAGCAGAATGCACTCAGTCAGGACTTTTCCCTCCAGAAAGGAGGTTAGAAGATTCCTCTATAGGAATTCTGACTCGTCAGAAGAAAAGACCTAAACGTAGGAGTTCCCCCAAATAAGGTCTTGCCAGACCACTTTGTAAGAAAGACCCCAGCTGAGAAAGCTCATACTTGCACAGATACTCTCAATAGTTTTTTAGTGTGCAAATCTTAAATATAAGCAAATTAGCCAAGGGGCAAACAAGACAAAGTAGGGAGAACAGGAGAACATATTTTCAAAAAACTCAACTATTTGTCTGTCCTCCCTCTCTAGAAAAGACAAAAACAAACAAACAAACAAAGACTAAGCCATTTCTATCCTTAGAGAATTAGGAATATTTTATATCCATGAACAAGAATAGATTTATCTTGGGGGCATCTGGGTAGCTCAGTTGGTTAAGCAACTGCCTTCAGGTGGGATCATGATCCCAGGGTCCTGGGATGGCGTCTGCATCAGGTTGCCTGTTCAGGGGGAGACTGCTTCTCCCTCTCCCTCTGCCTGCCACTCCCCTTGCTTGTGCTCTCTCTCTCTCTATCGAAGAAAGAAGGAGAGAGAGAGAGAAAGAAAGAAAGAAAAAAAAATGGGATTATTCTTAAAGGGAGAATTCTGCAAACAAACAAAAACTCTAATAATGAGGGCGCCTGGGTGGCTCAGTGGGTTAAAGCCTCTGCCTTCGGCTCAGATCATGATCCCAGGGTCCTGGGATCGGGCCTCACGGGCTCTCTGCTCATCAGGGAGCCTGCTTCCCACCCCTGCCCCGCCTCTGCCTGCCTCTCTGCCTACTTGTGGCCTCTGTCTGTCAAATAAATAAATAAATAATCTTTAAAAAAAAAAAAAAAAAACACCTCTAATAATTAAAGTCTGGTACCAGAAATAAAAAAAATTAACAGGATGATTAGAAGATAAAGTTGAAAAAATCTTA
This sequence comes from Mustela nivalis, assembly GCF_964662115.1. Classification (NCBI taxonomy): domain Eukaryota; kingdom Metazoa; phylum Chordata; class Mammalia; order Carnivora; family Mustelidae; genus Mustela; species Mustela nivalis. Next base: position 15,669,642 of record NC_139032.1, read on the forward strand.
CATAAAGTAGGATGGAAAGACAATGATGTGAAAAAATGGCTGGAAAAACTAAGAAAATTAGGAGACCAAGCCAAGAGGTCAAGATAGAAGAGAAAAACCAAAGTCAAGGACATTATCAAATAACAAATTCAAAACCTTTTCCTAGAATACAAGAATCTAAATTTCCAGATTGAATGAGCCTATTGAACATCTAAACCAAGGATGAAAAGTGAGTCAAACTACTATGAAATTCTAGGAAAGTGGTAACAAATAAAAGCTCCTATAAGCTTTTAAGAGAAAAGCATCATACAAAAACTGAAGAATCAGAAGGTCATTAAATATCCCAACAGCAATATTGGGAGCTGTAAGACTAGTGCAATGACTTCAAAATTTTGAGGGAAAATTATTTCCAGTCTAAAATAACAAATCCAGCTACACTATAAAATGTAAGATCAAATAAAGACATTTTTAGGTACGCAAGATCCCAAAATTCTTTCCCCATGCTCCCCTTCCTAAGAGGCTACTGGAGGACTGGCTCTATAAAAACAAAGGAATAAATCAAGATTAGGAAAGGATGGGGGTGGCTCCGTTGCTTAAGCATCTGTCTTTGGCTCAGGTCATCGAGCCTTGTGTCAGGCTCCCTGCTCAGTAGAAGCCTGCTTCTCCCTCTCCCATTCCCCTTGCTTGTATTCCCTTTCTTGCAGTCTAGTTCTCTATCAAGGAAATAAATAAAATTAAAAAAAAAAAAGCATGGTATTCAGGGAATGAAATCCAGTACAAGAAAAAGTGAAGAGAATCCACTATAGCAGTGAAAGGGAAGACAAGATGAGAACTGTATGGCAGGTTCAATGAGGCCTACTTGAGCAGGTCTGGAAATTGCAGGAAAATTTGCTTCAATAAGTTGTAGGTAATAAAATTCCTAGAACATATTGAAAATAAATTACAAATTTGGGGACAGTTTGGGCTTAAAATTCTAGTAAATACATTAAAAAAACTGAACAAGCAAGAAAAAGCTATTATTAATTTCAGGAAAAGAAAAGTCTTTTTCTGCCTTTTCCTTTTCTCTGAAGATGAGGAAAAGTAATCATAGTATACTGCATAACTCATCTGCGAATAGCACTTACTTAGTCATGACACTGTAAGTCCTGAACACTGAACTAACCAAGCTTATATATAATACATCTATATAGGGACATGAGTGTGTATGTGAACTGGGGTTCATAAAAGAGAGTTGAACCTTTACCTTTCATGTGAAACGTCAAAGCATAATACCTAAAGCTACCCAAGAAATAGTAAGAAAAGCATATTATTTAGGGATATGGAGCTATAAAACAAAATGATCAGTAGGAAGAGTTGAAACCTCTAGGAAATTTTAAAATAGTGATGTTGGACATTCCACATTGCACTTAATTTCTCTAGAAAATGATTGAGTAATTCACTATTTTATTTCATTTTCATTGTACAGTTGGCCCTTGAACAACATGGGTTTGAACTATGTGGGTCTACTTATATGCAAGGTTTTTTTTGATAAATACAGTAGAGCATTGTAAATGTATTTTATCTTCCTTGTTATTTTCTCAGTAACATTTTATTTTCTCTAGCTTGCTTTATTAGAAGAATTCAGTGCATTATACACACAACATACAAAATATATTAATCAACTTTTTATCTTATCAGTTAGGCTTCTGGTCAACAGTAGGCTATCAGTAGGTAAGTTTTTGTGGAGCTAAAAAGTACACACAGATTTTTGCCTGCATGAAGGTAGGCACCTCTAACCCCTGCATTGTTCAAGGATCAATTATATTTGTAGGAATGCCAAAACAATGGTGAATAATAATGATGATACGGTATCTTTTTATATCATTTTTTCTTTAACTAAAGAATGCCTCAACCCTTTTGTTGTTGTTGTTCAGCATGGTATTTATCACTTTTAAGTAGTTTTTTTTTTTAATTTGTGTTTTACTTAGAATAATGCCTAAAAAGTTCTGAGAGGGAAAATGTTATGCAAAAATATTATTCCCAATCAACTTTTGTTCACATGTGAAGGCAATAGGAAGACAATGTCCACCAAACAAGAGCCAAAGAAATATGGGAACTGAGCGCTCTTCTTCAAAATATTCCTCAATTATGAATTCTAGAGAATACAAAATGAAAGGAGGAATTTTGGGTAAAGAACTAGAACACGCATAAATACCATAAGGTAATAATATCTATAGTGTCTGTTCTCCAGGAAAGATCATTTAACTTAAAAAGGTATGCTATCCGGGCGCCTGGGTGGCTCAGTGGTTTAAGCCGCTGCCTTCGGCTCAGGTCATGATCTCAGGGTCCTGGGATCGAGTCCCGCATCGGGCTCTCTGCTCAGCAGGGAGCCTGCTTCCCTCTCTCTCTCTCTGCCTGCCTCTCCATCTACTTGTGATTTCTCTCTGTCAAATAAATAAATAAAATCTTTAAAAAAAAAAAAGGTATGCTATCCAAGTTCTAATAGAAATATAAGACTAGGGCATAGGCACTCTTGAACAAGCAAGCAACACATATTAAAATGAACTTTAAAAAAAACATACAGCAGTAAAATCAGCCAACCGAGAGATGAATTTATTTTTTAATCCTCTAGGATGGATGGGATGTGATTAAAAAAAAAAAGTCAAGTATTTAATGCACTTACATGAAGAACTAAAAGTAAATAAAAATGGAAATTATGATTACAGAGGGAAAGTAAATGTTTTTATTTGACAAAGTAAAAATAATATAAGTAACAAAAAGAAAGAGATGGGAAACAAAAAAGTATAAGAATGTTAACTTTTGGAATTTGAGAGTCAAGATGGTGGAGGAGTAGCAGACTGAGATGACATCAGGTCGTAGGAGTTCAGCTAGATAGTTATCAAACCATTCCAAACACCTATGAAGCCAACAAGAGATCGAAGAGAAGACGAGCAGCAATTCTAGAAACAGAAAATCGATGATTTCCTGAAAGGTAGGATGTGTGGAGAAGTGAATCTGAAGTGATGGGAAGGCAGATCACGGGGGGAAGGGCCAGCTCCCAGCAAGCAGTGGAGCAATGGAGCACAAAATCTGAACTTTTAGAAGTCTGCTCCACTGGGGGACATCATTTCAGAGGCGAAGTGGGGGTGGAGCCCTCCCAGGGACAGTGTGGTCTCAGGTCCCATGGGGTCACAGAAGGATCAGGGATATCTGAGTATAGCAGAGTTCACAGGTATCAGAGCAGGGAAGCCAACTACAGAGAAAGAGCCAAGGAGTGAACTTGCAGCTTGGGTTACCTTAAACTGGATTCATGGCACAGTCGGGCACTGCTCTTTGACCAGAGACCCCACAAGTGTCGGATCCAAGGAGACTCATTTTCCTCCTCTGGAGGCAGGGATCTGCTGGGTTTTGAGACTCCAAATGGGGCTGGGTGCCAGAGACAGAAACACTGGGTCACAGGCCAGGTGAGCTCAGAGCATGGCCAGAGACCAGGGAGAAGGGAAGGATTCACTGCTTTTCTCAGAGGGTGCACTGAGCTCTAGGATCCTCTGGGCGGATACTGGGAGGCTACCATTTTCATTTCCATCCTCCAGAGCTCTACCGAAAGTATTCAGGGAGTAAAAGCTCCCAAGAGTGAACCTGAGCAGATCACTTAGCCCAGCCCCTAGCAAGGGCAGCCTCCGGCAAAGACATTTGAGAATCACTACAGCAGGTCCCTCCCCAAGGAGATCAGCAAGAACATCCAGACAAGACCAAGTTCACTGATCAAAGAGAACAGTGGAATTCAAGAGGAGAGGAAAGTAAAGCATGGAATTCAGGGCTTTCTCCCCATGATTCTTCAGTCTTGAAAAGTTAATTAAATTTTTAAGATTTTTTTTCTTATTCTAATTTTTTAAACTTTTCCTCTTTCCTCTTTTAACATTTTATAACTAGTTTATCTTAACAATACCTTTCTTTAAAAAAATCTTTTTAAACCTTCATTATTATAGTCATATTTTATCCTTCATAGTATCTAACTTTCTTTCTTGTATATATATAGGGTTTTTCCTTCTAAAAAATTTTGAGATACAATTTCTTCTAATAGATTAAATATACCCTAAATCTAGCACAGGGCTCTATTTTAGTCTCCTGAGCAAATTCTCTTCACTTTTTCTTTCTTTTTCCAACCAACTTATTTTATCAATTATGTATTTATAATTTTTAAAAAATTTTTCATCTTTACAGTCCTATTCCAACCCTTCATTATGTTTATCCTTATTTTTATATATACATAAGTTTTTATTTCTTTAAACTTTTGGAAGGTATTTTCTTCTAAATGACCAAAATACTCCCAAAATCAAGTGGGTGGCTCTGTTCTATTCACCAGTCTAATATATATTTCTATATATATATATTTTTTTTTTCATTTCTTTTTACCACCTTTCTTCTCCCCCCGATTTGGGGTCTCTTCTGATTTGGTTAGCGTACATTTCTCTGAGGTCTTTGCCAACCTTTTGGTATTTTACTCTCTCATTTATATATATTTTTTTGTTCGTTCATACATTCTTATCTGGATAAAATGACAAGGTAGAAAAACTCACCACAAAAAAAAGAACAAGAGGCAGTATTGAAGCCTAGCGACCTAACCAATACGGACATTGGTAATATGTCAGATCTAGAGCTCAGAATGACTATTTTCAAGGTGCTAGCTGGGATTGAAAAAGGCATGGAAGATATTAGAGAAATCCTGACTAGAGAAATAAAACCCCTTTCTGGAGAAATAAAAGAACCAAAATCTAACCAAGCTGAAATCAAGAAAGCTATTAATAAGGTGCAATTAAAAAATGGAGGCTCTTACTGCTACGATAAATGAGGCAGAAGAGAGAATTAGAGATATAGAAGACCAAATGACAGAGAATAAAGAAGCTGAGTGAAAGAGAGACAAACAACTACTAGACCACAGGGTAGAATTTAAGAGATAAGTGATACCATAAGATGAAACAATATTATAATAATTGGGATTCCAGAAGAAGTATATATAGAGAGAAGGGGCAGAAGGTATATTGGAGTGAATTATAGTAGAGAATTTCACTAATATGACAAAGGGAACAAGCATTAAAATCCAAGAGTCACAGCAAACCCTCCTCAAAATCAATACAAATAGGCCCACACCCCAACATCTAATAGTAAAACTTACTAGTCTTAGTGACAAAGAGAAAATCCTGAAAGCAGCTCGGGAAAAGAAGTCTGCAACAAACAATGGTAAAAATATTAGATTGGCAGCAGAATTATCCACAGACACCTGGCAGGCCAGAAAGAAATAGCATAATAAATTCAGTGCACTAAATGAGAAAAACATGCAGCCAAGAATACTATATCCAGTGAGGCTATCATTGAAAATAGAAGGAGAGAGAAAAAGCTTCCAGGACAAGCAAAAATTAAATAATTTGCAAACACCAAACCACCCTACAGGAAATATTGAAAGGGGTCCTCTAAGTAAAGAGAGAGCCTAAAAGTAGTATACCATAAAGGAACAGTGACAATATACAGTAAAAGTCACCTTACAGGCAGTACATTGGCACTAAATTCATATCTCTCAATAGTTACCCTGAATGTTAATGGGCTAAATGCCCCAATCAAAAGACACAGGGAATCAGAATGGATAAAAAAACAAAACCCATCAATATGCTGTCTACAAGAAACTCATTTTAGACCCAAAGACACCTCCAGATTTAAAGTGGGGGGGGGGGACAATTTATCATGCTAGTGGACATCAAAAGAAAGCTGGGGTAGCAATTCTTATATCAGATAAATTAGATTCTAAGCCAAAGACTATAATAAGAGATGAGGAAGGACATTATATCATACTCAAAGAGTCTGTCCAACAAGAAGATCTAACAATTATAAATATCTATGCCCCTAACATGGGAGCAGCCAACTATATAAACCAATTAATATCAAAATCAAAGAAACACATCAACAATAATACAATAGTAAGGGACTTTAATACTTCCCTCACTGAAATGTACAAATCATGCAAGCAAAAGATCAACAAGGAAATAAGGGCCGTAAATGACACACTGGACCAAATGGACATCACAGATATATTCAGAACATTCCATCCTAAAGCAACAGAATATCCATCTTCTCTAGTGCGCAGGGAACATTCTCCAGAACATATCACATCCTGGGTCATAAATCAGGTCTCAACCGGTACCAAAACACTGGGATCATTCCCTGCATATTTCAGACCACAATGCTCTGAAGCTAGAACTCAGTCACAAGAGAAATGTTGGAAAGAACTCAAATACATGGAGGCTAAAGAGCATTCTACTAAAGAATGAATGGGTCAACTAGAAAATTAAAGAAGAATTGAAAAAATTCATGGAAACAAATGATAATGAAAACACAACGGTTCAAAATCTGTGGGTCACAGCAAAGGCGGACCTGAGAGAAAAATATATACTATACAACCCTTTCTCAAGAAACAAGATAGGTCTCAATGACACAACCTAACCCTACACCTAAAGGAGTTGGAGAAAACAGCAAAGAAAGCCCAAACCCAGCAGGAGAAGAGAAATAATAAAGATCAGAGCATAAATCAATGAAATAGAAACAAACAAACAAAAAAGTAGAACAAATCAACAAAACTAGGAACTTGTTCTTTGAAAGAATTAATAAGATTGATAAACCCCTGGCCAGACTTACAAAAAGAAAAGAGAAAGGATTCAAATAAATAAAATCATAAATGAAAGACAAGAGATCACAACACCACCAAAGAAATATAAACAATTATAAGAACATATTACGAGCAACTCTACGCCAGCAAATTTGACAATCTGGAAGAAATGGATGCATTCCTAGAGATGTATAAATGACCAAAACTGAACCAGGAAGAAATAGAAAATCTGAACAGACCCAAAACAAATAAGGAGATTGAAGCAGTCATCAAAAATCTCCCAACAAACAAGAGCCCAGGGCCAGACGGCTTCCCAGGGGAATTCTACCAAACAATTACAGAAGAATTAATACCTATTCTCCCAAAACTGTTCCAAAAAATAGATATGGAAGGAAAACTTCCAAACTCATTTTATGAGGCCAGCATTATCTTGATCCCAAAACCAGACAAAGACCCCATCAAAAAGAGAACTGCAGACCAATATCCTTGTGAACACAGATGCAAAAATTCTCACCAAAATACTAGCCAATAGGATCCAACAGTACATTGAAAGGATTATTCACCACGACCAAATGAGATTTATTCTTGGACTGCAAGGTTGATTCAACATCCGTGAATCAATCAATGTGATATAGTACATTAATAAAAGAAAGAGCACGAAACATATGATACTCTCAATAGATGCTAAAAAAATATTTGCCAAAGTACAGCATCCTTTCTTGATCAAAACTCTTCAAAGGATAGGGATAGGAGGTACATACCTCAATATAATCAAAGCCATCTATGAAAACCCCACAGTGAATATCATTCTCCATGGAAAATATTGTGAAAATGTCTATGCTACCTAGACCAAGCTACACATTTAATGCAATCCCTATCAATATACCATCAATTTTTTCCAAAGAAATGGAAGAAATAATCCTAAAATTTATATGGAACCAGAAAAGACCCAAAATAGCCAGAGGAATGTTGAAAAAGAAAGCCAGAGTTGGTGGCATCACAATTCCAGACTTCAAGCTCTATTACAAAGCGGTCATCATCAAGACAGTATGGGATTATCACAAAAACAGACACATAGATCGATGGAACAGAATACAGAGCTCAGAAACAGACCCTCAACTCTATGGTTAACTAATCTTTGACAAAGCAGGAAAGAATTTCCAATGGAAAAGAGAACATCTCTTCAACAAATGGTGTTGGGAAAAGTGGACAGCCACATGCAGAAAAATGAAACTAGACCATTTCCTTACACCACACACAAAAATAGACCCAAAATGGATGAAAGACCACAATGTGAGAAAGGAATCCATCCAAACCCTTGAGGAGAACACAGGCAAAAACCTCTTCAGCCTCAGCTGCTGTAACTTCTTTCTAGAAACATCGCCAAAGGCAAGGGAAGCAAGGGCAAAAATGAACTATTGGGACTTCATCAAGATTGAAAGCTTTTACACAGCAAAGGAAACAGTCAACAAAACCAAAGACAACTGACAAAATGGGAGAAGATATTTGCAAACAACATATCAGATAAAGGATTAGAATCCAAAATCTATAAAGAACTTATCAAACTCAACACCCAAAGAACAAATAATCCAATCAAGAAATGGGCAGAGGACATGAATAGACATTTCTGCAAAGAAGACATCCAGATGGCCAAAAGACACATGAAAAAGTGCTCAACGTCACTCGGCATCAGGGAAATACAAATCAAAACCACAGTGAGATACCACCTCACACCAGTCAGAATGGCTCAAATTAACAAGTAAGGAAATGACAGGTGTTGGCAAGGATGCAGAGAAAGGGGAACCCTCCTACACTGTTGGTGGGAATGCAAGCTGGTGCAAGCCACCCTGGAAAACAGCTTGGAGGTTCCTCAAAAAGTTGAAAATAGAGCTACCCTATGACCCACTGGGTATTTACCCTAAAGATACAAATGTAGTGATCCGAAGGGGCACGTGCACCCAAATTTTATAGCAGCAATGTCGACAGTAGCCAAACTATGGAAAGAACCAAGATGGCCATCAACAGAAGAATGGATAAAGAAGATGTGGTATACACACACACACACACGCATGTGCGCACGCACACACACACACACTGGAATACTATGCAGCCATCAAAAGAAATGAAATCTTGCCATTTGCAACAACGTGGATGGAACTAGAGGGTATAATGCTGAGTGAAATAAGTCAATCAGAGAAAGACAATTATATGATCGATCTCCCTGATATGAAGAATTTGAGAGGCAAAATGGGGGAGGGGGGTTAGGGAAGGAAAAAATGAAACAAGATGGGATCGGGAGGGAAATTAAACCATAAGAGACTCTTAATTTCACAAAATAAATGGAGGGTTGCTGGGGGGATGGGAGTATGGAGAAGGTGGTTGGGTTATGGACATTGGGGAGGGTATGTGCTATGTGAGTGTTGTGAAATGTGTAAGCCTGATGATTCACAGACCTGTACCCCTGGTGCAAATAATACATATATGTTAATTTTTAAAAAAGACTGTTAACTTCCTTGTATTTTAATCATGGAAATCAATCAGTGGAATCTAAATTAGAGCATCTAGGTCATGCATATTCTTCGTGGTCTTTCCTTTTTAACTTCAGATAATGTTTCTTTGTTTTTCCGTTTTGGGTTTTGGTTTTTGTTTATTTTTTGGACAGAGAGAAAGAAAACACAAGCAGGCAGAGGGAGAAGGAGAAGTAGGCTCCCCACTGAGCAGAGAGCCTGCCTTCAAAGTGGGGAATCTATCCCAGGAGCCTGGGAATCATGACCTGAGCCTAAGGCAGATGCTCAACCAACTGAGCCACCCAGGCAACCCTCTGATAATCTTTATTAGCTAAAAAATTTAATGATGAAGAAATGTTTATCTGAGGTTTAGCTATTTCTTCTATTTTACTTCAACGTCTTCTATTAAATTCAATTAGAACTCCCTGTAATTCCTTTTATGATGCAAGTTTATAAAAACTACTTCTATCGGGGTGCCTGGGTGGCTCATTAAGTGTCTGTCATTAAGTGTCAGTCATTAAGTATCTGTATTAGGCTCAGGTCATGTTCCCAGGGTCCTGGGATCAAGCCCCATATTGGGCTCCCTGCTCAGCTGGAATCCTGCTTTCCCATTTTCCCACTTTCCTTGTTTGTGTTCCCTCTCTCACTGTGTCTCTATGTCAAATAAATAAATAAAATGTTTTTTTAAAAAACCAAACTACTTCTATCTTTCTACTTTCCACTCTGTATTTCCATCTAGCCATTCCCCTATCCATTAAGGGGTGCTAAATGGATTCTCAATGTTATCAAATGTTACTTCTCTAAGTAATAATGTTGACATTTTTTTTTTACATTCTCCTTTTATTAATTTATTGCTTAAATATTTACTATGCTCCTTTTTAATAAAGTGAAAGCATTTATATTTTTTAATATTTGGAAATTTTGAGTTCACAGAAAGGTTACAAAAGAAGAACATGTTAAAACAATTCAAGAGTATTTTAATAACAATGTAAGTTTGGAAAATATATATATATATATAATATATATTTAAGCCTGTCTGTTACTTTGATTAACTAAAGAAATAAAGAATTCAAATACATAAATAAAACTATAGATTAAAAAACAAGCTAAAATAGTAACCATGGTTTTCTTTAGGAAAAGGACTTTAATTTAACTAAGCATACATCTTGGGACTGACTGGAATCCTTTCCAGAGACCTCAGAGGGCAGGTACTATATTCACGCTCACCTGCTGATACGCTGAGGACCACCACTGTCTCCTGAAGGGCAGCTTTACACAAATCTGTCTGAGACACTGGTTTTCATGGCTGCCACCCAGGGGACAACTCTTGATCACCTAATTGTGGTGGCCGTGAGTGCTTGCAGTCCTAGGTCTCACAGGACGTTGGCAATCGGAAAGATGGCTCCTTGCAGACTACTGCTCCCAAGGTACTACCCGGATAGCAGGCTGAGGTACAACCCCTAATCTTTCAGTGAAGAAAGCTCCTTTACTTGCCCTGGAGCTTTGGTCTGAGGAGCACATTTCCGGTATGGCAGACATTTAATGGCTAATGGAGCTGCTCTCCAGGAATGTAGGCTGTGGATGCCACCTTGGTGCTCTCCTTCTGCCTTGTTTCAGTTTTCAAGAATCTCCCAGAAAGGGGCTTTCACACTCATTTGGAGCCCCGATTTTGTGACTGCTGTACAATGGACACCTCCAGATCACCCAGCCCTGGTGACCAGGTTTATGTTTATGGTCCCATAGGACTGCATATAGTTGCACAGTTTTAAAAGCTGATGCCTGAGGATCTGGCTTTCAGTCAGCTGGAATGGAACACTGACAGGTCTTGGCGCATCCTGAACAAGTGGGAGCTATTACAAATATAATAGGCTGCTTGAATGAGTACAAAGGTTTGAGAGCCAAGCAAGAGCCGAGGTAGGGTTGAACAATAAGATTCATGTCCTATACAAGGCCACTCCTTCAAGACTGGGAGAGGTGGCTGTTTCATCTGCTATAGAAACCAAACAGACTAAGGCAAAATGAAGAAACAAAAAAATACGTCCTAAATGTAAAATCAAGATAAAACCTCAGGGAAAAAAAAAAAGCTTAATGAAATGGAGATAAGTAATTTACCTGATAAAGAACTCAAAGGAATGTTCATAAAGATGCTCAGTGAACTTGGGAGAAGAATGGAACGCAGTGAGAACCTCAACAATGCAAAATTCCCAACAAACAAAAGTTCAGGGCCAGATTGCTTCACAGGCGAATTCTACCAAACATTTAAAGAAGAATTAATACCCAATCTTCTCAAACTATTCTAAAAAATAGAAAAGGAAGGTAAATATCTGATTTTATTTTATGTGGCCAGGATTACCCTGACAGCAAAACCAAATAAAGACTCCATTTAAAAAGAGAATGACAGGGGGTACCTGGGTGGCTCAGTGGGTTAAAGCCTCTGCCTTCAGCCCAGGTCATGATCTCAGGGTCCTGGGATGGAGCCCCGCATCGGGCTCTCTGCTCAGCGGAGAGCCTGCTTCCTCCTCTCTCTGCCTGCCTTTCTGCCTACTTGTGATCTGTCTGTCAAATAAATGAATAAAATCTTAAAAAAAAAAAAAAAGAATGACAGGCTAATATCCCTGATGAATCCAGGTGTGAAAATTCTCAATGAAATACTAGCAAACCAAATCTAACAATACATTTAAAAAATAATTCGCCACAATCAAGTGGGATTTATTCCTGGCTTGCCGGGGTACTTCAGTATTTGCAAATCAAGCAATGTGATACATCACATTAATAAAAGAAGGGATAAGAACCATAGGATCATTTCAAAATATGCAAAAAATAAAGCACTTAACAAAGTACAACATCCATTCATGAGAAAAACTCAGCCAAGTAGGTTGAGAGTAAACATACCTCAACATAATAAAGATCACATATGAAAACCCCATAACTAATAACGCCCTCAATGGAAAAAAACTGAGAGCTTTTCCTTAACTATCAGGAACAAGACAGGGATGTCCACTCTCGCCAGTTATTGAACATAGTACTGGACGTCCTAGCCACAGCACTCAAACAACAAAAAAAGAAATCAAAGGCATCTGAATCAGCAAAGAAGTAAAACTTCCCCTATTTGCAGGTGACACAATACTCTATACAGAAAACCTGAAAGTCTCCACCAAAAAAACTGCTAGAACTGATAAAAGAATTCAGTAAATGTACAGGATACAAAATGAACACACAGAAATCTGAGGAATTTCTAGAAATCTATAATGAAGCAGCAGAAAGAGAAATTAAGGAATCAGTCCCACTTACAATTGCACCAAAACCAATAAGATGCCTAGGAATAAACCTAACTGAAGAGGTCAAAGACTTGTACTTGGAAATTCTAAAATATTGATGAAAGAAATTGGAGATGACAGAAAGAAATGAAAAGACATTCCAGGCATATGGATTGGAAGAAGAACAAATATTCTTTTTTTTTTTTTAAGAACAAATATTCTTAAAATTCTCTGCTACCCAAAGCAATCTACACATTTAATGCAATCCCTATCAAAATTCCAACAGCATTTTTTTCTCAGAGCTAGAACAAACAATCCTAAAATTTATGAAATGACAAAAGACCCCGAAAAGTCAAAGCAAGCTTGAAAAAGAAAAAGGCAGACCTGAAGGGCATCATAATTCCCGACTCCATGTTGTATTACAAAGTTGTGGTGATCAAAACAGCATGGCGCTGGTACAAAAATAGACACAGAGGTCAATAGAACAGGATACAAATCCCAGAAATAAACCCACAACTATATGGCCGATTAATCTTTAACAGAGGAGAAGATATCCAACAGGAAAAAAAAAACAGTCTCTTCAACAAATGGTGTTGGGAAAACTGAACACAAAATGCAGAAGAATGAAACTGGACCATATATGCAAAGATATATGTGTCTGTATGCATACACACACACACACATGCACACACACACATATACAATGGGATATTACTCAAACATAATAAAGAATGGAACTTGCCATATGCAACAACGCGGATGGTGCTATGAGTATTATGGTAAGCAAAATGAGACAGAGAATGACAAATACCATATGATTTCACTCATATGTGGAATTTAAGAAACAAATGAGCAAAGTAGGATAAGGAGAGAGAGAGAGCAGCAGACCAAGAAACAGTAGAAAAGTTAAGACAACTAGAGAGAATAAACTGATGGTTACCAGAGGGAAGGTGGGTGAGGGATTGGGAAGCAGGTGGTGGGGATTAAGGAGAGCACTTGTTGTGATGAGCACAGGGTGTCCTATGGAAGTGTTGAAACCCCATATGGTGTAGCTGAAACTCATATTACAGTGCATGTTGACTAACTGGAATTCAAATAAAAACTTGAAAAAATAAAAGGATAGGATAGATACTCCTCTCTGATCTACTAGAATAAGTTGAATAGATATAAACATTATTCTTTCGTCCTCATATTAAACTAATTCTGATTTTTGTTTGTCTTTTGGTTTTTAGTCTAAGTTAGAATGATGCTGAGTATTTTGAGTATTTCTAAGATTTAACGAGTCTTTTGAACACTTGGTGTATTTTAAATAGTATTGCTCTCCATAAAAGTGGCCCTATATTTTTTAATTACCTCTTTAAAATATGTTGGCTTACCCTCTAGAAGAAAGGTGGCAATTATTGGAATTACAAAGGGCATTATTACATAACTCTGTAATGCTTATTAAGATTTGAAAACAATATTTTTATTTTTACTAACATGATAGGTTTTCTAACTCGAGCTTGTAAGCCAGCAGGGGTGAAATTGTAGGTGTGTCCAATAAAGTCTAATGTCATTCCAACCCTGAGCTTTACAGACACCATTTGATTACTGTATGTCCATTGTTAAATAGGCACCTGTGAAGTCTTGCAGGCAAACATAGCAGTGTAATACATGGCTCTCTATCTGTACATAACTATCCGTTTATTTTTTCCCTGTTTCTTCCACCCCTCACTCACCACATCTGGCAATCACCAATCTGTATCTGTGAGCTTGGTTTATTAATTTATTATTTATTTAATTTATAGATTCAAAATGTAAGAAAGATCATGCAGTAATTATTTTTTTCTGACTTGTCTGACTTCACTCAGCATAATTCTTACTAGGGCTATCCATGTTGTTGCAAATGGCAAGATTTCATTCTTTTTTGTGGCTGGATAATATTGTTGTATATCTATCTATCTATCTATCTATCTATAGATAGATAGATATAGGTATACCACAGCTTCTTTATTCATTCAACCATGGATGGAGATAGATTATTTTCATGTCTTGGTTATTGCTAAATAATGGTGAAATGAACGTGGAGGTGCATATATCTTTTCAAGTTAGTTTTTTTGATTTGTTTGGATAAATACATGGAAGCAGGGTCATATGTAGTTCTAGTTTTAAAATTTAGAGGACCCTCCATACTGTTTCCCTTTGTGATTGCACCAATTTACATCATCACCAACAGTGCACAGGTGTTTCTCTTTCTCCACACCCTTGCTAACAATTGTTATTTCTTTTTTTTTTTTTTTTAAGATTTTATTTATTTATTTGTCAGAGAGAGAGTGAGTGAGAGCGAGCACAGGCAGACAGAGTGGAAGGAAGAGTCAGAGGGAGAAGCAGGCTCCGTGCGGAGCAAGGAGCCCGATGTGGGACTCGATCCCAGGACGCTGGGATCATGACCTGAGCCGAAGGCAGCTGCTTAACCAACTGAGCCACCCAGGCATCCCAACAATTGTTATTTCTTGATGATTAATGTTGCAGAGCCTCTTCTCATGCACCTGCTGGCCAACATATGTCTTCTTTGGAAAAATGTCTATTCAGATCTGCCTGATTTTTATTATTTAGTTAGTTAGTTAGTTTTAAGTTTTTATTTAAATTCTAGTTACTTAACATATAGCATAGTACTGATTTGGGGAGTAGAATTCAGTGATTCATCACTTACATATAACACCCCGTGCTCATCCCAAGTGCCTTCCTTAATAAACACCCATCACCCGTGTAGCCCACCGCACCCCTCCCCACTAATCCTCCATCAACCTTCAGTTTATTCTCTATAGTTGAGAGTCTCTTTATGGCTTTCTTACCTCTCTTTTTCCTCCTTCCCCTATGTTTATCCGTTTTATTTCTTAAATTCCACATATGGGGCGCCTGGGTGGCTCAGTGGGTTAAGCCGCTGCCTTCGGCTCAGGTCATGATCTCAGGGTCCTGGGATCGAGTCCCGCATAGGGCTCTCTGCTCGCAGGGAGCCTGCTTCCTTCTCTCTCTCTCTGCCTGCCTCTCCATCTACTTGTGATTTCTCTCTGTCAAATAAATAAATAAAATCTTTAAAAAAAAAAAAAAATTCCACATATGAATGAAATAATATGGTTATTTTTAGCATAATGCACTCTAACTCCACCCATATTATTCTAAATGGCAAGATATCATTCTGTAATATTATACCACATCTTTATCCATTCATCAGTTGATAGACACTTGGACTCTTTCCATCATTTGGCTATCATAGATAATGCTGCTATAAATATTGGGGTGCATGTGCCCCTTTGAATCAGTACTTACCTTCTTTGGGTAAATATCTAGTAGTGCAATTTCTGGGTCTAGGATAGTTCTATTTTTAACTTTTTGAGGAATCTCCATACTATGTTCCAGAGGGCTGCACCAAGTTTGCATTCTCATCAACAATGTAAGAGCAGGACTGCCCAATTTTTTATTGGACTGTTTTTCGCCATTAAGTGGCTTGAGTTATTTATATATTTTGGCTAATAGCCCCTTATCAGATATATGATTTATAAATATTTTCTTACAATCAATAGGTTGCTTTTAATTTTTTAGATGGTTTTCTTTCTTGTGCAGAAAGGTTTTAATTTAGTCTCATTTATTTTTACATCGAATCTGTAGATTTCTTTTCAGAGTTTTGTCATTTTTATTTTTTAAAAGATTTTATTTATTCATGAGAGAGTGAGAGAGAGCATATGTAGGGGGAGGGGGCAGAGGGAAAAAGAAAAGCAGATCCCTGGCAAGCAGGGAGCCAGCCCACTGTGGGGCTCCATCCAAGGATCCTGAGATCATGACCTGAGCTAAAGGTAGATATTTAACGGACTGAGCCACCCAGGTGCCCCAAGTTTGCACGTTTTAACAATATTAACTCTTTCAATCTTGAACATGAAGTATCTTTCCATTTCTTAGCAATGGGATGTCTTGTATTGTTCTTGAACTCTAACAACAAGCTTTCAGCTTTTTTTTTTTTTAAAGATTTTATTTATTTATTTGATAGAGAGAGATCACAAGTAGGCAGAGAGGCAGGCAGAGAGAGAGAGAGAGATGGGGAAGCAGGCCCCCCCTGAGCAGAGAGCCCGACTCGGGACTTGATCCCAGGACCCTGGGATCATGACCAGAGCTGAAGGCAGAGGCTTAACCTGAGCCACCCAGGGGCTTCAAGCTTTCAGCTTTTCACCACTGAGTATGATGTTAGCTTTATTATGCTGAGGTACATTCCCTCTTATACCTACATTGTTTAGAGTTTTTATCATAAATGGTTGTTGAATTTTGCCAAATGCTTTTTCTGCAACTATTTAGGTAATTGTATGTTTGATGGTGATGTATGACATTGACTGATTTGTGGATGTTGAACCATCCTTGCATCCCTGGAATAAATCCCACTTCATCATGGCATATGATTCTTTTAATGTATTTTTAAAATTTGGTTTGCTAATATTTCGTTGAGGATTTTCCCATCCACATTCATCAGAGATCTTGGCCTGTAATTTTCTTTCTTTGTAGCATCCTTGTCTGGCTTTCATATTAAGGTAATGCCAGCCTTGTAAAATGAATTTGGAAGAGCTCCATCCTAATCTGTTTTTTAGAATTTGAGAAGGATTGGCCTTAATTCTTCTTTGAAAGTTTGGTAGAATTCACCTATGAAGTTGTTTGGTCCTGGACTTTTATTTTTTGGGAGGCTTTTAGTGACTTATCCAACCCCCTTGCTAATAATTTATTCAGATTTTCTATTTCATCATTATTCAGTCTTGGTACGATATATGTTTGCAGAAATTTATCTATTTCTTTTAGGTTATTTCATTTGTTGGCATATAATTGTTCCTACTAGTCTCCTAGGTTCTTTGTATTCTGTGGTATCAGTTGTAACATCTTTCATTTTTGATTTTATTTCTTTGAGCCCCCTCCCACTTTTTCTTGGTGAGTCTAACCAATGGTTTGTCAAAGATTTATCTTTTCAAAGAACTGGCTCTTAGTTTCATTGATCTTTTCTGTTATATTTTAAATCTATTTATTTCTGCTCTAATCTTTATTTCCTTCCCCCTACTAATGTTGAGCTTCATTTGTTCTTTTTATCTAGTTTCTTGAGGCTAAAGTTAGATTATTTTAAACCTTTTTTTTGTTTCTTGAGTGGGCATTTATTACTATGAACTCCCCTCTTAGAACTGCTTTTGCTGGGGCGCCTGGGTGGCTCAGTTGGTTGGACGACTGCCTTCAGCTCAGGTCATGATCCTGGAGTCCAGGGATCGAGTCCCACATCGGGCTCCCAGCTCCATGGGGAGTCTGCTTCTCCCTCTGACCTTCTCCTTGCTCATGTTCTCTCTCACTGTCTCTCTTTCAAATAAATAAATAAAATCTTTAAAAAAAAAAAAAGAACTGCTTTTGCTGCCTACCATAAATTGTAGTGTTTTACATTTCTATTTTCATTTACCTGAAATTATTTTTTGCTCTCTCCTTTGATTTCTTCAATGACCCATTGGTTATTCAGTATTCTGTTGTTCAGTCACCACATTTTTGTGTATTTTCCAATTTTATTCATGTAATTAATTTCTAGTTTCACACCATTATGGTCAGAACAAAATGCTTGATATGATTTCAGTCCTCTAAAATTTATTAAGATTTATTTTGTGGCCTAACATATGATCTATCTTGGGAAGTGTTCCATGAGTGCTTGAGAAAAATGTGTATTCTGTTGTTTTGGGGTAAAATGTTCTATAAATATCTGTCGAGCCCATCTGGTCCAATGGGTCATTTATGGCCAATGTTTCCATATTGGTTTTCTGTTTGAATGATCTATCCACTGACATAAGTAGGATATTGAAATTCTCTGCTATTATTGTATTGCTCTCTATTTCTCTTGCTGGGTCTGTTAATATTTGTTTTACATAGTAAGTGTTCCAATGCTAGGTACAGAAATATTTACAAATGTTATATTTTCTTGTTGGATTGACTCTTTATCATTATGTAATATCCTTCTTTGTCTCTTATTACAATCTTTGTTTTAATGTCTATTTGTTCTGATATAAGTATAGCTACTCCAGCTTTCTTTAGGTTTCCATTTGAATGGAATAACTTTTTCCATCCCTTCACTTCTAGTCTGTGTGTGTCCTTTTATCTAAAGTGAGTGTCTTCTAGGCAGCACAGAGAAGGGTCCCCTTTTTACATCTATTCAGCCACTTTATACCTTTTAATTGTAGAATTGAGTCCGTTTACATTTAAAGTCATTATTGATAGGCATGCACTTATCTATCAATAATGACTTTAAATGTAAATGGACTAAACTCACCATTTGGTTAATTACTTTCTGGCTGTTTTTGTAGTTCCTCTATAGTCTTGTTTTGCTTTCTTCTTTTGTGGTTTGATGACGTACTTTAGTTATATGCTTATATTCCTTTTTCTTTATCTTTTGTGTATTTACTTTAGGATTTTTACTTCTGTATAACAACTTACATCTCTAGCAGTCTATTTTAAGCTGATAACAACTTAAGTTTGTGTCCACTGGGAAGCTCAACGTTATTATGCCCCCGCCACATATTGTGTTTTTAATGTCACATTTTACATCTTTTTATCTTGTGTATACCTTAATCATTATAATCATAGCTTTTAGTACTTTAATTTTGTAACCTTCATTGTAGCTTTGTAAGTGACTAAGCAACTCTACCTTTACTTATATATTTATCTTAACAAGTGAATTTCATTCTTTCATACGTGTTATTGTACAAATTAGTGCCCTTTCTTTTTAGCTTAAAAAAGTCTCTTTAACAGTTCTTATAAGGCCAGTTTAGTGGTGCTGTGCTCCTTTAGCTTTTGCTTGTCTGGAAAATTCTGTATCTCTCCTTCCCTTCTGAATGATAACTTCACTAGGTAGATTATTTTTGGTTGAAGTTTTTTCCTTCAGCACTTTGAGTATGTTAAACCACTCCCTTCAGACCTACAAAGTTGTTGCTGAAAAATCTGCTGATAGTCTTATGGGGGTTCCCTTGGATGTAATAAGTTTTTTTCCCTTTCTTTTTGCTACTTTTCATATTCTCTCCTTGTCTTTAACTTTGACATTTTAATTATAATGTGTCTTGAACCCTTTCTCTTTTCTTTTTGGCAAGTCTCTGTAGAGGTTTATCAATTTTATTAATTTTTTTCGAAGAACCAGATCCTAGTTTCATTGGTCTTTTCTATTGTTTTTGTTTTGTTTTAGTTTCTATATCAGTTATTTCTGCTCAAATTTTCACTATTTCCTTCCTTCTGTTGGCTGTAGCTTCATTTGTTGTTCTTTTTCTAGCTTCTGTAGGTGTAAGGTTAGGTAGTTTGAGATTTTTCTTATTTCTTGAGGTAGGCCCATATTGCTATACACTTCCCTCTTAGAACTGCTTCTGGTGCACCTCAAAAGTTTTGGACATCTGTTTTCATTTTCATTTGTTTCCATGTATTTTTTTTTTTTTAAGTTCTTTGATTTCCTGGTAGACCCATTTATTGTTTAGAAGCATGTTGTGCTACCTACAAGTGTGTGTGCCCTTTCCAGATTTTTTTCTTGTTGTTGCTTCCAGTTCTAGCTTTATAGCATTGTGGTCAGAAAAGGTGCATGGTATGACTTCAATCTTTTTTGTACTTGTTGAGGCCTGTTTTGTGACCTAATACGTAATCTATTCTGCAGTATGCTCCATGTGCATTTGAAAAGAATGTGTATTCTGCTGTTTTAGGATGGAATGCTCTGAATATATGTTATCTGGTTCAGTGTGTCATTCAAAGCCATTGTTTTCTTGTTTATTTTCTGTTTAGATAATCTGTCCATTGATGTAAGTAGGATATTAAAGTCTTCTATTATTATTATATTATCATCAATTAGTTCCTTTATGTTTGTTATTGTTTTATATATTTGGGTACTCCCATGTTGGGGGTATAAATATTTATGATTGTTTTTTATTTTTGTTGGATTGTCCCCTTTATGACTATATAGTCCCCTTTGTTATTTTAAAATCTACTCTGATTTTCTTTTGACTTATTATTCATTTGGGATCAACTCCTCCATTTCGGCATTTTCTCTACGTTTCTGCCTTCTCTGTGTTAGAAAAGCCAGTTATGTCTCTTGCTCCTGCAGTTAATGACTTTATGAGGACGTCATGTGGTACCCAGGTACTGGAGCTTCAGGAAGTATATTTGCTGTGTGCTGTGTGCACCCTACTACTGTGTTTTGGCTGTTCTATCCTTCAGGCCAGTCATCTGCAAAGGGTCTCCTTACCTGCTGTGGGCTGTGTTTGATCCTTGCTTGAATGTGATGAGTTTTAACTAGGTATGCTGTGGTCTGTTGTGAAATGAGACCCAACGTCACCTCACCAGAACTGAGGCCGTGAAGAACTCTCTGGTTGAGAAATGTGGTGTGGGCAGAGGTTTGTGCTGGTCTTCTTAGGGAGGAGTCTGCTGTGCGGGGACTAAAGCAAGCATGACTGAGAAGGGCTGTTCCACCAGAGTGTAGAGTGGTGGGGCTTTGTAAACAAGTTACGTAACCAGTGTTGGTGCTGTGCTACTTCCTGCAGGTGACTCTGTGTTTACGCTGAGGGGCAGGAGAGGGAAATGGTGCTGGCCAGCTCCTTGATTCCCAGAGAGGCATCTCCCTGAATGCTGCCTCTCAGGGATGCACTTGGAGAACAGTGAATAATCTCCCCTGTGTGCCCCAGGTGTTCTCCAGATCACTCTTGCCACACTGTCTGCTCCCGGATTGTCTGTCTTCTCTCCAGGAACAGGTACAGTGCCCTCTGGGCTGTATTCCAGCCAAACCCTCTACCCTTTAAAACTTCAGGCTTTAAGCCCCACTGGTTCCAAGAATTCATAAAATGCAGCCCTCTCATTTTTAGAAATTCAGCCAGCGGATTCTGGGGACAAGTTTTCCTTCTGCATTCCCTTCTACTCTTCTCTCTAGTCCTTTTCCATAACAATGGCTCCCTCCCCTCTGCAGCAGCTGTGATCCTTTTCTCCCTGAAACCACATCTCTGCACTTCTTACCTTCTTTGGTATACTCCCTACCTCCTCTCTTTTAGTTGTGGAGTCTGTTCTTTCAATCTTCAGGTCAATTTCCGGGGTTGTGTCAGTATTCAGGTCAATTTCTGAGGTATTTTGGGTGACTTGATGGTTATGTAGTTGTGTTCATAGGATGAAGAGAGCCTAGGGTCCTCCTAATCTCTCACCATCTTCCTCTATATTATCCTTTAAGTATATTGTTGGCTATGTCAGTATTTTCTTGAGAATTTTTGTGTTTGTGTTCATAAAAGGTATTGATCTGTACATTTTCTTGCAATATATTCATCTGGTTGTGGTATCAGGGTAATGCTGACCTCATAAAATGAATTGAAAAGGGTTCTCTTTTCATATCAATATAATCTCTAAGAGATTATATTATTTCTTGCTTAAAAATCTGGTAGGATTCTCCAGTAAAAACATGTAAGTCTGGAGGTTTACTTTTGGAAGGTTTTTAACTAGGCGTTCAATTTCTTTAACAGATAAAAAACTATTCTGATTATCTGTTGTTTTTTTTAATGATCTTGGTAATTTATGCTTTTGAAAAATTTGTTCACTTCATCTAAGTTGTCAAATATATAGGAATAAAGTTGTTCATAATATCTGGGACTCCAGTGACACAGATATATACACACTCATATGTTACAGACTCTGTTCATTTTTAATTTTCTTCTTCTTTTTTTAAATTGGAGAATCTCTACTGATCTATCTTCCCATTCACTGATTCTTTCGTCTGTCATCTATATTCTGCTACTTAGCACATTTACTAAATCTTTTCTTTCAGGTTTTGTATTTTTCTCTTCTAAAATTTTCATTTGTTTCTTTTTTTATTGTTTATAGTTCTCTTTTGAGAAATTTTATGGTTTCATTCAGTTTATTTTCTTTATGGAGCACAGTTTTGAAAGCTGCTTTAAAATCTGGAGTAATTTTGGAATGCCTGGTTGGCTCAGTTAAGCATCTGCCTTTGGCTCAGGTCATGATTTCAGGATCCTGGGATCAAATTCCACATTGGGTTCCTTGCTCAGTGGAGAGACTGCTTCTCCCTCTACCTGAAGCTCCCCTATGTGCGCGTTCTCTCTCTCTCTCTCTGACAAATAAATAAATAGAATCTTTAAAATTAAAATAAAATAAGGGGCGCCTGGGTGGCTCAGTGGGTTAAGCCTCTGCCTTTGGCTCAGGTCATGATCTCAGGGTCATGGGATCAGCAGGGAACCTGCTTCCCCCTTCTCTCTGCCTGCCTCTCTGCCTACTTGTGATCTCTCTCTCTGTGATAAATAAATAAAATCTTTAAAAAAATAAAATAAAATAAAATTTGGAGTAATTCTAATATTTGGGTCATCCTGGAATTGACATCTATTAATTGTCTTTGAAAACTGGTCACATTTTCCTGGTTTGAATGTTGACTACTGTCTTTCCCTTTAAAACAAGCCACATTTTTTTTTTTTTTAATTCTTTCAATGTCAAGTATTTTGGGATTGTGTCCTGAATATTACTTTGAGACTATGGGTCTTATTAAAACCTTCTAGATGATATTGATTTTTTTCCCCCCTACTCAAACCTTAGTTTTGTGCCATAAATAGTCTCTTTTTCCATGGACATGGTTTTAAGGCCCATTTTCAAACTCTTGGCTATATAGTTTAGGTCTGTTCCATGCATGCATCACTCAGACATCAGAAAGGGATTTGAGCATAGGTTTATATTTTATTTTAGTTCTCAAATTCTTTGCCACATGGCTCTCAATCTGTTCTATGCATATGTCCCTCAAGAATGAGCCCAGGATGCCTGGGTGGCTCAGTCATTAAGTGTCTGGCTTTGGCTCAGGTCATGATCCCAGGGTCCTGGGATGGAGCCCCATGTTGGGCTCCCTACTCTACCAGAAGACTGTTTCTCTCTTTCCCAATCCCCCTGCTTGCCTGCTTGCATTCCCTATCTCACTGTGTCTCTGTCAAATAAATAAATAAATAAGATCTCAAGAATGAACCCAGGATTGGGGAGCCCGAGTAACTCAGTTGGAAACTACTTAAAAAAAGAAAAGAAAAAAGAAAAAATCTCAGGACTAGTAACTAGTACCAGTTTATATAGAGACTTATGGGATCGCTTACCCAGATTTCTCATCTCCAGAATTCTTGCACTCTTGCTCAGAGGAGCTCCCTTTCCCAGTCTTCTGGCCAAAAAGATGAGTTTCTCTCAAGAGTTTAGGCGGTCCATGCTGGCCACTGCAGTTCTACTGGGCAGTCACTCTTGGTTCAAAGCTGGGAGAGTGAAAAACAAAGCCATAAAACTTTACTCCATAGGAGTTGCTTTGCTAAGCTGGACTTCCATTCTCTATCCAGTAATGTCTCCGTTTAGTTTTCCATGACCAAGAGTGTATTTTAGTTGGGCTTTTAGTTGTATTTAGTGGGCGGGAGTTTGATCAGCTCTGAAAGTCCTAATATTTTTGAGCACTTTTCTGTATCACTGAAACTCCTAATAACATCAACTTATGAGCACATTATAGTCTAGCATGTGTATTTTAATTATCCATCAATTTTCTCAAGCTATTATTTCTAATTTTTTACTATTACAGTGATGTGTAAATTTGCATCTAGTTTTCTGATTATTTAAGATATATTTTTAGATACAGAAAGAAAACTAGTTCAAAGATTATGATAAGGCTCTTAAAGTGTATTACCAAGCTGCTCTTCAGAAAGGCTTTACTAAAAATAAAGTGTTATGGGCAACTTTTGCCAATTTATATAGAAAAATAGATTCTTGTTTAAAATTTGAGACCATAATAAAGCAAAAATGTTTTTTTTATGCTCATGTGTATTTTTTCTTTTGTAAACTATTTTTCTATGTCTATTACCCAGTTATTAGAATTATAGTTTTATTATAAATTTGTATGAGTTATAAATATATAAAGAAATTATATGTGTATTTGCCTATTAGGCCAAAAGAAAAACAGTAGAACAAACCAGAAACTAATAAAATTGTTTATTTATGGAGTAAGGGGAACAGAGTAGGAAAAACAGAGGAATGAAAATGGGGGAGACATCTCTGATTATTAGGGTGACACATCTCTGATTATACATTTTTGTAGAGTTCTGGCGCACAGAATCATGTGAATGTTTTACAGACTTAAAAAAAAAAACATAGATGGGGAGTCAAAACTGATATAAAAACAGAAACAAATGAACCCAACTGTATTACAATAACTTAACCACTTGGAAGGGAAGGATGGAAAAGAAAGAACCAACCTAACTTTAGAACACAATGTTAACTGAATATCCAAAGGCTAAACACAAAAGATGTACAGATATTCTACTCCAATAGAAAGCCTGTTTGGAATAGGAGTATAGCTTAGCAGTTTCTAACTGTGGTATGTGTATTTGAGGATTGAGGAAATGAAGGAAGGATGGATGGAAGAATGGATGGATGGGTGGATATGAGGTCTAATTTTCAAAGGAATTAAAAATAAGGGCATTTATAATGAACACTGTGGTATTGGATTGGAAGTATCAGTGTGAACTCATTTTTTAAGTATATATACAGATAGAGATACAAGTATACTGATAAAGAAATACATATAGTCGTATACACATACATCTTGTAGCTCTGTCAACTGAGAGGATCTTGAAGCAGTGATACGGAGTACAGTGAGATCTTACACCCAGATCTTCACTTCTAAGTACCATTCTCAGTAAAAGAACCAGGGCTGTTTGGAGAAATGATTCCACGACTAGAGTGGAGATACTACAAGATAAATGTTTGTGCCAAAACATCTGCGTGAAAAGGTATGGAAGTTATAAAAACGATGAGTTCATATAAGTTTTCTGTTGCTGCATAACAAATTACCACAAATTTAGCAGCTTAACACACACACACACACACACACACACACACACACACACACACACACACAGAGTCAGTTTAATCCAGGAGGTCAGAAGTCCCACTTGCCAGGCCAAAGTGCTAAAAAGATGAAATCAAGGTACCAGCCAGGCTGTGTTCCTCTCTGAAGGCTCCAGGGAAGAATCCACTCCCATGTTCATTCAAGTTGGCTGAATTCACATCCTTGAGGTTGTAGGACTGAGGTCCCTGTTTCCTTGCTGGCTGGCTGCCAGGGCTCTCTCTCTTAGCCGTGGAGGCTGTTGGGAGGTTGTCACATGGTTCCCTTCATCTTCGAAGTCAGAATTGCTTTTATATTGAATCCCTTTCACGTTTTGCACTAACTTTTTCTGTCTCTGAGCTCCCCACCATATTTAAAGGGCTCATGTAATTAAGTCATACCCATATGGATCATTTCATCTCATGATCAACTGACTTGGAACTTTAATGACATCTGCAGAATTTCTCACAGTAGTATCTTAATCAGTGTTTGAACAAATGACTGGATACACTGTGCTCTGGCAATCTTGGGGCCCATTTTAGAATTCTTTCTACCACAGGGTTGTATCAGAAAGACAAGATACAGCAACCAATAAACTGAAATTGCTAGAACACTGCCATTTATGGACTCCAGGTAATTGTTAAAATTCTTTAAAAGTAGTCTTAACATTTGCCTCAGTTTCAGGTATTGTCAGAGATCACTAATAGTCTATCTACCTATGTATCTGCAAGATGGCAAAAATGTGCATTTTCAAGTACTATAAGGAAGAGATATATATACTTAGTGCCCACTATGGGTTCTGCATAACCATCACATCATTTCATCCCCACTTTGTTCCTCTGAGGTGGTTATTAGTGTCCCCATTCTCTGAAGAGGATGCCAAGGTTCAAACTGTTCAGTTAAAATCACAGCATTGCACAGGTGGCACAATTTTCATCCATTAATCTTGTAAATGCAAAAGCGCATTGACAATGTTAACCAGTATTCACAATAAATGTCAGAAAAAGAAGAAGGGCACAAGAACCAATTCAGAGGGCCTCCCATATGGCTAGATCTGTTGCGATAATTTGTACAACAAAATAATGACGGCAACATGTTATAATTCATACAATAAAATATATGCCTGCTAATCTATACTGCTATAAATCACTAAATAAAAAATGGGGGTGAAAGGAAAGGTGATGCTTTACAGAATTCCAGTTAATAGATGTAGGACGGATAATGGAAATACCAAGTTACCATTTGACATATGCCAGAGCAATAAATATTTCATGTAAGAATCATCAACATATCCTAAAATTCATTCAGAATAGGATGAGAAATGGGATATTTACATAGTCTCAAAGTGTCTTCTAGAGGATAATTATTACGTAGGAGAAAATACTAACTTTATAACAGAGAAACCTGGCCAACATCAAGTTAACCAAGTAATTAATTTATAGTCACCAGTGACAAGACAGGTTGATATCCAGTGCCTTCTGGGGTGAATGCATTGAGGATACATTGCTTCTACAGAGTTCTCACCAAAAATGCGTAATTCTGAGGAACATCAGACAAACCAAAATCCAGGGCTACCCTATGAAATAACTGATCAGTACTCTGCAAAAAGTACTAAGGTCATGAAAGGCAAATAAATTCTGAGGAACTGATTTAAAGGAGATTGAAGAGATACTACAGGTAAAAAATAAATTGTGACCCTGGATTGAATCTTGGGCCAGAAAAAGGGTGTTAGTCAGATGGTGGTAAAATTTGAAAGGCTAGTATTTGTACATTTTTTGACATATCCCTTAAGACTTGCCTGAAGTCACTCTTTCCATGTCCTCATAATAGCATTATAGAAATATATGAACATTAATTTTCTCATTTCCGTAATTGTACTGTGCTAATGGAATAAGATACATTAGGGAATCTGGGTGAAGTGTATACAACTTAAAAAAAATTCTTTTAAGCTTCCATCTTAATTTATCCACCAAATAATTTTACTGAATTATCTTGAGGTTTACTTACTAACAATTTTTTCTAAAAGGATAGAATTATATCAAATCCCTATCTCTGTATACACACACACACACACACACAAACATGTATGTATACATCTTTACATATTCATATTCTACATATTAAACTCATTTAAATGTTTACATTAAACTATGTACACATCTATATAAAAATGTTCAGCCTTCAACATATTGATAGCAAATATTTTCCCTGAATCTTTACCTTACAGTTTTGTATGCTATTTGACACATAATGCTCAAAACATTGCGTTTTGATTTGTTTTTTTCAAGTAAGCTTTAATACTGATGGTGGGGCTTGAACTCACAGCCCTGAGATCAAGAGTTGCATAGCTCTACCAACTGAGCCAGCCAGGAACCCATCTGAGCTACTCTTTGAGTCTCCTATTCACTCACCTGCAATGTAGCATCCTATGAAATTTCTCATTAAATGACCACCTCCTATAGTTCAATAGGTAGATAGGTCTTAGTTTTTACATTATTGTTTCCAGTGTTGTACTATTTCCAATGTTTTATTATTTCATCTCTGTGACATCTTTTGTATGCACGTCTTTGGTAAAATGCCTAGCTTTGTGATATGTTCTGAGAAAACGGTTGCCGTTACCTTCCCATCAATAGAGAAGAACACTCGTTAATTTGCTCATGCAGTTTTTATTGACTATCTACTATGTGACAGGCACTGTTCTAGTCAGTAGGAAGAGCACTGAACAAAAATGGACCCTCTCCTACCCTCAGGTCAAACAGAAGGGGGAAGAAGGTTTACTGTTTTTTCCTTCTACAGCAATTTAACTGCTTCCCCCACTTGCTTGCCATCCTTGGTATTTCAATTCCAGTTCTTATCCTGAAATTTCTAGTGGCAACTTAAAGTGTAAGTATAACTACAAAAAGTACATTTATACTATTTTTTTAACCTACAATAAGGTTATTATGAGAATTAAACAAGATGCAGGTAAAGAGTACTTGGTACACTGCATGACAATCAACATAGCCTCTGTGAGGTAGATACTATTTATTGTTTTTCATATTACAGTTAAGGAACCTGGGGCTCAAAGATGAAAAATAACTTGCTTAATGTTACATAGGTAGAAAGTGGCAGTACAAACCTTTGAATCATGCCTGACACCAAAGCCTTAATTCTTAACCACAGTACAAGTCTTCTGTTCTAGAATATTCTCATTAATGTCAACCCATACTTAAATCCTACAGGTATATACACAACATTGTTTTTTTTCCCCCCTCTCTCTCACTGGCATTTATTACCCTTTCTCAATTTTGGATCTACTGTCATTAACAACAAAAAGTATACAGGGACAAGTTACTCAATTACAAATCCAACACTCTAGACGTAGTACAAAAGTTAATTAACTTAATCATTGATATTCAACTCAAACACAAACTGCTTACTTTATTTTTTTAACAGTAACACAATAACTTACTTGTAACAAAGTCACTGAAAGAACAAAATAAAAACAAAGCTAATGAAGAGGAGTTGCTTCATCTCAAATGAGTTATCTCCTTTAAACAGGAAAAACTACCATTAGTCTAGTGGTTCTCAAAGTTGTCCACGCATTAGGATTGGGGAAAAGGAGGACTGGTGTTTTAAAAAATAGCTATACCTAGGGCCCATCTCAATTAAATGGGAATCTCTCCAGTGGGGCTCAGGCAAGGATTTCTGAAGTGTTTTCTGTGTTGAGAACAAGTCTAAAGTAATAAGCAATAGAAACCATGCCCTCAAAACAATTCAAAATCAAGAAATTTAAAAATACAACTAAATTTCTTTCTTCTTGCCTAGGAAAAGAGCAGGGGGGCAACACCTATTTGCTCCTCATTGTTCTTTAAGCATTTATGATTCCCCAAAGTAGAGTTAAACAAGTATCAAACACTGGAAGCTATGCAAACATGCTACCCAAATGGAAATTTTCGCTACTTTACATTTAGAAAGTTCTTTTAAAACTATGCCACCTTTAAGAATCCCCCACATTTTAAGTTTGCATAGATGTTTAAGTTGGCTATCTGTTCAACTAAGAAGAGGCAATACAATGTACTAGAAAGCATTTTATTAATAAGAGTTATTATAAAACAATATTCACTTCATGTACCACAAATTAACTTTTTGGTACAGAGAAGAGGAAGTATGTGTTCTCCACCTACTTTGAAAACTATCAGAATTCCTTTTTATAAGATCAGTATGTTCAAATTTCAAGTCTAAACATAAATTTTTCTTTAAGAGTACATATATAAAATACTTCCCCTGTAACTGTACTATATCCTTAACAAACCCCCTTGGGAGTTTCAGTAGTGACTGTAGGTATTTATTTTTCAAACAACTTTTCCTCATTTCTTAGGTTTGGGAATGGTATCACATCAAGTATGGAAAATAACGTTTCTCCTTAAGAATATGTGAATTCGTTTAAGAGATGTCTCCTCAAATTCAGAAAAACCTGTTCTTCAACTCCTTCTGTCAGGACTCCATGTCAATCTCAACCACTTCATTCTTGCCTGGAAGCGTTGCTTCTGGCAGGTTATCTTCAACTACATCTTCGATGTCTGCCAGATCAATAGGTGGTAAAGGATTCCTCCAATATTGGAAGGAGTTATACTGCCAAAATTCTTCATTGAGCTTTGGGAAAAAAAGAAAAATGAAAGTCTATCAACAGTTTATAGAAAGTCACTTTTTTTTTTTTAAAGCAAAAAATTTTCTTGTTTTAAAACCAAACTCACTTAAGATTTTGTGGTCTTTTATTTTGCATCTTCAACAAAGACACCTTTAAATTCTGCCTAATCAAAGTGCTTCATGGACTCAGTCAAATCTGTGCATTTTCATATTCATGGATTTGTGAAAATATTTTGTTAGTAGTTTATTTTAAAAGAATTTCTTCCAAGAGCTTCTCTTCTTGATAATTTTCTTCTATTTTTCAACCAAGAAAAACACTGGAAAATGGGTCTGGTTTTTTTTTTTTTTAACCTTTCAGTGAGGAAAACAATTTATTTAAGAAATACACACATACCTTAAAACTTATTTTTGGTCTTCCCCCTGAGGTTTTGGTATTTAATTTAAGGGGCTGACTTCATATAAGATAAAGTATTTTGACATCTTGCCAAAAAACTTTTAGGCTATAAACATGCTAAATAGCAAGAAAATCTTAAGCTGATTATTTTATTAAAGATATAAGATTTGGTACACGGCAAGACTTTTAAATCAGTATACTAACACTGATAAATGCAAGTGAGTACAGGCCCTTTTAAAATTCAACAGATTCCTCTGAAAGGCTATAATATCGCTTCAAGTTATTACTAAGTGAAGCTGATGTTCCAATGAAGTTCAAAACTGGCAAAGAATGTCAAAAGCAACCCCAAAATACTTTGTGCAAGGAAGCAGCACTGGAATTATATACAGGATTCCAAGGTGACCAGTTTGAACGTTAACACCCTACCCAGATGAATATTTATATACCTATACTATTCAGTTGTGTTTTCACCTTAGGCTCATACTTGCTGACACACCCCTATCCAACAGAAATAATGAAAGCCACGTAAGTAATTTTAAAAAGTAAAAAAGAGATGGAATTATTCTTAACAATATTTTATTTGACCTGATATATACAAAATAGTATCATTTCAACAAGCAGTCAATACTTTTAAAAATTAATGAGGTATTTTACATTATTTTGTCATACTAAGTTTTCACAATCTGGTAGATATTTTACACTTTTAGCACTATTCAGACTGGCCACATTTCAACACTTAATAGCCAGCCACATGTCGCCAGTCACTTTACTGAACTGCACAAGCCTATTAGGAAATCTCAATAGGAAGTACACGGAGAGCCTTAGACACTAAGGCTTAGAGAATTAAGAGTGTCTTTGGAATTTCTTTATAATGGGATAAAAAAATGTAATAATCCAAATGATGTCCCCCTCCAAAATTAATTTTGATAAGCAAACAGGGTTAAAAACAAGGGTCAAGATCTCCACCTTTTGGGAAAAATCTACTGTTCAAATTACCTACTTTAAACATAAGCCCCGAAAAGATCATTTAATGACATCAGTGTAACCTAATAGCTAAGAGCACAAAGTTTGCCACCAGATAGATCTGGGTTTGCATGATAACTCCACCACCCACTAACTCTGACCTTGATCTAAGTCTGTTTCCTCACTGGTAAAACGCAGGGCTCTTTAAAAAAAAAAAAAAAAAGTAATAATAATAATAATAATATTTATTTATTTATATTTACGGATGGGATTTATATTTATGAATGGGGGGATGCAGGAGAAGGGGAGAGAGAATCTAAAGCAGGTTTCATGCCCAGCACAGAACCCAACTCAGGCCTTGATCTTACAACCCTGAGCCAAAATCAAGAGTCTGATGTTTAACCAACTGAGACAACTAGTGCCCCCAGGACTCTTTCAAATTCAGGATTAATACTGTAATTGCCCAATACTACTAGATATTATATCCCATGAAAACTATGAATCATTCATTATTTTCTTCTTAGGAATAGAAAAAAACATTTCTGCTTACTTTCCATTAAAAATAGCTAACAGGGCCAGCAGAGTAATGGATCTGCATGAAGTGACACTATCATGAGAAAACACAGAAATATTTAATTAAGTAATACCTGGTTAGTTCAGTTCTCTGGTTAAAAACACCAAAACAAAACAAAAACAGAAAAAAACCAACAACAACAACAACAACAAAAAACATCTGAGATAACTCAAAAAATATTCTGAGGTTCTAGGACAGAAAAAAAGGTATCATTATTCTGCCTTAACTGAATCCTCAATGTCGAAAGGACCTATTTGAGAAACCTTTCCTAAATGAGATTCCAAGGATGAGGACAGGGACTATTCTGAGTGCCAGGAACCAGGGAGAGACATTTACTACATAAATTGAAAAGCCTTTTTAGCTTCTCCATGTTTTCATCATAACCTTGTATCTTGGTTATTCACTATAAATCTCTTAAAACACAAAACCTCCATCTTTGGAGGCAGGAAAGAAGGGAGCTGGAGAAAACAGGTTCCTCTCTTAAATTTGCAGAAGACAAGAAGCTCACAAACAAAACCAACAAAAGGAAGAAACGTAGGGATTCCTGGACTTTTGCCAAAAGAGGAGGGACTGTCTTCATGAAGAAGGTATGCCTTTGGCCAAGCTTAGTCCTCGCCATGAGCCTGCAGTGAGTAGGAAGCAGAGATCTGCCAAATGCAGTCACTGCTGTGAAAGATACCGGTGTGTCTGAAAGATTCGAAGAAGGTTTCTCTGTCAGTCTGCTAAAAAAATTCTCCTTGCTTGCCTACCTACAATTTCCATATTTTCCTCTTATCAATCTGTGGCATACTGCAGTCAGTATGTTCTGGTAGAAAAGACAAGCCTATTTATAGGTGGGGTACCAAAATGGTCTAAGAGGAAAAGTTTTCAAAGTGCACAGTAGTTATCTCTGTATCAAATAGGTCTGGATGACTTAGCATTATGTTTTTTTTTTTTTTTTTTTAAGGTTTGCCACTGGCAACACACGAATATAACTGTAAATTCTAGTTATTGTTTTCAAAACATAAGGGCTATCATTTGGTTTTAAGTAAGCAGATTTTGAACATCTAAAAGCAATCCGAAGTCTTAAAAAATCCCTCATGTTTTCTAAATTCCAAGACAACTGGGGGTGGAAATATTTACAATTTAGAATTTCATCCAGAAATGCTCATCGTTCACTGTCTAAAGGTAATTTCTCACAACCACAGAAAAAGCTCTTTCCTAACTATCAAATTCTCATTTTATTGGGTTTTTCACCAAGAAGTCCTGCCAAAGGAACCTTAATTCACTTTTTGTCTAGCAAGGCATTTGGAAAATTCTGTAATATACTTAAAACAATGGAAAAATGTGAGCTGGATCCCACGATGTAGTAGTGCTTGAAGAGGCTGGTGAACTGAGCCCTACGTTTGGTCTTTCTATTGCCAAAGCTTCTGGTAAGTCAACCCAGAATTGCCAAAAACCAGCTTTAATTCCTAAGTCTGGGCCAAACCTGTCCAATAAATATTACTAATGCCAGCCACAAACATACTTTAAAATTTTTCTAGTGGCCACACTAAAAAAGTACGACAGGTAAATTTTCATTCCATTCTACTCAACCCAGTATCTCCAAGTTCTTTCAACGGGTAATCAATATAAAAATTTTTGAGATCTCTGAACTCTAGAGAGTATTTTACGCTGAAAGCACACCCCCCCCCTGGACTAGTCACGTTTCAAGTTTTCAGTTGCCCCACAGTTGCGGAGGCCATGTTGAAGAGCCCAGATCTAGACAAATCAGATCTTAGGTGCAGAGATGGGGCAGGCCCGTTCCCTCCAAAATAGTAACTCTTAACACTCTCTGACCCTAGTATAGTCGCTTTACTTTACGGTCGAAATTAATTTTCAACAATAATCCTTTTTCACAGGATCCGATCTAACACTGTGAGTTATTAAATGCCTTTTCCCAAAACAGGGGCGTGGGGGTGGGGTGGGGGTTCCTTCCTCTCTACCAAAGGGCTTACCATGCCTACCGGCCGTCCAACTGATGGCCACCACACTGGTCACTCTCCTTAGAAAGAAATCTATCTCGAATTGTAGAAGAAATCAGCGTTAAGCCAAGGAAGGTGCGCCGCACCTTTCTCCATGTTGGACAGACCTATCGCGGGTCCCGGTGAAGTCTCCAGAAAGCTCACGTCGGTCGTGACCCACACTCCCGCCTTCCTCTTTCACAGGACAGACGCCCGGCCGGTGCGAGCCCACGTCTACCCCACCCCCTCATTAACCCAGGTGCTTTCGGGTGCTTGCTTGACCTCATGCTTGGCAGGTTTGGGGACTCTCCCCAAACCTGCCAAGCATGAGGTCAAGGGCTCTGGGGCCCTTCCTGTGCAGCCCGGGAGTCCGAGTCCTTCCTGCAGCAGGGACCCCGGCTTTTCGCCTTCTGGGACTTCTTGAAGAACACGAGTCACGACGTGTTCCCTCCCGGGGCGCGCAGGGGCTGCGTTAAGGGTGACCCCCGTCCCCTCAAGCCGCCCGCCCTCTGGAGAGGTCAGCCAGCCCCCGGCCCCTACCTGGCGCGGTGCTGCACCCCAGTCTCCCGGCCGGGGCTCTGTGCGCCCCGCCCCGTCGTCGCCACCGCCCCTCGGGGGCCGGGCGCCCCGGGGCTCCTCCCCTGGCCCGCGGGGCCGCACCGGAGGCTGCTGCAGCGGCGGCTCGCCCGTCTCCAGGCCTCGGCCCTCACGCTGCACGCCGCCCGGAACGCTGCTGTCCCGGCCGTCGCGACGCTTGCTGGGCGAAGCTGAAGGTTCAGTCATAGCCCCCGCGTCGATTTTGCGCTTTCGGGGCAGCTCCGGGACGCCGACGGGCTGCCCGGGGTGGGAGGCCCCCGGCGGCGGGATCCAGAGCGGCGGCGGGGGCGGCGGCGGCTCCTCGGGAAAGTCGCAGAGCAGGAGCCGCTTCCAAGGCACGTGGAACGTCAGCGGCTCGGCCGCACGCCGCTTGGCCATGGGCCCCGGAGCCTCGGGCGGAGCCCGCCGGGCGCGGGAGGCCGAGCGCGGATAACTCTGCGGGCGGAGGGCGAGGGCGGGGCGCGCGAGGGCGGGCGAGGACCAGCCCTGGGCGAGGGGGCGCCGGGCAGGTGGGGCGGGCGGAGGGGGCGGGGCGGCTGGGCCCGGCGCTACCCCGCGCGCTGCCCTCCCTGCACTCGAAGTACTGCCGGACGTTGGGGAGCTACCGCGAAGCGGCGGAGATTCGAACCTGCGCACAAGTGTGCGCGCGCGTACTCGCGCCGGCCAGGCGGAGCCGCTGGTTGGTGGAGACTGGCGGGGCGCGCTCCCGAACGCTCCCGCGGCCGGAAGTGCGCGCCCGGGGGGGAGGCGGGAAGGCGGCTGCCGCGTTATTAAAGGCCCAGTGGCACGGTTCCCCGGAGGGCGTGACCTTGTTTCCCCAAGGGCGGGGAGGGGCTATGCAAATTTCGAGCTTGGGGAAGCCGTGTAGGTTTTAGACCTTCAGGATGTGTTAATTTTCCCTTGGAGTCAGTGGCCTCAGGGACGCTTGCGGAGGTTGAAATCACCTCCAGGAGCTACAGACTCTCAGCAAACTAGGGTTGAGAGGCACTGGCGCCACATGAAACGATCCTTTCAGGTGGACCGCTCTACAGGGGTGGGGACTGAGGGCAGTCGCTGAAGCCAACACGCAAAGCCAAGCACAACAAAATCCACCCAAAGGGTATGTTTTGCAGTGACTGTCGTGGATTGGCACCGCATTCTTCGAAGATCTTTTGAATAAAAATTCACTGATGAAAAGTTGCAGAGGACATGTGCAACTCATCCAAAATAGCTCATCCCAGAGCCAAGCCTTGCCTTTTCCCACTGAAACCTAAACTTGTTTGGCTCTTAAATTACGTGGGAAGCACACAGAGTTCCTTCTAACTCGGTGCGATGATCTGTAGTGAGATTCCAAGACCTTCCTTACAGCTGAATTTGTGGTCAAGCGAAGTGAGGGGGGTGAGGGCCGTGAATTTGCTATAGCTTGTATTTCGATGGTTGGTAAAGATACAACCAAGTAAACAAAAATGAGGAAGAGAGCTGCATGATCTTGTAGAGATAGTGCAAGGAAGATAACTATCCCAACTGGTAAGTACTTAACCTATATTATTTACCCCATGCCAAGGTTGTGAGAACATAGGCAACAACTTACTTAATAGGCACAGAAATACAGTCTGCTCGATCTTTCCATTTCTTCTTTGAAATTGATAACCTATCAATTGATAACCTATCAGTCTCAAAGAGCAGATCACACAGATCAGATATGAAAGACCTTTTATTTGAAAGGTTTTGAGGATGTCCTTCCCCAAAATGATAGAAGTTGGGGTTAGTTAATAGAGAGGTCCACTCCTTTGTGGTCCTCACCACAGACTGTTTTTCTAAACTGAAATACATCATATGTATAAAACACAAAGGAATGATAGTCAGATGCCCAGCACCTAGTTTATTACTTGGGCCAGAACATGACCAGGTCCTTTCGTACTTCTCCTACTGGTGGCTTTCTCCCTTTCCTCCACTCTAGGTATTGCTGTTTTGAATTAACCATCCCTTTGCGTTACTTTATAATTTTCTCATTTGTGTTTGTGCTCCTAAATAACACTTTTGGTATTGCTGGGTTTGTTTTTTAACACTTCATGGAGCCCTAATTGACATAAAATAAAATGCATGTTTTTAAAGTGTGTACTTTGCTGAATTTTGACATATGTATGTTCCTGTGAAACCATAGCCACAATGAAGAAAATACACATCTCCATCACCCCCAGAAGTTTCCATTTGCCCTCTTGTGATTCCTTTCTCCTCCCCTGGTTCCTTCCAGGGGAATGTAACCACAGCTTTACTTTCTGTCATTATAGATTAATTTGCATTTTCTAAAATTTTATATAAATAGACTCACAGTGTATAGTGTTCTTATTTGATTCTTCAGCACAGTTATTTTAAGATTCATTCATGTTATCACATTTTCATTCCTTTTTATGTCTCAGTACTTCTGAGAGTGGCTGTATCCCAATTTGTTTCTCCATTCACCTGTTCATGGACATGTAGGTTGCTTCCCGTTTGGGGCTATACAGATCAAGCTGCTTAGAACATTTGTGTGTAAGGCTTCTTATGGACATAAGATTTTTGTCTTGGGTACATACCTAGGAGTAGAATGGCTGGACCATGTGGTAGGTGTCTTTAACTTTCTAGCAAATTGCCGATGGTGGTTATACCATTTTACTTTCCCATCAGCAGTGTATGAGAGCTCCATTTCCTGCACGTGCTCTCCAACAGTTGGTATGGTCAGACTTTATTTTTAGTCCTCATGTATCTCATTATGGTTTTAATTTACATTTCCCTAATGACTAATGTTGTTGACTAATGATAGTTTAATTGCTATCTCTATCTCTCTTTTATTTTAAAACAATTTATTTGTGAGAGAAGATGAGAGAGAGAGAGATCATGAGAAGGGAGAGAAGGGTAGAAGGAGAAGCAGACTCCCTACTAAGCAGGGAGCCTGCTGTGGGACTTGATCCCAGGACCCTGGGGTCATGACCCGAGCTGAAGGCAGGTGCTTAACCAACTGAGCCACCTGGCCACCCTATCTGTACCTCTTCTTTGTAAAATGTTCAAATCTTTTGTCTACTTAAAATATTGAGTTCTTTCTTTCCTATTTTCCCTATTTTATGTTTTTGTGCATGTAATTTTCATTCACTTATGTTGACTATGATATTCCATCATATGAATCTACTCTACTGATAAACATTTGAGGGTTGGTTTTTTTTTGTTTTTTGTTTTTTGTGATTTGTCTTTCAGATTTTTTTTCAGATTTTTGAATCATGTGTAGTGAGCATACTTGATGATTTTTCTTTAATATTTTATTTATTTATTTGACAGAGAGATCACAAGTAGGCACACAGGCAGTCAGAGAGAGAGAGAGGAAGAAGCAGGCTCCCTGCTGAGCAGAGAGCCCGATGTGGAACTCGATCCCAGGACCCTGAGATCATGACCTGAGCCGAAGGCAGCGGCTTAACCCACTGAGCCACCCAGGTGCCCTTGATGGTTTTTTTTTTAATTGAAGTCTAATTGACATGATATATCCTATTTTCAGGTATACATTATCGTGATTTGATATTTTTATACATAATGAAATGATTCCCACGATAAATGTGCTTACCATCTGTCACCATACAAAGTCATTTACAAAATTATTGACTATTCCCTGTGCTGTACAGTGCATTTTCTGATTCCTAGTTTGACCTATAGATTATTTGTGTTACCTTTGCAAGTATCAGAGGTTTTCCTAGATATTTTTCTTTTTGATTGCTAGTTTAATTCCTTTCTCATTTATTCATTATCTGTGTGATTTTCATCCTTTTAAATTTATTGAGATTTATTTTATGATCCAGCCTACAAGTTATCGTGGTATATGTAACGTGTTCTTGGAAAGAACATAATATCCTGCATGTATTTGGCGTAGTATTTTATCAATGTCACTTAGGTCAAGGTGGTTGGTAGTTTTTCTCAGATATTATATGTCTTTATAGATTTGGGGCTTCTTGTTTGGAGGGGGATTTTTTTAATCTAAATGTTTCATGAATTGCTAAGAAATAGGTGTTAAAATATCCAACTAGGACAGTAGATTTTTCTGTTTCTCTTTTTAGTTCTCACATTTCATCTTTGTATTTTGAAACTCCATTATTAGGCACACATATATTATGTGTGTGATGTATTAACCCTTTGTTCTTATGAAATATCCCTTTTTATCTCTGGTAATGCTCTTAAATTTTGAAGTCGTCTTTGATAGCACTTCCAGCCCTCTTATGCTTACCATTTGCACAGTACATCTTTTTTTTTTTTTTCCCATCCATTTACTTTCAGTTTATCTGTCTCCTTATATTTAATGTTTCTCTTGGAAACTACATATATAGTTGGATTTTGCTTTTCTGACATGACAGTTTCTGTATTTTATTTTTTTAAAGATTTTATTTATTTATTTGACAGAGAGAGAGATCACAAGTAGATAGAGAGGCAGGCAGAGAGAGAGAGAAGCAGGCTCCCTGCCGAGCAGAGAGCCTGATTCGGGGCTCAATCCCAGGACCCTGAGATCATGACCTGAGCCGAAGGCAGAGGCTTAACCCACTGAGGCACCCAGGCGCCCCCGTTTCTATATTTTAATTGGAATGTTTAGTGCCTTAACAGTTGATAGATATTATTGAGATGACTGGATTTAGGTCTAGTCTTCTACTATTTATTTTCTGTCTGTTCCTTTTCTTTTTTGACTTCGTACCCCCTTTCTAGACCTCTTTTGGATTAATTCAGAATTGCTTTGAATTTAATTTTAATTTAATCCATTAAATTAAATACCTGTTTGTATGAAATTTTCAGTGATTGCTCCAAGGATTGCAATACACATCTTTTTTTTTTTATTTAGATTTTTATTTATTTACTTGACAGAGAGAGAGAGAGGGATCACAAGTAGGCTGAGAGGCAGGCAGAGAGAGGGGCAGGGAAGCAGGCTCCCCTGCCGAGCAGGGAGCCGGATGTGAGGCTTGATCCCAGGACTCCGAGATCATGACCTGAGCCAAAGGCAGAGGCCTAACCACTGAGCCACCCAGGTGCCCCTGCAATACACATCTTTAACTTTCCACAGCTGACTTCAAGTTAACACTGTGCCACTTCATGTAAAGCAGAAGCCTTGCAGCCCCTCACTCCCACCCTCACCCCCCATCCAGGGGCACTTTTATATGGACCCAACGGAATTTTCTTCCTGTCCGATAATTTTGTCTAAGCAACTCTCTGATTTCTTTCCCCAGCACTTCTTATGGATAATGACTCAGAACTCATCCTTACTAATAGCAAAGCAACAAAGAAGGAAACTTTTCACGTCTTCGTGGTAAAGAAGGGATGCGCACTCACTAACGTTCTGCTTATCTTGAAATTTGCCTGTTTCAGACTGATTAAAGCCCTACAGCATTTAGGGTGGGGAAGTGGTTTAAAAAACTTTTTTTTAGCAACTATGTACTTGCCAGACATTTTCCATATCTCATTTAATCCTCGGAACTCCATGGCAGGTATTACTGCAATTTTTTTTAAAAAAGATTTTATTTATTTATTTGACAGAGATCACAAGTAGGCAGAGAGGCAGGCGGGGGGATGGGGAGCAGGCTCCCCGCTGAGCAGAGAGCCTGATGTGGGGCTCAATCCCAGGACCCTGGGATCATGACCCCAGCCGAAGGCAGAGGCTTTAACCCACTGAGCCACCCAGGTGCCCCATATTACTGCAAATTTAATAGATAAACCTCACCCCAGAGCACGAGACCCTTTCCAACTTCTCAATGAATCCAGCCCTGACCACCCTATTTAAATTTTCAACTCACTCAGCACTTCCCAGGACTCTTGAGATTCACGTTGCCTGATTTATTTGTTTGTTTGCCTATAGCACATATCACCTTCCAATCTATTACAGGACTCAACTTACTTATTATTCTTACTGTGCCCTTCTCTAGGAAGTAAGCTCCTTTAGGGTAGGGTTCTTCATTTTTTTTTTTCTTTCTTCACTTGTGATATACTTGAGCACCTAGAACAGTGCCTGACATATATCAGGTGCTCGGTACCTGTTTGTCGAATGAATGACTGTTCGTTGTTTTCGCTTGGATGTTTCACAGGCATCTCCTCGTCCAATCTTGTGTCCCCGCCATATCCCATTATTTATCCAACCAGGTACTCATATCAGAAGTATAACTGGACCATGGAAAATTCTAGAGTTGACACAGTAAACAAACAAAAATCCATTTCGTGACTCCCCAAGTGAAGCTTATATTGAGGGAGATAGACAGGAAACAAGTACATCTGTCAGGTGCTGAAGAAGAAGAGTAAGGATGGGTGAGGTTACCTTAGGTGGTCAAGAAGGGTTTTTCTCGGATAAGGAGACTTTTGAGCAGGGACCTGAGGAAAATCAGGGGTGAGTTGAGCATTTATGGTGACTGATTGTAGGTGGAGATAATGAGTGCAGATGTGCTAAAGTAAGAGCACATCTGGCTTGAGCTTGGGACAGCAGAAAAGCCAGTGTGGCCTTTTTTCCCATAGTGTTTTGGCTAGTTTCTATTGCTGTGATTTGAAGTTCACAAACCTTTTCTTTTCTCACACCTTTTCTGCTGTTAATCTCATAGGCTGTATTTTTTATCCCAGACAATGTGCTTACTATCTCCAGAAGTTCAGTGTAAGTCTTCTGTGCATCTCTGTGTAGCTTTCTGAACATACGGAACAGTTAGACTCCTGTTTTAATGTCCTTCTCTCCTAATTCTAACATCTTTATTGGTTCTGGGTTGGTTCCCATTGATTAATCTCTAAGGATGTTTTGTTCTGTGTCTGCATACTTGGCAGTTTTTTATTGGAGACCAGGTATTACAGGTTTACTTTGTTGGTCCTTCTTGCTCTGGCCTTGGGAGATCACTTCACACACATGCCTTCATCAGTACTCCGTAAATCCGTGTTCGGAGTTGGGAGGGGGCTCTGCTCTGATCTCCAGAGTGCTCTCTGTGTCGAATTCCCTCCTCTCGGGTTCTCTGTCCTGCAGACTCTAGCTGCCTTGGTTTCCCCGGTCCCCAGACGGTCAACAACACATCACATGCCTCAGTTCAGGCATACTGCCAGGCTTGGCAGGAAATGCCTTTTACTTTGACTTCAAGGTTACATTGTTGTATAACTTTTAACTTTGAGATATGACTGCTTCCTTGCCTGTTGTAGGAAATTGTATTTATTCATTATATATAAGTATATTATATGCTGTGTATTAATATATATAATATACAAAAGGAAATTCATCAACCTTGTAATGTTCAGACCATTGACTATGACATACCTGACTTATTCTGTAAGAACTCAACCAGTATAAAGAAAATTGTGGGGGCGCCTGGGTGGCTCAGTGGGTTAAAGCCTCTGCCTTCAGCTCAGGTCATGATCCCAGGGTCCTGGGATTGAGCCCCACATCAAGATCTCTGCTTAGCAGGGAGCTTGTTTGCTCCTCTCTCTCTGCCTGCCTCTCTGCCTGCTTGTGATCTGTCAAATAAATAAAATCTTAAAAAAAAAAAATTGTGTAAATTTCCTTGCAGACTGGAAAAATACCAGTTTTCCTCTTTGTACTAATTAAGGTACAAGTAAATGGTGATTATAGCAGGAACACTTGAAATATGTAATACAGATTCTTGATCATATCTGCATGTGTATTTGATAAGTTCTTTTCTTCTTTTAGGTCTCAGCTCAAATAATCATTTCTTTAGGAAAGTCTTCTCTTAAGTCAGCATCTCTCTACTGCTCAGAGTACCCTGTACGTGTCCCTTATGACCGTGACCTCAGTTCTTACAATTAGTTAATTACTTGTTTTCATTGTTGTTTTGTAATTACTTGTTTGACATCTTTCCTCTGCTATGTAAGCTCTGGTGGGAAAAACAATAACTTCTGACCTTTGATCAAGCCTTATTCCTGACACAATGCAGATTCTCAGTGTTTGTGGGGTGAAGGAAAAAGTGAAGACCACACAGTAATTGTTGAAGCTGGGATACTGACCAGGTCTGTGTTCCTGCACTCGGTTTCTTCCTTCCCAGGTGTCTGTGATAGTGAAGAGCAAAACAAACAAACAAAAAAACCAAAGATTTTAATGTAGTTTTCAACATCAGCTTGGCCACCATTAAAATATTTAATAATGAGTTGTGTTAGTGAAGATATTGAGAAACAGATACTTTGTTTTAAATGTAACCTTTTAAGAGAGCCATCTGACAAATCTATGAAAATTTTAAAATGAAAAAAAAAAGAAAATTTTAAAATGCACTGCTCACCCTCAGGAATTTACACCAGAAGTATGAATGTGTCCGCTGAGAATGGACACAAAGCAGTATGTACTGGGACTACTCATTGTAATATAAAGCTGAATAGCAAAAGGTTGAAAACAATCTAAATGTTACTTGTTAGCATTGTGTGTCTGTGTGTGTGTATTATACAAACAGACATGCAGATTTTATTAAAGGAATTTACGTGTATGGATATAGAACAATTGGTAAACCGTATTTAGTCAAAAAAGTAAGGTCTGCATGTATATACACATATTTACATGTACATTTTTTTGGTATTGCATTGTCTGGGTTGCAAATATCTTTACTATAGGCCAACACTTAGTCTCTGCCTTCTGTTATCTTCTGTTAGGAGCAATTTCCCTTGTTTTTTTTGCATTTCAGCATATTTTGCAAGCGGAGGTACTGGCTAACTTTATTCTAGATTTTCTTTTCAAGGATATATGTACAGTGAATATGCTTGGAAGACAGAGACTGTCTCCTGGAACAAAGGGTAGGTTTATTTACCATCTAGCATAGTATCTTCTCCTAGTGCAAAGTCAGTCACACTTACTGCTTGCCCATCGTGAGAGAATCAGATTTCCAAAGCTCAAGATCTTTCTGTAATACAACCCAATGCTTGTGCCAAGTGTCACCTAGCACTGTCTTGTGTCATTCTGTGAGATTTGGGTCTCAGGGTACTGGGCAAAATTAATACTTGGGCTAATGCTATTGCTGTGAGTTATCAATTCTCCTTTGACTTTGATGTAGGAGTTTGTGTCAAAAGTGGCTGTTTTATAAGCTAAGAAATCTGCAGAAATTTTTCCATTTTGGCAGTTGTGGATTAGCAACTCAGATTGGAATATTTGGGAGTCTCTTACACAGAGGATGTTTGCACTTCTCTAAGATTTTTTTTTCATGGCCTTCCATTGCTCAAGACAAAGACTTGGGGTAAAGCAGAGACTGGAAGGGACAGACATTGTTTCTTTTTAGGGAGCAGTGGAACCAAACCCCCTCTGCCTTAGGGAGGAGGTAGGAAAACCTCTTATCCCCAGGACAATGGTAAGGATCCTTAGAGGAAAAATAAAGGAAAT
Organism: Mustela nivalis; assembly: GCF_964662115.1. Classification (NCBI taxonomy): domain Eukaryota; kingdom Metazoa; phylum Chordata; class Mammalia; order Carnivora; family Mustelidae; genus Mustela; species Mustela nivalis. Next base: position 15,713,375 of record NC_139032.1, read on the forward strand.
TCTTGCTCAAAACCAACTACAAATACATGGGGAAGAGGATGGGAATGCTGAGAAAACCCCACTTATGAGGCCTCTGTGATAGAGGCTGCCTAAGACTGGGGCTACACTAAGACAACAAGAATTCCCATTTTCACACCATGAACCTAGCACAGACTCACAAGGAATGGTAGTCTACCCCTGGGGTGGAGGTAGGAGCACGTAGCAAGAATTCCTCTGTGGCACAGGCATGCAGACACAGCTGAATGCTGGAGAGGGTGCAACAACACTGGGAAAAACCATCTGACATCCTGTCCTCTACTCTAAGCACAAGGGAAAAACAAGTTATTGCCAGCAGAGGTTGAAGCCAGTGATGCACTGCTTGCTAATAAAATGCAAACCCAACTCAACTTCTTGCAAGATTGACTCAGCCTACCATACCAGCCTATCAGGCACATATTTATACCTGGCCATAAATACTGTTTATGTCAGCTTGTTTTTTGTTGCTTTTCTACACAACAAATCGAATTCAATACCGGAACACTCAGGAAAAAAGCAACAGGAGGAAACAAACAAAACGTGAAGAAATGAAGCAATTAATAGAACTAGACTCAGAGCTAAGCAGGATATTGGGGTTATAAGTCTTTATCAATCAAGCTCCTGTAACATATTAAAGGATATGGTGGAAATGGTGAACAACATGCATTGACACACAGGGAATGTCAGCAGAGAGTTAGAAATTATAAATTATTGGGGCACCTGGGTAGCTCAGTGGGTTGGGCCTCTGCCTTTGGCTCAGGTTGTGGTCTCAGGGTCCTGGGATGGAGCCCTGCATCAAGCTCTCTGCTTGGCAGGGAGCATGCTTCCCCTCTCTCTCTGCCTGCCTCTCTGCCTACTTATGATCTCTTTTTATGTCAAATAAATAAAATCTTTTTAAAAAATTATAAATTATTTATATAATCTTAATTATATAATTATAAGTTTAAGTGGAAATGCTTGAAGTAAAAACCCTAACAGATAAAAATTCTTAACAGGTTCATTATTAGAATGGAACATTCAAGGAAAGATTCAAGGAACGTGAAGATAAGGAAACATAAAGAAGAAAATAAAAAGTATAAACTAAATAAAAATAAAAAACAAACACCTCAACAGAGCATCCAGGAATTGTGGGACAAGAACAAGACATCTAATGTACATCCAATAGAAGTCCCAGAAAAGGGAGTAGGGCAGAAGGAATAATTGAAGAGATAAGATTTTTCAGAAATAGTAACATCGACCACACAGGTATAACAGGGTAAATTGCAAAAGCAAACCAAAACACACATGCATAGACAATCCAACTGCTGAAAACTGAAAGCAGCCAGTTTAAAGAGAAACCCACTCAGAGAGACAAAAATAAGAATGACAGCAGCGTACTCATCTAAACAATGGTGGTCTATAAAGAATAAAGGTCAACCCGGAATTCTGTATTCAGCAAATCTTTTACAAAATAAAACTTGAGATAAAGGATTTTTCAGACAAAATCTAAGAGAATGCATTGCCAGCAGACCTGCAATGAGAAATGTTAAGGGAAATTTTTCAGGTGCAAGTATGTCTAACAAATGGAAACTTGGATGCACATGAGGAAGTGAAGAGTGTTTTGTCACAAATTACCCCCAAACTCTGTGGCTTACAACAATAAACCTGACCCATTTTCTCCACCCGTGGTTCAGGAATTCAACATCAGCTTAGCTGGGTCATTTAGGGTTGCTGACCAGAGTTGCTCACCTGGTTGCAGTCAAGATGTTGGTTGGGGCTTCATCCGAAGTCTTGACTAGAGCTGGGGGACCTACTTTCAAGCTCATTCTACACATGCAACTGTTTGGAGAAGGCCTTCTTTCTTCACCACGTGGAACTCTCCATGGGGTTATTTGAAATGTCCTCATGACATTGTCTCCCTTCATGCCAAGTGATCCAACTGAAGAATGGAAGTCCTTCATGACTTGCAAAAATTTTTACATTCTTGGCAGTTGTGGGTTACCATTCTCAGTTTGGAAAAGTCTCAGACACAGGGGATGTTTGCACTCACAAGATTTGGTTTTTCTCATGGCCTTCCATTGGGTGATCAAGAGAAAGACTTGGAGCAGGTCAGGAGGCCAGGCCTCCTGGCTTACGATATGATATCCAGGATAGCTGCTGCGGGGGGCTCATGTAAGTCACACGTTTCTACCTCTGTCTCTTCATTAGAAGTGAGTCACTGCAGCCCACACTTCAGGAGGGAGAGGAATGAGGCTATACCGAAGGGAGAAGTTATCAAGGGAATCTGTAGAGGGGCACCTGGGTGGCTCAATGGGTTAAAGCCTTTGCCTTCAGCTCGGGTCATGATCTCAGGGTCCTGGGATCAAGTACCGCATCGCATCAGGCTGTCTGCTCAGTGGGGAGCCTGCTTCCCTCTCTCTCTCTCTCTCTCTGCCTACTTGTGATCTCTGTCTCTGTCAAATAAATAAAATCTTAAAAAAGAGAGAGAGAGAATCTGTAGAGAGATCTTTAAAGCAGCACACACCAGAAACTATAAAAATGAAGATGAGTAAAAAATATATTTCTGTTTTTATTGCTACAAAAGAATTCAGTTAAAGCATAAATAGTAACCATGTATTCTGGGGTTTATTATGCACATTAAAGTAAAATGTGTGACAACAGCATGAATGCTGGAAGAAAGGAATTGGAAGTATATTGTAGGAGTGGTAATTCAGTGGTATAATACTTTGAAGGTGGACTGTGAATAACAATGTATATTGGAAGCCCTAAGGAAAGCACTGAAACTTCTTTTTGTAAAGAGCTGTAATTCATAAGCCAGTAGTGGAGATGAAATCAACAAAATAAGCCCAGGAATAAATGAGAAAGGAGAAAAAAAGTGGAAATGGAACAAGTAGAAAACTAGCAAAATGGTAGGTTTAAATTCACCCATGTCAATAATTACTTTAAAGTGTAAACGGTTTAAATACCCAATTACAAGACAACAAAACATAAAGACAATCAGAATGAATAAAAAGGCAAGACCTAGTTACATACTATCAATAAGAAACCCATTTTAGAAATAAATCAGAAAGTTGAAAAGTAGGATTTTTTGATAAGAGCTTGCAAAAACTGGCAAGCTTCAAGGTCTATAGTTCAGTAACAGAATCACACCAATGTCCATGGCATGGTTTTGATTACTGTCTTATAGTTACGTGAAATGTTACTTTGGGGTGAAAGCTGGAGGGCACACAGGAACCCTCTACTTTTGTGTAACTTCTCCTGTCTTCTGGCAGCATGCATGAAACGAATAGGCTAAGTCACTCACTCGTCAAAAGGGTTAAGACCAAGCCCCAGACTCCACAGTTTTGCTGACAAGTCTGGGATGCTGACAGACTTGGCATTCCAGATTCGGAAGGACAAGGTCCTACAGGCCAGTTCAGGAATATGAGAAATCCTAGGATACGGCAGCAGATGCTCTTACCTACATGGTTAATATGGCCTAAAGTAATGAGGCCCTTGTGTTCTGTAGTGATGAACAGCTACAGGTGGGTTGGAGATAAGTCACCCAAATGACACCCACATTTGCTCACTCTTCCCCGCAGGAAGAGATAGGGATATTATCACCATAGAGCAGCAAGCCCGGTGGCCCCAGCCAGAGGCAATAAGGCTGCATCTGCTGACAGAGTCCTCAACTGAGATTAAAGTCAGCAATGAGCAATCTGCTATTCAATACAGAGGACCTGAAAACAGACAGCCGTTTGGTTGAACTGAATGTAGGTGGCCCCTCGAAGGTGAGGAAGAAGGCTTGCCTATCAGTGCAAAGTCTTGCCACAGCCAAACGTGGCTGGCAGTGAAGTTGGGGCTCTGGGTGCCGGGATGGCCAAAGCTAGAAGACTGGACTGGACAGCACAGTGGCATGTGCTCGAGCACCAAGTAAAGGGCCCTAGGAGCTGGGCATGCATTGGATGCTGAAAGCACACGGGGGAGGAAGCAGCAGTCTGCTCGGACATTAACTCTGGAGTCAGGTCAATGGAGAAAATCAGGCTTCCCTCCCACCATTTCCTCCCACTGTCTCCGTGGACTTGCCTCCCAGCTGGAGGCAACTTGGTCTCCTGGCTGCTGTGCTGTAGCCCGTAATGCACGTGTTAAACTTCTTGGTTCTGTGATCCTATAGGGGAAAAAGACACTTGAATTGAACTGATAGTATGGACAGGGCTTGTGATGGGAAGGAAGGTGTGAAAAATTGTTAGCGGCTCATCTGAGCCAGGGAGAGCTGGTGGCTAAGCAGGTGAATACAAGAAGCCAAGACAAAACTCACAGTCAAACCACAGGGAGCTTCTGCTCCATTTTCATCCTGGGACAGCACACCAGTCAGGGGTCAGCGGGGTCTGCACAGACATGGTAGTAGTTTCATTGCTAAAGGAAGTCCAGACAGGCTCCTGCAAGCTTGCAGACCTGGAGGGTGGGGTGGAAGAGGAGGAGGACCTAGGAGTGGGTCAAGTACTGAATGGGAGTATAGAGATGTGGTTTCCAAGTCTTCCCCTTGCCCTCCTCCTATTAGCAGGTGTCAGCAGAGGCCCCCGAGGAAGGCTCATCCCAAAGCTGCTGACAGGCACTGGGCCAGGGCTGCTGCTGTGCATAGGAGCCTGCATTTTTGACTGCAAGTCCCACTAGAGACTGCAGTGCAGCAAGTCTGGTCCAGCGAGGCCAGCTTTGTTCCATGAACCTGCCAGGTTAAGCCTTTGTAATGACCTAGGTTCAGGCCTGAAAAAAAGGAAAAAAGAAAAATCGCAGTTGTTTTTCCTAAGTAGTCAGACACCTCAAAAATAACCTCTCACTGAGGCCCTGTGGGCCAATTCAGTACATGTATCATGGATCTGATGTATTATTTGCCTGCACATTTCCTTCCACTTAAGGGTCACGGTCAAGGGCTGTTTCTTCCTGGGTGGTCCAGCAGAAATTATACTGAACTCCAGAAGAGAGAACCCACAGCTTCAAAGACTTACTGGCTGCCTAAATTCTCACAGGCATAGCCAAGTACTACAACAGAATCAAATGCCAATCACCAAAGACACCTTTGTACAAAGGAAGGAAGTTATTAATCTGCTCCTAAGCTTTTGAGACTGAATGATGCCTCGTTGGGTTGGACGTTCTCATTTGGAGGTGAGCCAGTTTGGACCTGATGACTACCAAGGTGAAAAGGACCCAACAAGCCTTCCAAGTCAAAACAAATAGCATATTCAAGGGTGTAGCTGGCCATGAGAATAGGGCAATGGTGCTTTGAGAAAAGGGCAGCTATTCCTTTGGAGGTAAACTTAATGCCCCACTCTGACACCTAAGGCAAAGTCGTTGGTTCAATGGGCCTCTTGACTCACAGACATTAGCTGAACTCCTGGGCCTAGATCCCTGGTTGGCTACGTTGAAACCTAGCAGGGTCCATCCAATGGGCTGTAGTCACTCAGGCCTCAGTCACTCAGGCAGCCGGGTAAATCCAGAAGCAGGCTCTTGTTATCAGTAGCTAGAACTCAAAGCAGTGCTCTGAGACTGGCCAGCCCTCCCACTGATGGAGCTCGACACAGGTTTATGAACTTTTGGATGGTTGCCAATGACTTGTCTGGTATACCAGCTGAAAACCTAGACTGGCAGATTAAAGATACCTCTCGAGGGGCACCTGGGTGGCTCAGCGGGTTAAGCCGCTGCCTTCGGCTCAGGTCATGATCTCAGGGTCCTGGGATCCAGCCCCGCATGGGGCTCCCTGCTCAGCAGGGAGCCTGCTTCCTCCTCTCTCTCTCTGCCTGCCTCTCTGCCTACTTGTGATCTCTCTCTGTCAAATAAATAAATAAAATATTTAAAAAAAAATACCTCTCTTTGGACATTACACTTAAATAAATTGTTCAACTTCTGTAAGTTAAAAAAATGAATATTAAAATTATATACTTTTTCCTGTCATACTGCCAAAAATGACAAGTTTAGCAAAACCTAGTACTGGCCAGAAAATGGATGCAAAGCTATTCCAAAACACTATTGGTGGCATGGAAAATGTTCACCATTTTGAAAGGCAAGGTGACTGAAAATGCACATGATTTTGGCTGGCTGGATGATTCTGCTTCTGTGTATCCAAGAGAAATAATCCAACTCTCTAAGATGCAGGTACTAGCATGTTTCTACAAGTGAGATTAACCCTCCATTAAGTTTTGCCTGTGCCTTCTCTCCCGTTACCTACCATCTTAATTTCTTTACAATTCCCAGCAAACTTTAATATTCAAGAATCGATACATACATACCTGTCATCTTTGAATCCCCCCAGGATTCCACTGAAATTTTTTTTTTCACCGTAACATTAATGTCTTGGGACTTATCTTCATCTTTTTCTATCACTATACAGCAGTCAACACAGAGTGAAATTACATTGTCTATCTACCAGGTGCTTTCACATAGGATACCACACACAGCAGCACATGACTGCCTTAAACCCTCTGAAGTAAGTGGTATCAATCCTCTTACAGATGAGGCAACACACTTAGAGCATCTTGCCTGAGATGGCAAACAACAGTTCAGGGGAACAAACCCAGAGTAAGCGCCAAGTCCATCGGTTCTGCTACTAATGGCTGGTCCTGGAACTCTCTTGTACTGGTGTCCTTTAGAATTATTTTCTGTTATTTAACAAAACCAAAGACCAAGATTAAATAGTATTAAGGCCTAACATACTCAAAGACCAAGTACTCTTATTATTGACTTTCTAGAAGCATATAAGAATAAGCTCATCTAAGGATTAAGAATTCAAATTCCCACATCTACAGTTACTACTGACTTAGATGGAAACAACCAAGCAAATACTGTTTCGTAGCAATTGGCAGACTTTAATATTCAAGAAAAATTAAGTCCATCATACACATTAAAAATATAGGAAATTTCATGCAGACATGAAGCTTCCAATTCAGCCTTTGTGGCAACTTTTAGAATGAGAATTACATATAAATACAGTACATTTTACAGTTCCCAAACTTCATAATTTTATACTGTGATTTATACAGCTTCTCTTTATATTTTACATTTCCCATCTTGCTCACTTGATTAAAATACCCTAACCTGCACCGCTTCAGAATATGGAAAAAAGGGGCGGAAGCAAGCACAATGACCTATCTCCTCCTGCTTTATGAAAATGAAAACATTTGTATATCGAGCTAATATAAGGAATTAGAACAAAAAATTTTAAGGCTTACATACTTTAGTAGCTAGGACTACACATAACAAATAGAAAATTAAATCCTCCAGTGACATTTCTATTATTGACTGATACCACAATTTTCAAATTTCGAATATATTAACTACAAAAGCAATGAGAAAAAAAGTGATGCAGATTTATGTAGAATATTTGAAAAACAGTAGTCATGATAGGAGAAGTTAAAAACAAATGAAATAACTGATTTCAGAATTAACGAAAAGCTAAGCTGTAATTTAGAAATGTAAGTAATATTATTAAAGAGTAAAACCTGATAGCCAAAATTTTAAGAAATAAAGCCGAGTCCTTGCTACCAATACATTTTTGCCTCTATGACAAAAAACAAGATCATTTGTTCTGATACAAGTAAAAAAGTGAATACCAGTCAGTGAATAAAAAGCTTTTCTATATTACTCAAAAACAGCCTGCATTCCTTTCCTTTCAGTGGATTTTTTAAATACTTAGGATCCTTTTAAACTTTTCTTTTTTTCTGAAACAAACAAAAACAAATTTGGATTTTCCCCCCTACCAATTAATTGAAAATTCATTCACATGGTAGTTAATAAAAATTCTAATAACTGAACGTCTGCCAAGTATTGGGGGTAGAGGGAGACACAAAAAAGAGAAATAGTTTTGGGGATTTTTTTTTTTAAACTCAAGAGGCTAAAGCCTCCAGAATTTAGCAAGTCAAATAAACTTCACAGAGCCCTTTACTGCATAACAGGAGCAAAGGCCACAAGAACTCCCTCACTGGCCACAGAAAAGCTCCTACTAATAAGATGCCAAATTGCGTGGACTCTCCCAACCTAACAAAAAAGGCCTAAAGATTCACAAGTAAGTTTTCCTATTAGAACATGACATTAATCCTACAGCACATTATTGAGATTAAGTCTATCTAATTCAAATTGCCACAGAGGTCATTTAATGCCATCATAATCACCTGTGAAAATATCCAACAAGAGTACTTCCTTTTCCCAAGAAAAGGTTACAAATCAGTCATCTCTGCTTTCCAAGCTACTAGAAACAAAATAATAAACATAAAAAATATATATAAAGGAAAACTCCCTCCAATAGAAAAGATCTGCTAGAGGTAGAAATTTAAAGCAGCATATACTGTTTCAACTCAGCTATCAGGGAACAAAAGTGGTGTTGATCTAAAATTACATGAATGGCTGCTGCTTACAATACTGAAGACACAGACCACGGGCAGTAAGTTATCCCTGAATTTCATATTCAGAATTTCCCCACGGTAATACCATCATGACAGTTTATTGGGGAAAAAAAAAAAAAGTGCTTGCTTTTGTGATCCAGGTAATTGAAAGAAAAGACATTATTGTAAACATTCACTGACAAACTGTATTCACTTCTAGTTTAAAATCATACATTTCAAATGGGAGATTTTATTATTTCCCCATTTTCTGAGCAGTACCTTGAATAAAGGCTTGTGCCTCACGCAAGTGTGTTCAGATCTCATACATTTCAGCGTGATTCATGATGAGTAGGCTTTCAAATAATGTTCAGGTTAGTATGCCCCAAAGACTCTCAGTTACTTGAATGCTTAAATGCATTTTACTGGCCTGTGATCTTATTAAATTCAGCATTTCATAAAAATGAAATGGTTGATGCTTCTCTAAATTCAGCTGAGCTAGAAAAAAAATAATTTGAGTGATTAAAAGGACACACACACATTTTATGAATGGATTGCTTAGGTCCAAAGCAAACGGAAGTCCCAATTCCAGATGCTGAATGTGACAGAGGATCCTCAGACTCTTCTAAAAATAATATGTGCAATGCACACAAAACAAAGATTTGGGGGGACTTCGATACTAGTAGTCATTAATATGGCAGACTTGCAACAGACAGCTTCATGAAGACCACTGGAGATAAAGTTTTCTCTACTGAAAGACAATTCTGGGCTTCAGGGAAAATGTATACTTGAAGACATTTCCTCCATTTTTACTTCTGTAGTACAAATATGCATGGCATAGTATATTTCTGAAAAAGCGATAGACGTATTAAGAAAATAGACGCTATTTCTAAATTTTGTTAGGAATAAGAAGGCACCACTGATTTGAGGTTGTGTCCTGTCATTGGGAGAGTTGATTTTGAGTTGTTTATTTCAGGATTTGCTCTTATCAAACTCTTTTCCTGCTGATACCACTTGAGAACGTTACTGCGGTTTACGGACCACAAACAAGACACATTCATAGTAGTATTTCATCATGGAGAGATCATTCACAGTATATGTTGACAAGACAGATTCTTTTTCCACCTGGAATGCAAACGATAATCCTAATGATGACGATGACTATGAGGATAATACAAACAGTACTTGTGACAGGTACCACTGCAAACGTACTCTATTGACTTCTCACATACACATACCCCCTTAAGACTGGCATTATTAGCAATCGCACTTTACAAAGAACAGATTGCTCATGGTCACACCAGTAATAAGAGCTGGAGCTCTCCATGACTCTGTTACATTGCTTCTCTTCATTTTTAAGAACAAATCTGTTTATTTTTTTAATGAATGAAATGCTTTCAAATAAACATACAACTAAAACACAAATCCAAGTGTCATAAAACCTTCTAATCGCATGATTAAAAAGACCGAACACTACAGAATGACACACAGTGAATGCTGTCACTGCCCTCCCCACTCCGCCTGCTCCTCCAGACGCTCCTGGGTTTGGTATCTGCCCGGCTACCAGGGCCGACACTGTTGAGAACGGGAAGCTGCCATGTACTGAGAGCTGACTGATGACATCAGGGATTAGTTTTCCATTTACCCACACACTATGCCAAAGCCTAATAATTCTAAAAGCCAACTATTATTTTCACTTTGTGGATGAGAGAACAATTAAGAAGCCAAGTCAGGAACTGTCATGATATTCCCATTCCTAAGAGCGTAGGAAGTGAAACGTCGTCCACCCTTACCTCCACCTGGAATCCATACTGCAGAACGACATTTTTTATATCTTCATAGCTCAATTCTATGGAAAGTTCATTTGCCAAATTTTCAAAGTGGTAAAGTAGGGGACCTATGGTTTAAAGATATTATGAATGAATTACTTAAATATAAACAGGCACTAGTTGCTGTGGTAGAATGCCAAAATGAATTATAAGATGGGTAGTAGGTGAAACAAACAAAAAGGAGAACAGAACCTTTACATCTGCCAAGGGCATGTGTCCAAACCCCTGAAACTTTGGCCCATTTGAGTGCTGGGCCCACACTAGTGAGGAGGGAGTCCTTGTGGCATACCAGGGCTGCACTGTGATTCTCCACATAGGAGCCTTACACCTGTAACTCCGAGGTCACTGAGGGAGCACCTGGATCAGAGTCCCTAAATTCCGAAAGTATACTGTAATTGTAATTCCTTAAGTAAATGCACAAATGCAGCTGCAGACTGCGTATCATATGAAAACAGAAGAGTCCTCAAGCCAGCCTAGGTCTAAGAGAGTGCGTGCACGTGGTGGGAAGTTATAGGCAAGGTTTCCTGGAAGGAAGATGTGACACCAGATCTGGCTCTTTAAGTGCACGACTCACATCTCAGCTCTAACACTCACTGATCGTGGGCCTGTGGACCCGTCCCCAGCTCCGCAACACCCAGTACCCTTGGCACAGAGAAGGCGTTCAGTCAGTGACAGCAACCACAGCTTTTTTAAATGACATTCCCCCTTTACTATTTTCTCATTCCATGTATCCAAGAACTATGACCCGACTCCAACCAAAGTCTCCAGGCTTTCAATCTTGCACGTTCTGCCCAGTCCGTCGTCAGCCCCGTCCAGGCCACACTATCATTCAATAGTTACTTTAGGACTAACCTAAACAATCTTCTCTTTTCCTTTCATTGGCATAACTGTAAGTCCAGTGCCCATCTCACGTCCCCTTCCCCTCATACAATGTGCTAATCACAGGATTTAAGAGTAACAACAGGACAGTTTCTCCTAAAAGGCTCATCACTCTGTGGAACATACTTACTAAGTGTTAAAACGTTTTTCTTCCTCTCCTCTTTTCTTACCCTACATAAACCACTAGGAAAAATGACTATGAATATATATGTTAGTACTCTTTTCAGAAGAAAACAATGGTTCACCATCAAACTATTCTGTCAAGCTTAACTTCCTGTTAGTTTTATTAGGACTAGCAAAAATGACAGCAGCTACCATTTACTGAGCACTGCTGTGTCCTAGAGCATCCCGATGCCTTTGAAGCCCTATTATAAACACGAAGAGCCTCAGAGAAGTCCGTCCGGCTCTAAAGTGTGTGATGTTCCTGCTCCATTATTTTAAGAGCCTCCAGCATTACTGTCTTCTTAGATCTAAACACCCCAGGGATTTTTTACATACTCAGGTCATATTGTACCTTTCTTCATGTTGTGTTCCACCTAGAGAGCTCCAACTCCCCAATGCAAGCTTTAGTCATGCTCCCAAACCTTGCTGAAAGCAAGTTTTAATATAATCCATCTAAGTTTCCAGCTCTACTGCTCACTCTCTTAATATAGCCTACTTTAAAATTCATGTAATGTAGTATGGCTTTGCTCACTGATTATTTTTCATGTAATCCACACTTTTTAACTAGATTATAAGTTACATGAGTAAAGGCACACATCTTCAGTTTCTTGTGAGTCCACCACAATGCCCAGCAGAGCAGTGAATGTACAGTTACGCAGCTCTAATTTTACCACCCAAAGAGAACCATTATAGTTGACTATTTTTTACAGTCTATTACAGATGGTACTTCGACAAACATCTTTGTGTGTATTTCAGCCTTCTACAAGTACAATCAACCTAATGTTTCTACGTACTACAGGTCAACTGGTTCACATTCGGTGTTTTGCAAAACTTATCCAGCTACCCCACCTGAAAAAAGGTTTTATCTTGTTGTCTCCTGATGACCTTCTTGCCATTCTCTGTCATTGTTTTAGACCCTTTTTCTATTTTTACAACCACTGCAACAAGGTCTCAGTGTGTAAAGGAGATAATGTGTCAGTTATCTACCTTTTACAGGAAACCTCTCATGTTTTAAAAAACATTCAGCTTTATAATGCTTTGGTACTTGCAAGATGATAGAAAATATACACACTGATCAAGCCTCCATTAAATCCCAAGAGCACAGAGTCCAGAGAGCTACTGGGAGGAACATTTGCAGGTGCTGGGAGAGTGGCAACCCCGGGACAGAGCATGGAAGCCCCACACCCCTTCCCAGATACTCTGCCCTACGCTCCTCTTCCATCTGGATGTTCCTCTGGATCCTTCACATCCTTTAATAAAATGGTCAACCTACATGTGTCGCTAAGTTCCGTGAGCCACTCTAGCAATCACACCTAAAGAGGGGCTCACTGGAACCTCCAATCTGCAGCCCATAGATCTACAGTTGGTCGGAAGCACAAGTGACAGTTTTGGACTAGGGGCTGAAGTTTGGGAAATGGGGGAGAGGGTCCTGTGAGACTGACCCCTTCCCCTGTGGTATCTCACACTATCTCCAGGCAGACTGTATCAGGAGTTAAAGTGGGGGGCACCCAGCTGGTGTCACAGAGAACTCTTATGGCGGGAAAACTTACATTTGGTAACCAGACATGTCAGAGTATGAGTGCTTTACTATATGAGGAATAAAGGAGACACACGAGGAAGAAATACACAGTAGGGAAGAACTGGGTTTTTTCCCTTTCATAGGAAGGAAAAGACTACGAGTCTTTCTTTTTAGTACTTTAACCTGTTTATTCTTCCAGACGAAATTAGATTTCGTCTGCTAATTGCCTGCCCTCCCCTGCTGGACTACAAATACACCAGCTCACACATATGCACTCCCACATGCAGTTTTCACCATAAATTACACATACGTCTTTAAGGATCACCATGAAAAACTGAGGAACAGGATGCACAGGCACACTTCTACATTTTGCTAATAACAGACTTTCCCAAAGGACACATACAAACAGTTTCCTTAAAAAGCTCACTCTCACTAGCTATCCCTAACCTGAGGAATATTAGAGTACTTTAGATCCCCTTAAAGAGATTAAAAAAAAAAAAAGATTTATTTATTCATTTATTTGACAGACCAAGATCACAAGTAGGCAGAGAGGCAGGCAGAGAAGAGGAGGAAGCAGGCTCCCCACTGAGCAGAGAGCCCGATGCGGGGCTCGATCCCAGGACCCTGGAATCATGACCCGAGCTGAAGGTAGAGGCTTTAACCCACTGAGCCACCCAGGTGCCCCTTAAAGAAATTTTTAAAATTACCACTTGTGATTTCATAGAACATAGACAACATCTTCACTGTAATTTAACTTCCAGTGTAGCTTCTTAGTATTCCACTATGGCTGACAGGGGCCGTTCTCATTTTCTATGAATGCGTTGACGATCTGGTCTTAAATCACCACAGTTAGGGTGAAACTGTCCCCCGGGGTTGATGCACTCTCAGCTTACCGATAAAATTTTTTCAGGCCCACAGGACTGACGCCCAAACCATGGGAATGTTATGAATTTACTGACAGAAATGCCACTCTGTCCTGTCTCCTGGCAGCCAGCCTTCTGTGGCATCTTCACACTACGTCTCCTCCACTTTCCAGCTTTGAAACAAGACACTCACACACACACACCAGTCACTGAGGAGCCGCCGGGTGTCGGGCTCTGCGGGAGGCAAAGAGCCAGCGCCAGCTTCCGGCCCTCACGGAGCTCACGACTAGCAGAGGAAACAAAACGTATCGGGGGCCACAGCGTGTTGTGTTAAATGCTCACGAACTGTGCGAGATCGGAAACGAGGAATACAACAAACGTGTCCTCCAGCGTGCAAGCATCAGCTCGGCTGAGTGTGAGAGCACCTAGGAAAGAGGCAACATGAGGAGAGGGAAGAGAGCGGCCTCTCCAGGGCAGGGGCGGCGTCTCTGCGCAGGGCCGGGGTGGGACGGGACAGAAATAACGAAGCTCAGACAGGAGGACCACAAGGGCACTTGGCCCCATCCGGAAGAGTTCCGGGTATCTCGAAAGCTGGAACTGTATGTAGGGAGCGTGACAGGCCCAGATTCCCGTGTCGGGAGGATCCCCCTGGTGGCAGCATACGGAGGACTCAACGAGGCGCAGAAGACTGGAGACAACTTGAAGGCGGGGGTCCCCCACCGGAGCCGCTGCAGTCACCGGGCAAGCAGCGACGAGGGCCCGAACTAAGGAAGGAGCCGAGCTGGAACAGTAGTTCTCGGCTGGGCGGATTCTGCACTCCCGTCCTCACCCCTGAGGAGGTCCTGCTGCAGTGGAACCAGCAGGAGCCAGGGATGCCGCTCACCACCGCCCTGGCTGCAGGCGACCCTCCCTCTCCACAGCCTCCACACGAAGAACCATCCAGCCCCGAATGCCAATAGTGCCAGGGCTGAGGAACCCTGGCACAGAAGATTCAAGACCTACAGAGAAGTTTCAGGAGACGTGCCTCGTGCAGTGACCGCGAGCAGACGGCGAGGAAGAGGAGGGGTACAGGAGCGCGCACAGGCCTCTGCCTGGGGGCGTCGGCATCCACGATGGATCGGAAAAGACAAGCGGTTTTCCGGGATGTCGCAGTACCGCAGTTGGCACACAGTGGCTTGGACCAGAGATGCAGACTGGGAAATGAAAGAGCAGGAGGAGCTCCGCTGGGAGTCACGTGTCGTAAAGGACGAGGACGCGGCATGCAGAGTGAGAACACTTTTCCCGACAGATGCCCACAGCACACCAGGAGTGAGGAAAAATCCACTCTGAGATAATCATCATTTTGTAACCTCAGCTCACACATGTGAAGAATTTGACTTGGAAAGTACTGACCTCCCGAATAACTAGTTTTGTTTTTTTTTTCCGAATAACTACTTTTAAGGTCTATGCGTCTCCATTATTCCAATGCTCCGAATTGTTTCGGAACTCTGTGGTATAAAGAGTAGAAGCTCTCCAAACTGACCTCCCTCCCTACCCCCCGACCCAAGTGCCCTATTACCTCTGAAGCCTGAGACAGATCACAGTGCGGCCCAGCATGTCTGCTCTTATCAGTGTGCTTATGAGGAGCCAATTTTATTTGTTCGGAGCAGTTATAATTCCTATTATATAACTTAATAAAATATTAATAAACCAATTAAGATAAAAGCTCAAAGAGAAAAGTTTCTATGAAAGTTAACACTTTGGAAATATACAAAACCTTCCACTACCTCAGTAACCAGGGTCAGAAACATTAATCACATAATTAACAAGAACTGTTAGACCCAGGATGTGCCTGCAGAACTAGCTGGTTAGGCATTCAAGCGGTTGGTTCTGGGCTGTGAGGCGGTCTCTGCCTTACATGTAAGCTCCGGGACCCCACTGCAAGTTACTTACAGCAAGATCAGACTCTCCAACTACGAAACAGTAGAAATACCATTTCAACCTAGGGTTGTTCTGTGATTCAGTAAGGTGTTTGCTCACCCGCAGTGGTAATGCAGTTGACCTTGAACATCACAGGTTCAAACTACACAGGTCCACTTCTACATGTTTTGTTTTGTTGATAAACACAGCTTACTACTGTCAATGTATTTTCTCCTTCTTATGATTTTCTTAATAACATTCTTTTCTCTAGCTTACTTTAAGAATACACTATACAATATACACAGTATATAGATATGCACACAGTATATACAGTATATACTGTATATGAAAATATACAGTAGACTGTCTACCGTATATATATACACCATATATATATATATATACAGTATATACTGTATGTGAAAATATACTGTAGACAGTCTACCGTAGTAGACAAAATACAAGCTAATTGTTTATGTTATCAGTAGGCTTCTGGTCAACAGCAGGCTATCTGGCTATCTGTAGTTAAGTTTTTGGGGAGTCAAAAGTTATACACATATTTCTGATTGTGCAAGGGGTCAGCATCCCTAAGGCCCACACTGTTCCAGGGTTGTTTCAATCATTCCCTGGGAAATTTTTAGAGAAATTTAAATAAGTGACTCCTTCGAAAGAGGACCTAAGGTTTGGGATAACTTTCATATTACAGTTGCATTTTATAGCCACTCTCATTTGTCCCATGACATTCTAAACAGAAGTTTGAAAAGACCTACTTCTGTCTTTGGTCTTAGTCCTAATGGCAATATCTGTGGTGAAACTCAGCCATTAAAAATAAAGCACATGACAGAACCCAACAACAAGACTAGACCCATTCTGAAGGCCACGGACTCAAACCTGTTTGTTATCTCTTAGGGCTTGCACTGCTTTCAGAGGACTCCACACTAACTGGGATACAGTCTAAGGGAAATTATACAACATAACTATAACCTTTATGAATATTTGGTACCGTAAAGTTACCAAACCGAGAACAGAGTATTAGTACTCAGGTTCACATATAAGATTCTAATAAGCACTGAGGAACTTACCTAGATTTATCCAAATTCCTCCTGGCTTGAGTATTTTCCATATTGTGTCAATATAATCAATGACATTGTGAGCTGTGTCTATGAAGAAACAGGTAGCAATGCAGTCCCAGGTATCTATTCGAGGAAAACCACATTACTACATTCATTACGTTAGGTTGCCTTTTCTTTTAATTACTTCTACAAATGTTACCTCTTACGGATTATGAATATTTCACTTAACCAGAAGAATACAGAAGCTAAACTCGTCCAGTCAACACTGAAGTTAGGGTAACCCAACAATCATTTATGAGCTGCTTTGCAGTTCATGAAAGTTTTTACTAATAATTTGATAATCAACTTGGAAACCATTTTGATAATCTATATAACTAGGTATCTTTACCAAATGTACCTGTACGAGTTTTGTTTGTGAATCTATTCAATGTCTAGCCTTCGTTTCAAATGGGTTAAGATGAAATAACTGTCATTTCAGTTTTAAACTGATTTAAGCCACTGTTAACCACCAATTCTGGCAAGTTTCAGAAAGGCCATATGCCCTTGTTGCCAAGTGAGAAACAAACGGCATAAATATACTTAAACTACTCACCAGTACTTCCGATAATCACCAGTGGAACAGGGGAACGAGGCTGTCAGTGCCCCGTGGAGGCCGTGACTGGGCACAGGGACAGAGGTTGGATTCTACAAATCTCAGCGCTGTGAAGGCACTGATCCCACCGAGGATGACCTTCATCAACTGCTCCCCCAAGCCCTGCTGCAGAACAAGGTCACCTGTACTCGCCTAAGTGATGTCTTTCATTATGTCACCCCTCTCTTGAGAACTCGCTCTCTGGCCTATCCCCAGGACCTAACATTTTCCATCTCTCTCTTTCTACCTTTGGAATACGGGTTTTCAATGTCAGAGTTCAGGGAAAAATAAATAAAAGCTTGACTATCTCATTACTCCCCTGCTCAAGTCTCTCCAATGGCTTCCCACTTCTCTGAGTACAATCAAAGTCAGCCTCACCAAATCCTCCCAGACCTGATCTCCCACTGCGCCACTGCTCATTTCACCCCAGCCAAAGTGGCCTCTTGCTTTTCCTTCAGCACAACAAGCACACTCCCCCGCCTAAATTCACCTGCCCTTGCCACTGCTTCTGTCTGCAACATCTCCCCCCAAATAGCTAATGGTTTGCCTCTTCACTTTGAGGTACTCTGCTCAACATTTTTTTTTTGAAAGTCTGCTTAGGGAGCCTTCCCTGGTAACTCTATAAACAGCAGCCTCTCCCTAGTCACTCTGTACCCCGTTACCCTGCCTCAGTACTCCTCCTTACATTACTAAATTTGTCACTGCCCCGTCTCCCTATTGGAACAGATTCCCCGTGACCAGGGGCTTTGCGTTGTTCACTGCTCTCTTTCCCATGCCTAGAACATACCTGGGACTTAGGTGCTCCAATAATTATTTGTTGAATGAATGATCTTGCTGACCTCTAAGGATACTATTTTTCTTCTTCCTTTTACTGCCAATCCACTCCCCAACCACCCCTCTCTCCATTACCATCTCCCTTTCTCTAATGCTAGCTAAAACTTCAAGTTTTTCAAGGTGAAGTCCCAACTTGATAGCCTGATTGTAAAGGTCTTCCACAGTCTAGAACCACTCTACCTTTTCTAGCCATATCACCCATTAAACTAGCAAACCAACCTCTCTTTCCCTCCCAGTCAGGCTGTCCCACCATCCCTGATTACCTGATTACCTTATTCATTTATATCTTCCTACCTCTGCCTTCCCTTTTTTTTTTTTTTTTTTTTTACGTTTTTATTTATTTGACAGAGAGAAGAAAGTGAGTGTGCACAAGCAAGGGAAACAGCAGAGGGAGAGGGAGAAGCAGGCTCTCAGCTGAGCAGGGCCCAATGCGGGACTTGATCCCAGGATCATGGAAGAGTGACCCGAGTCAAAGGCAGACACTTAACCGACTGAGCCCCCCAGGCACTCCTGCCTCCCTATTCTTGAAGTCACCGCCTTCTCTCTACAAAAGTCTCCTTTCCCACTAATCCTTTACCTTTACTGTATTCATTATTCATGAACGTTTTTCACATGTTGTCTTATATTAATTGACCCCGCAGAGTCTATATTTCTTAATGGTGGGATCTTGTGCTTTGTATTTCCCATCATTTCCTTATACAGGACTTTGAAAATATCCTAACTTGTCAATGAATGACCAATACTTTGACTTAGTATAAAATCAGCTCATTAAATTTAGACTAAAGAACAAAAACTTTTAAATGCTTGTTTTGGACTTACTGCATTCTGAGTAGATCTCCTGAAAATCTCCTGCTGTCATAGAAAAATTAGAACCAGGAGGAAGACTGTGGGGATCAACATCAGGGAAAAAGATGGGTCGAATCTGATCAGCTGACCTCCGGTTATTGCTAAACTGATGGATCCAGGGATAAAGCTTATACTTATTAACTTCGGAACATCTGCAAAATATGAGCACAAAATTCAGTGTTAACTAAATATTTTACCAAGAAAGTCTACTTTAAATACTAAAATATAACCTGATTGAAGATTTACTTATGTAATTCATTTATACTTAAGGTGTTACCACTATACCCCAACCAATTATCTGAAAATGCACATACAGATGTAGATGAGTAACCAATAGTGAATTAAAAGACAGGAAAAAAAATTAAAGTAAATTCAGAAATATAAATGTGTTGCTCATTCACATTTTAAAAAATGTATTTCCAAACCTCAAACTCAAGTAAAAAACAGGCCAAACTTTTCTCAAACAAGTGGTATGGGTTTTGTTTGCTACCCAACTATTCTAATTCTCTCCATTTTTAACTTCTCACCATTCCCTAACCCATACTGGACAACATATTATTTAAACAAGGCAGCTAGTTATTTTTTCCAAAGCCCCTCTTCTGGCTTTAAAAATAACAACTCTTTTCCACTGTTTTCTAAAAGAGGCCACAGAAATTCTAAAAGATGTTTCCAACTCAGTCATATGAGCATACATGGCCGTCCTATCAGAATTTGATTACGGGAAAAAGTTATGATCGCTACACTGAACTTACTCCACTAAAGAAACAAAGGGGTGAAGAAGTTTAAGGAACAATGAGAAAATACTCCAAAGTCTTGAAATTCTGCACAGGGAGCATTTCAGTTTTGTGGGATGTCCCATGATTTTCTAAAAAAGTCACTTACCCATCCCATTTCAATATTCTGTTAACTAAGAACTAATTAAAGAGTGGTAATTTGTATAAGCAACTTGATTTTAATTTAAGAAACACTTATGATACATATCATAATTAAACACTATGTATTTATCTTCAAATTCAGAATTGTTCAAAAATAGGTAAGTCAATCTGATTCTGAGAAATTACTATTTCCAGCAAAAAGTAAATTAAATACCTGTTGAGTACAAAGTTGGAAGAAAAGAGCATAAAAAAACTCCATTCATTTCCTTGACAAGCATAACCTAGCATAGCTACTTCCCAGGCCAGTCTTCCTAGTCCAGCACCAGGTACCAGAATATTTACTTTAGAAGGATCCCTGAAATGAAATAAGGCAATTATGTCCAACCCCTCAAAGGAAAAAAAAAAAGAAAAAAAGGCAAAATCCACATTAACAACTAGAAACTTAGATATTCAGTAAGAATAAGCTCACTCAAAATTGACTTTTTAAAACTAAGAAATACTTCTAAATATAAATGAAAAATAAGGGTAGGAGGAATTATCATATGTTTAAATATCTGATGAGGGTTTTATGCCCTAAATACTTTTTGGGGAAAAAAAGGAGTCGCCTTATATCTAAAGACTTATGAAGACACTCATACTCCTAGCATAGCTGTCACTTGAAAAACTATCCCAAGAAGACAAATTATCCCAAAGGGAACCTAATACACATAAAGATTGAACAAAATTATTTTATTATAAGACAGTGAAACAAAACGTTATTTCTAAACTCTATAACTAATACAGTAGTTTGTGTGATTAAATAGATGAAATATACGTAGATTTTTATGGGTTAGTTATAGCTTTAAGATCCTGTATATTTTAGCTGGCAAAAGAATTTGGAAAGAAGGTATTCTCAAGAGGAAAATGAGGAATTGCCTTCTAACCGAGCATAAATAATGGCAAGTACATCACACCAAACCACAGACTCACAACCCAACTGCTCTCACTTAGTAGTATCATACTACAGAAACAAATTCTCTTCACTGTAAGATCCACCATCCATTTTCAAATTGCTAAAAAGTCTTAGCAAAGCAAGGGACTTTCTCAGAAATTCCAGCCAATCAATATAATCCTAAGGAAACCAAAATGGAATTCTTATAGAAACCAAAGGCAAATGTGTATAATCATCATGTCAATTAAAAATTAAAAAAAACTTCACTATTATCTGCATTCTCCAAATTTAATTCATAAATCATAAACAATTTCCAAACCTTCCCATGTATAATTCTCTTTTTAATCTTTATACTATATGGCCTTTAAATTTGGTGTGCTCCAGACAGCAACAGGGCTTTTTACTAGTGGCCCATACAGTAAACCTCTGCCATTTCCCACTCTGAAATGAAGCACCAAACAGAACTAAGGGGCTTTTGAACACTGAGTCTATAAATACAGTAACATGGGAATTTGTCCCAGGTCATCCATCTGAACTACGTGTTACTTGAATAAAAACCTTCGCAAATTCTATTTAATTTTATTTTTGAATTTTATATATACCGTAAGACATAACCCCAAATTTGTTAAAAGGGACTCCTGACAAATAGGCTCATTATGATTAGGAGACGTTCTTTAACACTTGACATGAGTAAACTGATGCCAACCGGCCATATAAAATGCTTTCTTCTCATTTCAGATTACAATGTTTGTGTATGAATACTTTAATTTTTAATTGACTTACTTGATTAAATTTCTCATGAAGAGAATGGGTAACATCCTCCCATGTGGTTTAGACCTACCTGTATCATTTATCTAACAAGTATATAAAGCATATATATAATTTTAGTATTCAAATTGCAAAAGCTACTGGCCACGCTCTATGCCACCCTTTGTAGGACAGACCTGCCACTGTGGCACCCCGCCGGGGCCTCTCTCTCCTCTTCTACTCCCTATCAGAGTAGATAGGGAGTATCTTCTCCCTAGCTACTCTCTCTCTACTACTCTCCCTACCTACTTCTCCCTTCTACTCCCACCAAAACCCGTACTCTCCCAGAATTACCTCTTTTCTTTTCTCAGTTCCCATTTGCCCAATCAAAACATGCATTTTCGCCTTAATCTAAGGCTGTGCTCCCCTTAGATTAAAAAAAGGGGGGGCAAAGTAATGTAACAAGAGTAAATATATTTAGAAGTAAACTCGTAGAGTACTTAAATCATTATAAAATATAATCACTAACAATGTTTGGATGGCTGATGAGCTGAGTAGAACAAGAATTTTGAAATCATGCTAACCCTAAGGCAAAGTTGTGTTAATATTGGTACTGACAAATTTTTTTTGGTCAACTTATGGAAAGTTAACTTGATGACTACCACTATCAAATTCTCCGTACCCAAACAGGCCCAGAGAACTCTCTACCCCCACCTTGTGGAGGAAAGCGCTGTATACAACTGCTATTAAAACGCTGTCATCAAGCTGAAGAAGGCAGACCGTAAGCCCTTGATTAGTAAAAGTTAACAAAGATTATGATCTATCACCTACATTATGACAAAAGGATTTCTGTGGACATACAAAAGGAGACACATTAAAACAAAAGCCACAGAATTGAAGAAAAAAAAAAAAGAAAAACTCAAGTAATGAATGAGCAAGATGGAGAGAATTTTTCCCTATGTTTTTGTTCTTGGACTTTTTTCATGGTCATTTTTGAGGGACAGTAACAGCATAATGGAAAATCCCTCTAATTATAGTGTGTATAAAACTAAAGCATTTAAATAGGCAGTTTCTTCTATGACTGCATGTTAACTCTAGGGCATTTCTATGAAGGTATTTCTGGTGGAAAATAAGGGAAATAAAGTCTACAGATAGACCTTTAGTGTGATGGACTGTACATGTGGCTAAACCTTAGAAAACCAGGAATAGAGGCATATAATATGGGGCTCAATGCTGCCACTAGAGATTCTTAGCAAAAATAAGTAAGCAAAAAGTTTACCTAGTTATTAAGGTCCAAATATGGAGAAGCAGTGTATCTACTACAAATGTGACATCCCTGATAACAGCAGGAACAATTTCGACAGTTTACTCCAGACAAGCAAGAAGGAAGAGAGTACACCTATACAGACAAAATGTGGAGCTCCTGTGTATCTAGAGAATGTGGGACAGGCTGGTATCACCGTTCTGTGCTCCAAAGATTACCAGCAGGAAATGTTCCTAAGAGAGGCTTCTTTTATTAGACATGGAATGGTTTTTGCACTGCAGATGGAGATTAGCAAGTTCCAACACACAAAATACTCTCTCTTGAGTCCACATGTTGACGCTTAGCTGACCCCGGGCAGTTCGGCATGTGCACACTTTCAAGCCCTCCCAGTGTTCAGTTCTATCCAAATCCCAGCAGTTCTCTGTTCAACAACAGGAAAAGCCACTCACCACTTATGGCCACTGAACACGTAAAATGTGACTAGTCTAATGTGATATGAGGGCAAAACAGATGACAGATTTCAGTATAAAAAGGGAATGTAAAATACCTTCTTAATAATGTCACATACTGATTTTATACTGAAATAATATTTCAGATACACTGAGTTATATTATTAATTTCACCTGTGACTGAGCAAATTTAAAATAACATTGCATTATATTTCTGTCGACCAGCACTGATCCACACAGGGAAATAGTAAAAACACAATTCTGAGCAAAAGTCAATTGTGAAATGACACCACAACTATTCTATTAATTTTTACACTATAAAAAACAGTAAAATGTTTTGTTTAAAGGTATATAAACATGTAGTTATTATAGGAAGGTAAAGTTACAGTAACAACTTCGTATTAGTTGTTATCTCTGGAAAAAGAGAATATACTCAGTGTGTTTTACAGGGCACGGTTTAAACTGTATCTGTAATATTTCTTTTAAAAAATTTATCAAAAACAACCTCACACAAACAAAACCAAACACTGAATGAAGTAAGGATGGCAAAATTTCAAGGATTAACAGAGCTAGGTATTGAAATATTTTTTATTCAAAGTAGTGAATGGAGGGGGTTGCCTGGGTAGCTCAGTCTGTTAAGTGTCTGCCTTTGGCTCAGATCTTGATCCTGGGGGTCTGGGATGGAGCCCTACATCGGGCTCCCTGCTCAACCGGGAGCCAGCTTCTCCCTCTCCCTCTGCCTCTCCATCCTGCTCATGCTCTCTTTCAAATAAATAAATAAAAATTTTCCTTAAAAAGGTAGAAAATGGGTTAGAAATACCATTAGTGCCTAGTCCCTTCAAAAATATCCCAGTTTACCTCTTTTTTTTTTTTAAATATAATTTTTTATTTTTTATAAACATATATTTTTATCCCCAGGGGTACAGGTCTGTGAATCACCAGGTTTACACACTTCACAGCACTCACCAAAACACATACCCTCCCCAATGTCCATAATACCACCCCCTTCTCCCAAACCCCCTCCCCCCAGCAACCCTCAGTTTGTTTTGTGAGATTAAGAGTCACTTATGGTTTGTCTCCCTCCCAATCCCATCTT
The DNA here is from genome assembly GCF_964662115.1 of Mustela nivalis. Lineage (NCBI taxonomy): Eukaryota > Metazoa > Chordata > Mammalia > Carnivora > Mustelidae > Mustela > Mustela nivalis. Next base: position 15,737,614 of record NC_139032.1, read on the forward strand.
GTTTCATTTATTCTTCTCGTACCCACTTAAGCTCCCATGTTGCATCACCACTTCCTCATATCCCAGTTTACCTCTTAATTAACTCTCAACAAAGCACCCCCATTATCAAACAACTTCTCACCAATTCCTTAATCTTTAGACTCCTATACACCCACAGAAACTCAGTTTAAATTACCACCTTATCTATGATGTTTTCCCCAAATATCCCAGGCAAAGCTTGGACTCACTTCTCAATAATTTCAGCATGTCATACCTCTGCTATAGTTTACACACCAAGTTTTTCTATGACTCACAGGCCAGAGACCTATTTTTGTAAATAAGGCTTTACTGGAATATATTCATGCACATATACAAGTTGTCTATGGCTGTGTCCCACAACAACAGAGGTTGTACCCAGAGACTACTCTGCCTGAACAGCCAAAATATTTGCTGGCTGGCCCTTTAAGAAAAAGTTGGCTATCCCTGATTTAATGCATCTTGAACATCTTTCCTATTTGTACACAGAGCTTCCTTATCTGTTTTATAACTGAATCGATAATCCACTACATGACTATACCATATAGTCTCCAAATCCTCTAATTAAGGACATTTAGATTTTTTCCCAATCTTTTGTTATTATAATGTTAAAATCTTTGGCATATATGATCTTCCAAATGCAGGAATGATAGAAAGCTTCTGCAAAATGAATTCAAAGAGTCAAAAGATATGCATTTAAATTTTGTCAGCTATTACCAAGTTGCCTTCTAAAAATTTTACTGATTTATTCTTCCTTCAGCAAGCTATGTTTCCTCATACCTTTAGTTAAGTTATATAACTTTTAAACTTGGCAATGTAAGAGGTGAAAAATGGCATCTTAGTGTGGTTTTCACATTTACATATTCTTATGAGATTGAGGATCTGGTATTTCTTTTTCTGTGAACTGTCTAGTTACACTATTTTTCCACTGAGTTAATACTCTAGATTTATAAGCACTTGAAATCCTGAACTTTAAGAGCTTAAGATTTTGTTTGAAAGATCTGAGATAAATATTTGTTTTGGGCTAAGGAGGGCTTTCAGGATAAGGGATAAATCTAAATTTTCAGTCTCTATTCCTGCATTACTTTAGTCTACATTTCCTCCATTTTCTCTTTTTAAATGGTCTCTTTTAGCTAAGAGAATCCTTTCATAAATTACAATTTATATTCTTTAATGTAGGTAGACAAAAAATGCTTCTTTAAAGCTTACCATATAGTTTCCTAATGTCCAACTATATGAAAGAACTATATTCAACTGGCCAACCGTATATCTGTTTCATTTTGGAGTGAAATGCAAAGACACAATCGATTTTTCTCCTACACACAAAGTATCACTTCATTTTCTTCTAAAGTGGGGTGGGTTAATGAAATTACCATATAAAAATATAGTCCCAACAGTTTTCAGGATTCACAAGAGAATATGGTTCTACGCGGCCGTGATTTCATTTCGGGTGGGACTCAAGCTGAAGAATCTCCTTCCTTAGCAAACTATAAACTTTATAGCACAACATTTTAAAATTCAAATGATAACATGATTAGTCACCTGAAAAAGTGAAACTCTCAATGCATACTGTTCAGGCCATCAAGTGAAAAGCTAGTGTGCGTATGTTCATATTTGAGAAAAAGGTTTAAACTTTGAGCTCATACTTCAAGAAAAGTTATACTGCTAATTTCAATGAACTGCTCACTAAAGTATAGTCCTAATCTATTTAAAACCAAAACAGACCAGAGGCTAGTAACTAGCCTAGTAGTAACTACCAAAATGGCTGTCATTCAGCACAATTAAAATAGCATTTCCTTAATTAGCCAGTAGACTGCAATACAGATGTCAATCTGTGGCTTCAAAGCCACTTATGCTTGCAAACTCAGGCACTTAAAAACTCTAAGTAGGGGCGCATGGGTGTGGGTGGCCCAGTCGGTAGATCTTCCAATTCTCTATCTCCGTGTCATGAGTTCAAGCCCCACACTGGGCGTGGAGCCTATTTAAGAAAACTAAAAAGCAGAATAAAGTAAAACTCTAAAAAGAGACAAATTGGACCAACTAATAAGACAAGTGTGTTTTCACAGGAAAAAATACTTTAATGCTCAACAGGTATAGCTACTTCTACACATATTTAAGGATTCTTTCTTTTATAGACAGCTCAGTTAGAAAAGGCCTTCACTGAAATTTCAAAATGAAAAAAACAAAAAACAAAAAACATACAAGCTGACATAAATGTGGATCAAAACCAGCCAAGTGTAAAGACATCAAATTCCCATATGCTTTACTGTGGCATAAACAGGATCCTGGAAACTTAACTGAGACTCAAAGTTGACCAGGATTTTCCTAAAAATCAATTTGGATGCTGAAGGGCTATTAATTAATGTCCCTTTTTCAGGACTAGAGGTTTACTTCTTTATGGCAAAATTATTTAACACGAACACGAACTTTACTGTTTCATTAGTTTTATTTTTTTTTAAGTTTTTTGATAGCTCATCCTATCAACTATAAGGAAACCAGTATAAACTTAAAAAGCAAAACAAATGACATAGGAAGAGATAATGAAATTTTTCCATTGTGTCCAAGAATAACACACACAAAAAACAGTTTGACAGATATCTTGGCACGCTTCATTTAAAGTTTATCTGCCTGTCTACCCTTATAATATGGATTATTTTCATGGAAGGGAAATGGGTAACCGAGTAACAGTTTTAGGAAAGCAACTTTAAATCTTGTGAAGTTTTAAAAATTTGCAACACTGTGGGGGTACCTGGGTGGCTCAGTGGGTTAAGCCTCTGCCTTTGGCTCAGGTCATGATCTCAGGGTCCTGGGATCGAGCCCCACATCGGGCTCTCTACTCAGCAGGGAGCCTGCTTCCTCCTCTCTCTCCGCCTGCCTCTCTGCCTACTTGTGATCTCTCTCTCTCTCTCTGTCAAATAAATAAATAAAATCTTAAAAAATATATTTAAAATTTTCAACACTGTGATGTGCTTTACCTAATCAAAAAAATTAATTTTGTTTTAATTTTAAAATAACCTAGGGGCACCTAGGTGGCTCAGTCGATTAAACATCTGCCTTCAGCTCAGGTCATGATCCCAAGGTCTTGGGATTAACTCCCACATGGGGCTCCTTGCTTGGCAAGGAGCCCGCTTCTCCCTCTCCCTCTGCCACATCACCCGTTTGTGCTCGCTCTCTTGTCAAATAAATAAAGATTTTTTCCAAAAAATTAAGTAAAATAAAATGACCTATTAAATTCATTAAGAGTTAATTCTTTCTTCACCAGTCCACATTCTATCTGTCAATAACAATAATAACAAAATAGTAGCTAGATAACAGTAAAACAATACTCTGTGTAAGTTCACTAAGTACTTTTAACAATAGCATGCATGGCCTTTGGTACAGCTGACATTGTTATGCTGTTTGGACAGCATGGTAATATACATGATTCAATGATCACGATTCAATGCATAGGAACAAAGTCATGTTTGAAGACGGTAAAAATAAAGCTAACATAAGCATTTGGCATTCAGCCCTCCAAATATATGCAAACTTTTGTACATTCCAATTACAATGTCTTACTTTATAACCTACTTCTCAAAAACAGAAATATTTTGAATTTTGAGAAAGACCTGGACTTTATGTTTACAGAAGCTATTCAACTATTATCTATTATTTTTAGAGCACAGCACTGAATATATACATTGACAGAGAGTACCAACTAGAAATTTTAAGACTGTAACATCCTACAATATAATAACATATCCCACCATATATCAACATTTATAAAAGTTCATAATAATTATATCATAATTCTAACAGTTGTAGAATATTTAATGTAGGACCACGGATAAAAAGACTAACCTGTAGCATTCATTAAAGCAAACACAGGAGCCTTTAAAAACTGTGTCATTTTTAGCTATTCACTCCAACTAAGGCCTACAGTTTTCAAAAGAAGCATTATTGAGGAAGGCCTCATATCCTAAAGAAAAATTAAAAGCGTATTTTAACATTTCCACCTCAATATCCCATCGTTAAAAAGACAAAGATGTCTCCCAACAAAGAAAAGTCCCGACCAGATGGTTTTAGAGGTAAATTCTATTAACTATTTAATGATGAATGAACACCAAGTCTTCTCAAACTCCCCAAATATTAAAGAACACTTCCTATAATTCATTCTATGAAGCCAACATTATCCTAAAATCAGATAACATCTCAGGAAAAGAAAATTCACAAGAATTTTCACAAAAGAAAAAGAGAACAGGTTAATAATACCCTTTATACAGGTGTAAAAATCCTGGACAAAATATTAGCAGATTGAATCCAACGACACATTAAAAGGATTATTCACCATGACTGAAAGGAATTTATGCAAGGAATGCAAGGGTGGTTCAACAAAAGAAAGTCAATCAATGTAATATATCACATTAATCGAACAAAGGAAAGAAACATGATCATTTCACCGGACACAGAAAAGACATTTTCTTTTCTTGATAAAAATGTTCATGAAACTAGAAACAGAGGGAAAATTCTTTTTTTTTTTTTAAGATTTTTATTTATTTGACAGAGAGAGACACAGTGAGAAAAGAAACACAAGCAAGGGGATTGGGAGAGGAAGGAGCAGGCTTCCCACTGAGCAGAGAGCATGATATGCTGGGCTGGATCCCAGGACCCTGTGATCATGACCTGAGCTGAAGGCAGATGCTTAATGACTGAGCCACCCAGGCGCCCCAAATTCCTTAATATGATAAGGGGTATTTAAGAAAAACTTACAGCTAACGTCACACTCAACGGTGAAAAACGAAAGTTTTCCCTCGAAGATCCAGAACATGATAAGGATGCCCCCTTTCACCACTGGTATTTAACACTGTATTACAAGTTCTGGCCAGACATATTGAAGGGGAAAAGAAGAGGTAAACCATCTCAATCCCAGATGCTATGAATCTGTATGTAGAAAACTGCCAAGAATTCACAAGAAAGCCCCTCCAGCTAATAAATTAAGCAAAGCAGCAGGGTTACACAATCAAGACATTAAAAAATGTGTTTCTATACAACAGCAATGAATAATCCAAAAGGAAATTAGGAAAACAATTCCGTTTACAGTAACATCTAAAAGAACTAAATACTTTAGGAATAAATCTGACCAAGGTCAAGAAAGACTTGTACACCGAAAACTACAAAACAGTGGTGAAAGAAATTAAAGATCTAAATAGACATTCTGTGTTCATGGACAGGAAGATTTAATATTGTTAAGATCTCAATACTATCCAAACCAAGCTAACCTAATGCCTAATAAAACTGCAATAGCCTTTTCACAAAAATGAAAAAGTTCATTCTGAAATCCATATGGAATTGCAAGGGGCCCCAAATAGCCAAAACTATCTTGAAAAAGAATAAACTGAAGGACTAACGCTTCTTGACTTCAAACCTTACAAAGCTACTAAAATTAAAATACTATGGAATTGCTGTAAGGGGCAACATACAGACCAATAGAACAAAGAGCCCAGAAATAAACCCTCACATGTACAGGCAATTGATTTTCAACAATAGTACCAAGACTATTCAATGGGGAAAGACCAGTCTAAAAAATGGTGCTGGGAAAACCAGTTATCTCCATGTAAAAAAATATATCACATACAAAATGAGCTCAAAATGGATCAAAGATACAAACTTAAGAATTAAAACTATAAAACTATTAGAAGAAAGTACTAGGGAAAATCTTCATGACACCAAATTTGAAAAACACTAGTTTGAAAAATACTAGCACCAGAAGAAAAAAATAGATTAATTGGGCTTCATCAAAATTATACAATTTTATACATCAATGGACATCAAGAGAGTGAAAAGACAACCTACATAACTGGAGAAAATATTTGCAAATCACATATCCAATAAAGAATCAATACATACAAAAAAAAAGGGTCAAAGATCACAAAGACCACACAATTTCATCTCTGACAAATCATCTTCAATCCAAATATAATAAAGATGACAAAAAGCATGAAGAAAAGAGTCAGTGTTATAAGAAATTAGGAAACCCAAGCATACTATAGCTTCACTGATAAAACTGGGAATCATAAAATTTGTTAACAAGTCTGTGGACACTAATAATATAAATTAAAAGCTTCTTAAATGAGTACTATATATCTTAAGCATTTCTAATAGCTGAAGTATTTGAAATGTGCCTAGCTTTGAAGCCTATGAATAAACTTCTGTCCAGAAAAACATGTCATTAGAAACTTCCTAAATTTTACCTTTTTTTTAAAAAGTCAGTGAATTATTATTACCACATTACTTCTGAATCTGGTACATCAAATATTTGGACATGTAGAAACAAGCAATGGAAGCACCGGTTTTTCATTTGTTGTTGTGTTTTTTTTTTTTTTTTTTTTTTTGAGTAATAACATGGCTGGAAAAATAATTTCACCTGAGCTCTTAATGTCACTCACTACCTGAGTTATTTCTGGGTCTCAGACTCAGGACACTATAAATCAGATTGAAGAATTATTGTTTTTAGAATTGATCATCAGTGAGAGGCCCCTGGATGGCTCAGTCAGTTAAGCATCTGCCTTCAGCTCAGGTCATGATCCCAGGGTCCTGGGATTGAGCCCCATGTTGGGCTCCCTGCTCACCAAGCAACCGCCTTCTCCCTCTCCTGCTTCCCCTGCTTGTGCTCTCTCTCTCTCTCTCTGTCAAATAAATAAAATCTTAAAAAAGCAAGAAAGAAAATCAGTGAAGTGTCACAATTGTCATCAATGATGGAATGAAAATAATGAAAGTTTTAGGTGACACAGGAATCGCATGTCTATAATGAATCTATTATCCCATCGACTGTGTGTTCAGCAGGTTACTATAGCAGCGCATGTCAAAAATGTACTGGCCACAAGTTAAAAAACCAGTGGGTGATTTTCATGGCACCCAGCTACAGATAATCTACATGGCATTCCCATGCAGAGGTCCAAACCAGGTGGATTAGCAACCATTACCTGTTAAAGGCCAGCTAAAAGATACAAAAGTCCAAATCCTATACTTTACAGATGATAATTCCAATACACCAAGGGTTTCCTGTGGACACAGCAGTTCATTTACTGCTGAAGAAATAACTATATTTTCATGCCTGAGAGTCTGTTTCTTAACATTGCAAAGATCTTTCTATTACTCTACCACAGGAAAGATACTAAAATCAATGTACAAGAAGTAAATGGTGAGATGCAGAGGAAAACTTAGGAACTACTTCATTTTCTAGAAAGCAACAATTGTTACATTGCCATATTTCTAGATGAAAGGTCTATAGACTATTTTTTCTTAAGTGATTGAAGCAACTAATATATGTAAACATTAAAAATTAAAAACACAAGTTTCACTTACCCCCTCCAAGCTCACAGCTTGCAAAAGGAGAATGCCTTTTTCCTAGTTGTCATTATTATTTACTTCAATTTCTGTATTCTTTTACATACATCATCTGGCATTCAACAAAAAATGAGACATGCCAACCAGAACAAAAATGTAACCCACAGATATGAAAGGAAACCATCATCAGAACTGACCCACAAAGAGCACATATGGTGGAATTATCAGACAGGGATTTGAAACTAACCATAAAAAATACATTAAAGCATCAAGGAGAAAAGGTCGATCACATGCACAAATAGGAAATATGAGCACAGAGAGAACACATGCAAAAATGTATGTGTATATGGAAGCCCTAGACATTTTTTTTTTTAAATTTGGCAGCAGAGTTAAGTCTTTCAATGAGTTTATCAATACACTGGGATAATAAACAATCAGTAAAATTCAATTAAGGTCAATAGAAATGATCCAAACTAAAATATAAAGAGTTAATGAGAAAAGAGTCATCTGACAGGTACCTGAGACACATTGTCAAGCAGTTTCATATACAAGCAACTCAAGTCCCAGAAGAAAAAAAAAAAAAAAATAAGAGCAAACAATCTCTGATTTGGTGATACTTACCTACCCAAACCTTCCAAAGTAAAACAAACATCAAACAGAATAAACTCAAAGAAAAACACATCCAGGCACCTCATAGTTAAACTGCTGACAGAGGTCAGGGGTGGGGTAAGGAGAATGGAAGATCACTACTAATGGGTACGGGATTTATTCTGGGCTCATGCAAATGTCTTCAAACTCTGTAGAGATGATGGATACACAATACTGTGCATCTACTAAATACCATCAAGTTGTTTACTTTAAAACCATTGCTTTTGCTCTATGCATTTTACCTCAACTTTATTTATGTATTTTTTAAAGATTTTATTTATTTGTCAGAGAAAGAGAGAGAGCGTGCACGCAAGTGAGCTTGTACAAGCAGGAGGAGTGGCAGGGAGAGTGAGAAGCTCCCTGCTTGGCAGGGAGCCCAATGCAGGATTCACTTCCAGGACCCTGGATCATGACCTGAGCTGAAGGCAGATGATTGAACCACCCAGGCACTCCTCACCTCAATATTTTTAAATGAGGGGGAAAACATGAACATGTATGTAGTTCTCAAAACACAGTATAAAATGGCCCTTAAACATATGAAGATATTCAGTTTCATTCATAATAAGAAATGCAAATGAGAAGTAGGCCAAGATATGTTTCTCCACCCATTAGATTGGCAAAAGTTCAAAAACTTGGTAGTATGATATCTGGCAAAGCTGTGAGTAAACAGGCACTTTCATAAATAGCTGGCAAGAAGGCAGAATAGTACAACCCTTACAGGCATGTGTGGCAATAACTGGCAGAGACCCGAAAGTGCCCCCCACCTACCGGTGTCCACGCCTTTTTATAATCCCCTCCCTTTAGTGTGCACAGGGATCTATGACTTGCTTCTAACCAACAGCCACCCTTTTGATGACTCCACATTATAGAAGACTCCCCTGAAAGCCTGCTTGCTCTAAGACTCTCCTTGCCTGCTTGATGAAGTGACCATTTTGGGAAAGCTCACAAGATGAGGAATGGCAATTGGGCTCTAGGAGCTGAGGCAGGTTTCCAAGGCAGTTAAAACAAAGCCAGAGCCCTCAGTCCTACACACACACAATGAAGTCAAGTCTGCAAACAACATGAGTGAGCTTGGAGACAGGTATTTCCACAGCCAAGCCTCCAGATGAGAACACAGCCCAGGAGACATCTGGATTGCAACCCTGTAAAATCCTATGCAGAGGATGCAATTATGCTATGCCCAGACTTCTGACCAAAGAAACTGTGAAATAATAAATGTATGCTGTTTTAAGCAGTTAAGTTTGTGGTAATCTGTTGCACACAAAAGGTGACTAACATACCACACTACATATGCATTTACCTTTTAGACTCAGCAATCCCATGTCTAAGAATTTATACTATAGATACACTTCCAACAGTACAAAAATACCCATGCATATGGTTATTAACTGTAACATAATTTATAACATAATTAATATATAAGATACTGCCAACTACTTAAATAACCACATACAGAAGACTGGTTGAAGTACTTCACAGCTGTAAAAAAGGCTGAGGAACATCTCCATGAACTGCTATATAGCTATTTCTAAGACACACTGCTAAGTGAAAAAAGCAGAGTGCAACATAAAATACACAGAATACTACTGCATATTGTGCATGAAACAAGAGGTAACTAAGAAGAAAGCACCTGTATCTGCTTACATAAGAAACAAAAAATAGGGGTGCCTGGGTGGCTCAGTGGGTTAGGCTCGGGTCGTGATCCCACGATCCTGGGATCGAGCCCCGCATCGGGCTCTCTGCTCAGCATGGAGCCTGCTACCTCCTCTCTCTCTCTGCCTGCCTCTCTGACTACTTGTAATCTCTATCTGTTAAATAAATAAATTTTTTAAGTATCTTTAAAAAAAAAGAAACAAAAAATAAAAACAAGAAGGATAAACAAGAAATTAATGATACTGATTACTTACACGGGTTGTGGTATTGAGAATACGGTGTTGAGATGGCTACTAAAGGAACAGGGAAGGGAATACCACTTTTTCTGGATATCACAAGTTGATAACTGATAGCACACAAATCAAAAAGTAAATTTAAATGAACAAGGATGGGGAGTGGGGGCAAGACAGAACCCTAAAAATGGGAAGCAAACAGAAAAATAAACTTCGATATACTGATTTTCAAATAAAAAAACACAACCACACTGAGGATAGGGGGTTGAAGCAAAGCTTATGTCAGTAACTTGTGAAGAATATTTTTGCGAATACTCTTCACTTAGGGGAAAAATAATTGGTAGCAAATCCTAAACACCTGCTGGCAGTTTGTTTCTCAGAGTAGTATGGAGGCAGCAATTCTGAAACCATTATGTGAGTACTACAGGACTGAGTGAATGAGTGAATGTACGGATGTTGTCCCAAGCCAGGCTCTCACTGTGGGAAAAGGCAGACAGATGTAAAGAACAGGGGAAGCCAAGAAGGAAATCTTTGGGGTTGGACTGGAACTGAAGGAATCAGTACGAATGAATGCTTTCCAGTGTGCGTCTATGTGTGTGTTCTCTGCCTACTGAAAGGCTCAAAAGCTGTGACACCTTAGTAACAACAAACATGTCTAGTGCCAGATCTTGGTTCCTACATACAATTCCACATTAAAGGAAACAGGTTCTTGGAAAAATATCCAATTCCAGAACTAAAGTAGGGAAGATACATGATGGGACTGAAATACCTTATTGTGCCAGAAAATAAGGACGCGCTCAAAAAGAATTGGGCCACGTGACAGGACACAGGGGCCAACTTGAAGGGATTCCCACTTGCTAAATCTGAGGCAGCAATGACAATAAACAAACAAAAGTAACGGATCATAACCCACTGAATAAAACAGAAACCATATGTCTTTTCAGATAATAGTTTATAGATACAGTAGAATGCTGACTGATAATTATAAATTTAGAAAAGCACCATTCCATAATCAGCACAGGACAGACCAGTTCATGCAAGAATCATCAATGGCTGACAACTCTAAGGCAGACACTATATGACTTTCAATGGGATATCCCGAGAAGAACGATCAATTACATATCAATTATGTATTATTTTGAAAAGAGGCATATAATCCAGATCCAATCATAAAGAAACATCAGATAGGGGCACCTGCGTGGCTCAGTCGGTTGAGCCTCTGCCTTCAGCTCAGGTCAGGATCTCAGGGTTCTGGCATCGAGCCCCGCATTGGGCTCTCTGCTCAGTGGGGCCCTGCTTCCCCCTCTCTCTCTCTCTCTCTCTCTCTCTGCCTGCCTCTCTGCCTACTTGTGATCTCTCTCTGTCAAATAAATAAATAAAATCTTAAAAAAGAAAGAAAGAAAGAAACATCAATAATCTTAAACTGATGAATATTCCATAAAATGACTGCCTTATCTTCTTCAAAAACCCCATCATGGTCAAAGAAAGGCTAAGGAACTGTTCCAGATTAAAGACTAAGATGTTATAATGAAATGTAATATAATATCCAGGGCTGAATTCTAGACCGGACAGAAGAGTGTTATAAAGAACATCTTCAGGATAATTTTATAAAACTTGAATACAGACTGTAGATCAGAAAACAGTATTCTCAGTTAAATTTTCTCAATCTGATAAATACACTGTTTTTATGTAAGAAAATATCCTTGCTCTTAAGAAATGAATTCTGAAGTATTGAAAGGTAAAAAAAAAAAAATATATATATATATATATATATATATATATATATACACACAAACTGATCTTTCAAATGGCTTAAGTAATAAGTGTGCATACATGTTGTTTTAGACATAATCATAAAACAGGGGAAGGAGGGAGGGAAGGAGGAAGAAATAATAAAATGTAAAACGTTAAGAATTGGTGATTAGGTAGAGTATATGAGCACTATAAAATGCAACTTAACTTGAAGTTATTTTGAAGTTGTTGAGATTCTCAAAATAACACATATTGTGGTATTTTCAAAGATACAGTAATTACACTTGCTGCTAGATCTTATTTAATGCGATACAGGATACAAAGCATGTTCCAGCACAAATGTGCTTTTTAATATTTTGATAACTAATCTTCAAAATTGGTTTCTTTGCAATCTTATGCATTTTATTTGATTCCTTTATAAATGCTATTCTGAAAAGTGGACTGCTGAGGCTTTTCATGGCACAAAAAAGAAACTCTGCTCTAAGCTACAGATCCCTTATCGACTTACAAGTTTGTCATAATGAGGAAAATGCAAAGTCTGCAGCTTCTTGCATTGCCATTGGCAAATTATAAAAGAAAACATCATTGATAATGGACACTCAATCTAACCTTATTAATTTCCAGATGGAGTGATTTCCCTTCAGTGCTAAATCGAGTATTCAAAATATTGACTACAACCTCACACAAAGCATCTACGAACACAGACAACACCACACACCCTTATGTGGAAAAATACAGGCATGCAGCAACTATAAACATGAATCAGGACTGTGGAATTTCTTACAGAGAAACTGAGTGCTTACGTATCTTTAAAAATTGGTTAAAAATAAGATACTATTTACCATCTTTCTTTCGGAAAATTTTTTAAAATTTCTTTAATGATTGGTTGGTAGCAGGCGTCCCTCTCTGCTTTCCCGGTTTCACTCCAGTCTCTCACAAACTGTTTCAGTGTAGATTTTAGTTTATCCATGTCAAATGTAGATGCTGGCATAATCTTTCCATTCCCCTGTTTAAAAAAACAGAAATCAATTAGCTTCTGACCAAGGAAATCAGTCTTGAATATGATCAAACAGACATGCTACTACAGGGCTATATGGATGGTTTAGTGGATACATCACTAGCCTCTCACCTCAACCAGGGTTCAAGTGCAGCTTGAGATCCTACACGAAAAGAGTTTGGGGGTCTCACTTCTACCCTCAATAGATTTAAGGTCCATTAATCATGAAACCACCGTATAACTAAGCAGTCTTTACTCAGGGAGGACCAGAACTGAGCTGCTATGGAGACGGAACATCTTTTCTCTCTAAGAGAGGGAAGGAAGTCCCTCCAGGTCATTGACGGGGCAGCATGGAGAGGCTCACACAGGAGTGACCCAACTGTATCCATCCTGTGGATACCAAAAAAGGACTTCAGTCTTTATTACTGCCAGTCCCTTGAGATTTATAAGTGAAAATAACTTCTTAAAGTAAAAGATAAGTATCGATACAAGATACTGAAAATGAATTTAAGCAAAGGAAATTTTACACAGCTAAAGAGTTGGTTGTAAAAGTTAAAGTCACTAACTCTATATGCTAGAACAGTTAGAACACAATGTGAATCAAACAGCAATATGCCAGCAATTACCTTACTACTTCTAGGGGGAAAAAAAAAATCTGTGAACAAATCCAGTTTCTGGCATACTATTCTAAAAAGTCTAATCAAATACTTGAACATGTAAGTGAAAACATTCTCTGAGTAGAGCAAATGGCCCATGCAAAATATAAAAATGAAATCCAGAAAGATAAAGACCTCAAAATGCAGAGATTAAACCCTAAAATAAAAATAGAACAAACTTTCACATACATCTTCTCCATATTCTTTATTTTCAAACATATGTATGCAATCATTCACAATGGTCAGTAGTATTTCTTGATTATGATCAATGCATTTCCGAATCTTGTCCAAGTGAAGAAGAAACTGAGGAAGTAGTTTCTGTTGATTATCTGGAAGTGATCGAAATTGTCTTTCTGTTCGGTTCACTCGCTCATGCATACTGGTGCTAAAACATAAAAGGTGTTTTTTAAATTGGCAAAAGAATTCTCATGAGGGCCAATCTTATTTTAAGGTTGTCTTTCTGTACAATTGTTCCTTTATAATGTCGGGATACTGCCTTGTGATTTACAATCTTTTGGTTTCTTAAATGATATCAGCTTAGGAAGTTTTATGTTTTTACCTTATTACAAATTCTCTAAGCAACCAAACAAAAGACAGTTTATAAGAAAGTAAACATTTGCACCACTTAGAAGGGAAAAAAGAAAGCATAAAGAGGATTAATGTACAATTAGTTTATTTTTATGATTTTCATTTCCAAACTTAAAATTTTCAGCAAAATAGATGAATACTTTAAATTTCTCCATCAAACAGCAGAACACTGCTCTGAAATTACTTTAGAATATACAAAATGTGTTTTGAAATTAAGAACCAACCAAGATGAATTTTTTTAAAAACACAAAGGATCTTATGTACTACAAAAGTAGTAAACAGAGGAAAAATTGAAATTCTATAGCATTTTACATGATAGTATTCACAATTTGCATTCCAGAAGTTTCCAAATAACTCTAAAGGTCACTTTGGAGATAACCAATTTACAAAACCTGAAAACAGGGGCACCTGGGTGGCTCAATGGGTTAAAGCCTCTGCCTCCAGCTCAGGTCATGATCCCACAGGACCCTGGGATCAGAGAACCCCGCATCCAGGCATCGGCATCGCACAGGGCTCTCTGCTCACCAGGGAGCCTGCTTCCCTTCCTCTCTCTCTGCCTACTTGTGATCTCTGCCTGTCAAATAAATAAATTTTTAAAATCTTAAAAAAACAAAAAACAACCTGAAAACAAACAAAAAACCCCACCATTTTAAAAAGCTGATTATTATATTTGTAATGAATGCCATTTTACATCAATCAGATGGGCAAAATCTAAAAGCTTGACTATAGGAAATATTCCAAAAATATTGAGTAACTTGAATATATATACATACTGATTGATGAGAAGTACAATAAATTAGTACAACCACTTTGGAACATAATTTAGCATTACCCCAGTAAAGCTTAGTATGCACATTCCCTAGCAATTACAGTCCTAGACACATACTCAAGAAACTCTTGCAAATGGGCACCATGAAACATAAACTATCTTTTTATTAGTACAGTTATATATAACAAACAAGAAATCTGCAAACAACCTAGTGGTTCATCACCAGTAAAATGAATGAAGTGCAGTACAATGGAATGCTATTAAATTAATCAACTACAACTATACACAATATGGAGAAAACTCATGAATGTAAATATTTGTTGGAAAAAGCAAGTTGAAGAAAAACACACAATGTACAATTCTATCTTATATAAAAATAATATTACAGGGACTGAACACACATAAAAAATAACTACAAAGAAAGCAAGGAAATGAAAATGAAAGAAAGTGATGTTCTTTCAGAGGAAAGGATTTTTTTGCATACCAGGTGTGGGGTGCATGGGTATTCACTGCATCATTCTTTGCATTTTATATATACAAACAAATAAGTAAGTGTTTGTGTTTCTTCTCAACGTTTTTTGGCATTTACTCCATACTATTTCATTTGGTTGTCCGAATCTTTCTATTCACCCAAGTAACTGTCTCACTTTTATGCCAAATTACTCTCTAATTTCTGGATAATAATTAAGAAGCTGTGAAGAAGGGGGTGCCTGGGTGGCTCAGAGGGTTAAGCCTCTGCCTTTAGCGCAGGTTATGATCTCAGGGTCCTGGGATCGAGCCCCACATAGGGCTCTCTGCTCAGTGAGAACCTGCTTCCTCCTCTCTCTCTGCCTACTTGTGATCTCTCTCTGTCAAATAAATAAATAAAATCTTTAAAAAAAAAAAAAAAAAAAAAGAAGAAGAAGCTGTGAAGAAGCTCTTGAGTGAAGCAATAACCTGACCAGTTTTTCGAAGCTTGTGTGTGGTGGCTGTGGTGCTCAGGGGCAAGGAGGGAATGGCAGGGTAATGGGAAAAGATTACGTTGCCAGCGGCTCCATCGATGTTTGCTTTTGGCCCCCCAAAGAGACAGTGTACTAGTGAGCTGTGGAGTCCAACTGGGTTGAAATCCAGGCTATGCCACCTATTGCTGTGCAGCCCTTGGGAAGTTACTTCCTTTCTCTGTGTCCCAACTGTCTCACATAAAAAACAAGGTAATACATAACAAAACTGATGATGATTAGAGAAGCTAACATTTACTGAGATTTAATAAAAGCCAGGCCCACCACTAAGTCACTGAAAATGGATTACTCTGGAAAATAGCCATAAAACCCCACAAGGTTACGTACTATTATATTCTTCTGCCAGTCCAATGGGATGTCATTGAAAATGTAACAAAGTAACGCACACAAATCACTTAGCCCAGGGCCTAAATAACATGGTAGGTACACCTCAGTTATGTAACTAATACATTCACAATGAAAATACAAAAAATGTAGAGAATTAAAAGTACTCCAGGAAAAAAAGCTACTAATAATCCCTCTTTAAAAGGAATCACTTCTAACTTTTTGGCATTATTTCTCCTTGCTATTGTTAAAACAAAGCCATTTAAGTGCCTCTCTAGTCAAAATGTGATACAGAGAACCGCACTTCACTTGGAGATAACTAGAAACCAAGCAGCTCAGTCAGGCCCCACCTAAGACCCCTGAAATGCAATCTGCCGTTTCACAAGCTCTCCAAATGGTTCACATGCACATCAACTTTTTAGAAGCACTTGTAATTCTTCATCTTTACCAAAGAATTTGCCCAGATCAGAAAAAACTTCTCTAATGACTACAGGGCAAATGACTGTAATGACTGTTCATTATCCCATCTATGCAACCAAAATTTACTTAGTACTTTTCCCTAGGCATCTAGATACTTTCACTTGTCTATATGATGAACTTTTCTGTGTTCCAAATCTGTCTATATTCTAGAAAGACAAAAACAGTACAAATTTCCAAAGGAAGAAATACCAACTTAGAAAGGACAAGTATTGAGGTGCTTGGGTGGCTCAGTCAGTTAAGCGTCTGACTCTTCGTTTCAGTTCAGGTCATGATTTCATGGGCTGTGGGATGGAGCCCCAGAGTGGGCTCTGAGCTCAGTGGGGAGTCTGCTTCTCTCCCTTTCCCTCTTACCCTGACCCTCCCCACCCCCCCACCTCCTCTACCCCACCCACCCCTCGCTCACTCTAAAATAAATGAATCTTTTTTTTTTTTTTAAAGGAAAAAAGGAAAGTATTTTTAAGGTTCTTGATACAAACTGATTTTCAGAAGGATCATATCAATTTACATTCCTATAAAATAGAGTAGGACACTAAAGCAACTATTTAAGGTGACCATTATGTGTTAGGCAAACAGCAGAGTCGTGAAGGGTTACAACTCAGAGCCCACCTGGTTAAACAGTCTCCCAGTACTTCATTTCTAGTATTCTTGGGCACTAGATGCCCCATAATCTTCCTCTCAGCATATCTCAAAATTCAACATATCCAAACTGAACTTAGCACATGATCACCTCCTACCCCAATAAAACCCCTGCACTTCTTCCTGTATGGCTGACATTGATGAATGGTATACCATACATCCACTCAAGTCAGAAACAAATGAGTCATCCTAAAATGCCTCTTCTCACAGACCCCACAACCACAAGCTCCAGATCCTTTTGATTCTACTTCATAAACTCTCTGCAAATCACTACCTCTCTCAGGCCCTCATTAGGTTTCTCAAAGATTCCCAAGAGGCCTGCTCCCTAGGAATGCTGTCCCCAAAGTCTACCACACCCAACGAATTCATCTAAAATACAAATCTTGTGTTTGTCCCAACTGAATCTCCAGATTTCAGCCTATGCAAATAACAATCAATAAATACTCAGTTATATACCCCCTTGGTGCCATTTTTCATTCTCCATGGGGATTACTTAACTTCCATGATTGCCGCGTAGCTGAGATAAGTTATGGAATGGTCCATAGAGCCCACACATATCTGCTGTCAATTACTGATAACAGAAGTGAGGTAACTATACAGAACAGGGCGATTTGCAGCACATCCCCTAACCCTTGATTTTTTTTTTTTAAGATTTTATTTATTTATTTGACAGACAGATCACAAGTAGGCAGAGAGGCAGGCAGAGAGAGAGGAGGAAGCAGGCTCCCCGCTGAGCAGAGAGCCTGATGTGGGACTCGAACCCAGGACCCTGGGATCATGACCTGAGCCGAAGGCAGAGGCTTAGCCCACTGAGCCTCCCAGGCGCCCCTCCTAACCCTTGATTTTTAATGGTCCACACAACTGTCCATAACATACATCCACAGTGAGTCTTCTGAAATAAATGAGGTCTTCCTGAAGCTGACACAAGAGTCCACTCTTTACACTATTTTAAATGCGGCTAACTTCACTATTCTGGAAATGCTTACACTACCAATGTAATTTAAGGCAGGGGTGGGTACACTATGTCCCCCGGCTACTAGGTCCATTTTGTAAAGACTTACTGGAACGTAGCCATATCCATTTGTTCACATGCTGCCTATGGTTGCTTTCACACAGGGGCAGAGTTGAATACTTGTAACAGAGACCACCTAGTCCTCTGACCTTAAGAATTTACCAATGCTGCTTTAAAGGAATGTTTTACAACCTTCAGACTCTCCTTGGTTCTGAACTCAATCAGCAGCAAGAGGCCATATCCTCTGGTGATTAAGGGTAGAAAATAGAGTGGCCAGCCATATTTCAAGGGTATCTCTACCTTCGGCTCTCTCTAGAAGGCTGGTCTTTTTTTTTTTTTTTTAAGATTTTATTTATTTATTTGTCAGAGACAGAGGGAGAGAGAGCGAGTGAGCACAGGCAGACAGAGAGGCAGGCAGAGGCAGAGGGAGAAGCAGGCTCCGAGCAAGGAGCCTGATGTGGGACTTGATCCCAGGACCCTGGGATCATGACCTGAGCCGAAGGCAGCTCCTTAACCAACTGAGCCACCCAGGCGTCCCCAGAAGGCTGGTCTTGGCAGTGACCCCCAACTCTGTCTCCTTTCATCAGGGTGGGTCTGATACTGGGTCTGAGCCAAGGACCAAGGTCATAGACCCATTTCTTTGCACCTGTTGAACTACTCTAGCACTCTAAACAGGAAAGTGTATCCTTTCGGAAGGAAAATCTGACCCAATCCACTTCAAAATTTATTAAAATATTAAAACTGTCTTACTAGTATTGCTGCTTACTAATGCAGTGAACCATCTTGAATTTCAGGCCAGACTCTACCACAATTTGGTTGTATAAGCCTGGGCAAGCTGTTCACCTTTTTATATGCCTGTTCCTGCACCTGTACAAAAAAACTGTATCTCAATTTTTAAAATCTTACCTAACTGCTATTTCTAAAAGTAGGCTGTTTCTGACAAGATGTTTAATTTTCAACTGTAGTATCTTCTAATGTGAGTATCTTCATTAATAACAAGACTGGTATCTTAGGGATGAAAACCTTTTTTTTTTTTTTTTTTTTTTTTTTTACTATTTGCTACAATGCTACAATCATTTTTGCCTTAATCAAAATATGTCATCTAAGCAAAACCCGTAGGCAACACAAAATTAGAAGCCATTGGAAAAATATTAAGACATCTCTTGCCCTGTGACCTTTAAGCTAAATCCCCTATATAACGACTAAAAGGCATTTAGCAGCGAAACTAAGCTCTCCAAAATTTAGAAGTACTTGCTAAAGGTTTAGAAGAGACTGTCCATCAGAACTTACTGCAGGGCTTACATGTGCCCTGTCCAATATAGCTGACACCAGCCACATGTGGCTACTGAGCACTTGAAATGTGGCTAGTAAGACTGAGGAAATGAATTTTAAATTTTATTAAATTTTTATTAACTTAAGCTTAAATTTAGCCAAATGTGATTAGTGACTACGGTATTGAACAGCACGGGTCTAGATCAGAAAATGTTGCAATGGCAACCCAGTTTGTTTTCTGCTACAAAATGCTTTCCATATCCCTAGCCCTTCCACTGAGGTTTTTTAAAGCATATTTTTAATACTATCTTCAGTCTACTGGAAGTGTTTTTTTAATAACATTTTTTAAAGATTTTTAAAATTTATTTGACAGAGAGAGAGAGATCACAAGTTGGCAGAGAGGCAGGCAAAAAGAGAGGGAGAAGACACGACTCCCTGATGAGCAGAGAGCCTGATATGCAGCTCTCGATTCCAGGACCACCCAGGTGCTCCTATTGGAAGTGTTCCATAAAGAATACACACAAATAAAAAGGATTGTTTTTAAAAAATGAAATTATCCTCAATCTCATATTAAACTGCTAAAGGGGGATTAGAGTATAAGAAATTATACAACCATTAGAACATGCACACAAGCACTCTTCTCTACACTGCCACACTTGAGCCCTACTTCCAGGTCAAAGGTCCCTATTGGCCCACACAAGGGCCCACTTGATACCTAATCTTAACTATCAATTTTAGATTAGTCTTAATATATTAGAGCCAGCACAGAAACACATCTTAACTATCTGGGTCCACTATCTTTCCCAAGCATAGTCCAGTACCCTTTTCTAGATTTTTCCACAGTAAAATGTACCAGACTTTTCTGTATCTACCTCTCCCAGCTATCTAAATCTAGTGTTAGTTGTTTCTCCTCCCTGCACGATTCTTAAGACACAATACTTGCATCAAATTCAAGTCTGTGGTTGCCTGCCTTCCTGCCTCTGTCCATACCAAATAAAATCCCCACACTAGTTAATTCCCTTTTGGGCTCCACAGGTAATGCACTCTAGTTCCTATGCCTGGGTTTAGCCAGTAAATTATTTCAAGATCTTTGTACTTCAAAAAACTCATGTTACAAAAATGCAATGAGATTCTAAATCACTTTAGGCTTTAATTAAGCAAGTTTCCAAATTCAAATAGTAACAAACTACCGATTTGTCACAAATTCGCAAGCTATCTGGGAAGGTCAAATGTATTTCTTTGCTACTACTTGTCTTATTTGTTAAAAATAGAGCTTCAACAACATATGCCAAGCACTGGTGACACAAAAATAAATAAGGCTCAGTCCCTGCCCTTGAAGAGGTCATAGTCATTAAAAAAAAAAAAAAAAAAAAAAAAGTTAGTTTGCACTGACTATCACAACAGGAGCCCATCTAAGGGAACAGTTTTACTTGTGCGGGTCCTATCTCATTCCAACTGCAGACTCAACACATAGTCATCGGTGGGCTCAACTCTAACAGGAATAAAAGTGCTCTATTTCCCTGAAAATCTAAGTCCCTTTCAGATCCTGAGATTATAATGTTGCGACTACGCTATTTTAACATCTATCTAGAAAGAAGAAAACTAAAGTTAGGGAGTTTAAAAGTCCTACCACAGTGCCCAGCCCATAGTGAGAATTCGATACATGCCTGCAGAATAAAAGATCATGAAAGCGGTTCTTTACTGTGCCTTCTCTCATTTCCCTCTTTAATAATTAGCAAATTTGAGAACATCCGGACCACCTTCGACCTTATTAGTTTCACCCACCAGTTAAAGACACTGAGCGCCATCATTCACCACTAATGTGCCTGCACGTTCAAAGCGCCAAGGGGGTTGGGGTGAAAATCTGATGCAGCTCTCACAAGAACTGGCAACAGTTTGGGAAAATTCGTCCTACGGCATCCCACGTGTAGGTGAACTTGGGTTCTCCGTGTGTTCGGTTTGGAGGACATCGACAACACATAAAGATCATGCCCAGCACCGGCCGATTTTACCACCGTCATCTTCTATCTGCAATTGTTAACAGCACTTTTCCGGTCACCCCCACCGGCCTCACAGCCAAACCTTGAACGAGGGATGGAAGGCAAGAGAGCTAATCTGATCCCGAGGTCGGAAGACACGAGGCTGGGCAGCAGACGGCGCGGCAGACACGCGGCGGTGCAGGGCCGGGAGGGGCTAAGGTGGTACGAGGTGACTCAGGGGCCCCGAGGTCTGATCTGGCGGCCCGGTCCCGGCGCCCCGGAGGCGTGGCGGCCGAGGGCGAGCGCGGCGGGCGCCCCCGTTCCGGCGGGTCCGCCGCGACCGGCGGGCACCTCGATGGGCTGCGCCGGGGTCCGCCACGGGCTTCTTACCCGTAGTAGCGGAAGGCATTAATGATCTTCCAGAAGTGCTCGCGCTCCAGCCGCTCCTCCTCCTCCTCCGTGCTGCGCGCGGCCGCCGCCGCCGCCGAAACCGCCGCGGCCGAGGCCAAACGCCCGGCGGAGAACTGCACTTCCACCTCCTCGCTCCCGCTGCGGCCGCCGCCGCCTCCCCCGCAGCCCTCGGGCAGCTGAGAAGCCGGCGGCGGAGGGCGCCGCCGTCGCTGCATCGCCGCCGCGGCCCTAGGCCTGGCTCGCTTGCGTCTCGCCGCGACTGAGAGCGTGGTGGCGGCTGCTCGGCCTTCCTCTAGACGGCGCCCGCCGCGGACATGCCCCCAGCTCGCGGTGCGCTCCGCCCCCGCCGCCCTCAGGCCTCCATCCGCGCCGGGCTCCGCCAGGTCTTCAGGAGCGCCCGGCACGAGCGCGCATGCGCCCGCGAGGGTACGACGAAGGGCCGCCGCCGCCTGCGCTCATTTGCTGCGGGACTTCGGCGACAGCGCGCTGCCGTAACGACGACGCGCCCAGTGGGCGGGGCGAAGGGGCAGGTGGGAGGAGTGAAGGAGGAGATCCCTGCTGGGGTGGGGCTGGCACCTGCGGGAAGCCGCGTGGGTTGGTTTAACAGCTTGAAAGTGCTGGATTCTGGAGCCAAGTCTAAAGGAAGGAAAGGTGGAAAAAGAGTTCAGCTTTGATGAACTTATTAGGAATTTTTATTTAAGAAAATCTAGTGGGAAGATTTAAGCTTTATTTTCTAAATCTATTTCCATTTTTAATCACATAGGGAAGAGAATCACCATCATCTTTTCAGTGTTTAGAGGCTTGCGAAAATCCTATTCCCGTCCTGACTGGTGACGGCAGCAGAGGAAAAAGATGTTAAAGCCAAACCCTACCCAGTATCCACGCTTTGGAAGACCACCAAAATGCACAGGAGCCACAGTGCCTCAACACTGGCGCCAGACATCTCATGGTGGCCCTTAGCAGTGCAGGACTTAACGTCTTCCTCTTCATCTACATACACTTTCTATCTCATTTGTCTCTGACCTCGTAGTTAAAATAGGTGCCTCACACACATTTAATATTATTCTTAGGAAATAACTCCTTTTATTCAATTTTATCTACACTCAGCATATCAGTCTTACAAAAAAGTACTTAAAAGAAAAGATTGCTTTATTCAGAACAGTTAAACATGCCCAGGAAGCAAAAATTCCATAAAAAAAAAAAATAAAATCATACTGAAATGGAAGTGGTTTCATATTTTCATAATTTAAATTATTAATTTAAGGGCAAAGCTTTAAATAAAGTCCTGTGGTTATGCTATGTTAATGTTCCGTTTTTATACAAGATTTTTAGAAAAAATTTAAGTCTTTTTTTTAACAGTAATGCAGAAATATGTGGTCCAGAATTCAAAAGGAAACTACAAAGGGTTACAAATGTGGAGTTTCTGTGTGCTTCACCCTAGCCATCTTTATCCCCTACACAGACACAGTGTATCAAATTCTTGGCCATTTCTTGCGCATTTTCTATCCACTGTGGATAGAAATAATCCAGTGTGGATTTTTCTTAGAGACCCCTGTGTGTTTGTAAGTTATATATATAGTCTCGTGCTATTAACTGTTACCTCTACTGTTTTCATATATACATGTACACATCAATATACAAATTATCTATGTAATAATTTTGATGCATTGGTATAGGTCTAAATGACCTAATAAAGACCAAAATGCCATGGATAATTATAATCAGCATAATACTTTTTATCATCCTGGGAAGTATAACAAACCTTTCTTTTTGAGAGAGAGAAAGAAAGATAGAGAGCTGGGGTGATGGGATAGAGACAGAGGGAAAGAGAGAATCCCAAGCAGCCTGCACAATTAGAGCAGAGCCTGACAAGGGACTAGATCTCACAACCCTGAGAGCAGGACCCAGGCGGAAATCAAGTCAGATGCTTAACTAACTGACCCAACCAGGTGCAACATTTTCAAATTAATTTCTTGATCCCGCCTCATTACTAGGTAAGAATCTTAGGGTCTGTGTCATTAGGTGCTCAACCTTAATCTCAGTTGTGATTTCACAGATGAGGAACTTAGGGAAACAGCAATTAAGTGATTCCAGGGACAGAGTACATTACTGGCACTATAGCTTCGTAGCCAAGTCTCCTGCCTATATTTTGTCTGTATTTGGTTATGATACTGACTGAATTTTACGCTGTTCAACATTTTACATTTTCCCAATTGTTTTTTTCCCCCTATTGTATCACCTTATTTGTTCACAACTCTGTGAAGGAGGTGTTATTATTGTCTTCCTTTAACAAATGAAGACACAGACTCAGAGAAATTAATAGTCTTGCCAAGGGATACATTAACAGCAAAGCTGGGGCACCTGGGTAGCTCAGAGGGTTAAGCCTCTGCCTTTGGCTCAGGTCATGTTCTCAGGGTCCTGGGATTGAGCCCCACATCCGGCTCTCTGCTCAGCAGGGAGCCTGCTTCCCCTTCTCTCTCTGCCTGCCTCTCTGCCTACCTGTGATCTCTCTCTGTGTGTCAAATAAATAAAATCTTTAAAAAAATAAATAAACAACAGAGCTGACATTCATCCATTCATTCCTTTCAACAAATGTGCTGATTGCCTCCTATGTTTCTTGCACTGAGTTAAAGGCAGCTAGAAGCTGAGCTTTTTAGTCTCGACTTGCCAGTTTGCTAACTGTGACTGTTTGAAAAGTAATTTGAGACCTCAATTACATTATTTCTTTAAAAAAAAAAAAAAAAGATTTTATTTATTTGAGAAAGAGCAAGCACACCACCAGGGGAAGGGGCAGATGGAGAGGGAGAATTCGACTCTTCACTGAACAGGGAGCCTGATGTGGAACTCAGTCTCAGGGGCCCAAGATCATGACCTGAGCCAAAGTCGTGAGCTTAACCAACTGAGCCACCCAGGTGCCCCTTGATTACATTATTTCTAAAATGGACATATAACCCTTATTACAGGGTCATCAAGAGGAATAAATGAGATAAAGAATGAGAAATGACTGGTATATCTGCTCAATAGATGTTCGTTGTTTTTTTTTTTTTTTCTCTTCCTTTCAAAGGTCTTTAGGATAAATTTTTAGCCTTGTTTTAAAATACTTTTAGGACTTCCTTGACCTTATTTCTTTGCAGTGAGTTTCTCCTATAGAAATCTCCCCAAACCAAGGGGTCATTTGGGCTGAAACATTTTCATCAGAAAGAGATCAGTTAATCTCCAGGAATTAATAACCAAAAAGCCATCATTCTTCCTTCAGTTATTCTGAAAAACTATTAGTTAAACAGTTACAACTCACACACTCATATATACATACACTGCTGATGAGAATGTAAAATGGAACAGCCACTGTGGAAAAAGGTATAGCAGTTTCTTACACCCAGTAATTGCACTCTTGGACATTTATCCCAAGGAAATGAAAAGAAAAATGGGTTCACACAAAAACCTCATTTCCATGAATGTTCATGATAGCTTTATTTGTGAAGGCCAAAAATTAGTAACAACTCAAATGTCCTTTGGCAGATGAATGCTTAAAGAAACTGGGGCGCACCCATACCATAGGATACTTACTTGGCAATAAGAAAAGGAAGATTAATTTATACACCCAATAAATCAAATGAATCTCAAAAGAACTACGGTTGGTGGGGGGGGGGATCTCAAAGGCTTACAGATACTATATGATTCCATTTACGTATTTTATCTTGAAATGACAAAAATTATGGAGTTGGGAGAACAGATTATTGGCTGCCAGAGTTTAGAGATGGTAAGGAGGAGGAAGGGTGGTGTCTGTGGCTGTGAAAAAGAAACTTTCTTTTTTTTTTTTTTAGTGTTTCATTTATTTGGCACAGAGCTAGAGAGCACTAGTAAGCAGAGCAGCAGGCAGAGGGAGAGGGAGAAGCAGGCTCTCTGCTGAGCAGGGAGCCCAATGTAGGGCTCAATCCCAGGACTCTGGGATCATGACCTGAGCCGAAGCGGACTATTAACTAACAGGGCCACCCAGGCGCCCCTGTGAAAGGATCTTGTGATAGAACTATATCCTGACTATGGTGGAGGTCACACAAATGTACGCTTTGATGAATTGCATAGAAACTAATATACATGCCATATATCATAAATGAATACATTCCAAACTGGTGAAATTGAATAAGGGCCATTGATTGTATCAATGTCAACTTGCTGATTGAGATATTATGCGATAGCTATGCAGGATATTGCTATTGCAGAGAAGGATATAGGGAATCTGTCTGAATTATTTCTTACAACAGTAAACCGATCTACAATAATGTCAAAACAAAAAATCTTTAAAATGACACATAAACCTGTGACTTCTACTTTATTCTTATCGATACATTTTTACATTTCAGCCCAGAAGAAGTTTCTAAGTAAATTATGTTTCTTATTTGAAAAAAATTGAATTATGGGAATTTTCAAACTGAAAAATGTAGAGATAAAAACATAGGCAATTGGGGCACCTGGGTGGCTCAGTGGGTTAAGCGTCTGCCTTCCACTCAGGTCATGATCTCAGGGTCCTGGGATCGAGTCCCGCATGGGGCTCTCTGCTTGGCAGTGAGCCTGCTTCCTCCTCTCTCTCTCTCTCTGCCTGCCTCTCTGCCTACTTGTGATCTCTGTCAAATAAATAAATAATGATTAAAAAATAGGCAATCTGGGGCACCTGGGTGGCTCAGTGGGTTAAAGCTTCTGCTTTCAGCTCAGGTCATGATCCCAGGGTCCTGGGATGGAGCCCCACATCGGGCTCTCTGCTCAGCAGGGAGCCTGCTTCCTCCTCTCTCTGTCTGCCTCTGTGCCTACTTGTGATCTCTGTCTGTCAAATAAATAAATAAATCTTTTTAAAAATAAATAAATAGAAAATAGGCAATCTATTATATTATTGTAATCCTTCATCCAATTTCACCAATTCTCAACAGTTTAGTAATCTTGTTTTATCAAACCCCACCTTGTGGATTGTTGCTTTTTCCCCTCTCCTCTTCTTATCATGCCCCTTTTTTGCCTTTTTTTTTTTTTTTAAGGAAGCTAGATCATTTAACCTGCAGAATATTCCATATTTTAGGGGCGCCTGGGTGGCTCTTTGGGTTAAAGCCTCTGCCTTCAGCTCAGGTCATGATCCCAGAGTCCTGGGATCAAGCCCTGCATTGGGCTCTCTGCTCAGCAAGAAGCCTGCTTCCCTCTCTCTCTCTGCCTGCCACTCTGCCTACTTGTGATCTCTCTCTCTGTCAAATAAATAAATAAAATCTTAAAAAAAAAACACCAAAAAGCAAAATATTCCATATTTTGGATTTGGCTGATCGTTTTCTCATGGCACCATTTCTTGCTTCCTTTACTCAATACTATGTTTCAAAACTTTATCTACATTGTATAGAGCCATGAGGTACTCCTTGGGTGAACATATCACAATTTACTTTTTATTAAATGACGTCTTACTTTATTTCATGTACACCCCAGCTCCCTTATCCATTTTTATTTTTCTTCAGAGCACTTAGCACTACCTGGCATTGCACTCCTGTAACAGCTAATTTTAAACATCAACTTGACTGGTTAAGAGATGTCCGGAGAGCTGGTAAAATATTATTGCTGGGTGTCTGGACAACAGATTAGCATATGAATCAGGGGACTGAGTACAGAAGATCATTCTCACCAATGCAGGTGGGCTTCCTCCAATCTTCTGGGGGCCTGAGCAGAGCAACAATAACAAAAACAAACAAACAAACAAACAAACAAAAACCAGCAAACAACAACAACAAAAACAGAAGAAGGGTGAATTTTCTTGAGTTGAAACAATCAGCCTCTTCCACCCTTGGACATCAGAGCTCTTGGTTCTCAGCCTGTCAGACTCAGACCTTGACGTACACCGTCAGTCCTCTATTCTCAGGCCTTCAGTCTTAATTTGCTTCATTTCCATTTTCTTCTCAACTATGAATCTGCTAAAGGACTTTTATCACTAAGAGTCTGTTGGAAGCTACTCAACCTGAGTCAGATTTCTTAGCTACATACAACAGAATCCATTTGAGCTGTTTGAAGCAGAAAATGATTTATTAAAATGCTGGCACACAAAATTTTTAGGAAAACCCTGGCAACCCAGCTTGAATACCGTACAAAAATAATATAGCACTATACCTGTTGTTCCAAGGGAAAGGGTTTCAATGGACACTAATCCCACTTCTGCCCACCATTCATCACTTATAACGTTAAGGACCAAATACAAATAACAAAGCCTGTGCTACAATCACCCTGAAAAAAACCAAATGCTTCTGCCATAAGATCAAATTTCCCCATATGCAGCCATACCATGCTCATGTCCGCCTTCCAAGTTAGAATCTTAGTTACAAAGGAGTGTGGGGATTGTTTTTCAGCTTTCTAACCTCTAAGGTAAAAGAAGGAATGCAGGAAAGTGGAAGGAGGTGGTGTTCAGAGAGCTGATCTATGTAACTGCCAGAATGACTATTTGTGTGTCACTAATCAGCACTGTAAATGCTGGCTGACTGGGTCCAAGTGACAAGCAGCAGTGCAATGGGGAGTCAAAACACCGGATCTGGCTTAGGATGTGTGGGCTATGATGTTGACCTGACTTGAGTAGGTATATGACCTTAGAGACAGCAACCAACCTCCCTGGACTTTGCCCAGATCTATAAAATGCAAAGACTGGGCAATTGTTCTTTTGTTTTTAAAAAAATTTTTTTTAAAGATTTTATTTATTTATTTGACAGAGAGAGAGATCACAACTAGACAGAGAGTCAGGCAGAGAGAGAAGGCGAAGCAGGCTCCCTGCTGAGCAGAGAACCTGATGCGATGTGGGGCTCAATCCCAGGACACTGAGATCATGACCTGATCTGAAGGCAGGAGCTTAATCCACTGAGCCACCCAGGCACCCCTGGACAATTGTTCTTATACCATCCTTCTATGATTCAAAAATAACTTAACAGGCAATATCTTTTGATTTCAAGCAGTCTTCTTCTTCTTCAAAAAAAGGGCCATCAGTCAACAAGTTTTATATCTGCAGTTTTTTTTTTAAGATTTTGTTTATTTATTTGTCAGAGGAAGAGAGAGCACAAGCAGAGGGAGCAGTAGGCAGAGGGAGAAGCAGGCTTCCCACTGAGCAAGGAGCCCCACGTGGGACTCGATCCCAGGACCTTGGGATCATGACCTGAGCCAAAGGGAGACACTTTACCAACTGAGGCATCCAGGCTTCCCTATTAAACTATTTTTTAAAATACCTTGGTATCCAGGATAAATCCCTGAACACCATTTCCAAAGCTGATCTTCCACTGATATACAGAGTGGATAGACATGATGAATTAAAAGAAGGAAACTCCATGCTCTACTATCTGAACAAACAGTTTGAGCTTGCTTTCCTACTTTTGATAAAATGGTTAATGAAAGCCTCCCTTAGTTGTCCTCGTGTGCCAATGAAGTAACTCCCTCATAATTCTCAAGTCCGTTTCATAACGATTCAATGTTTGAAAATACAGGCTCAAAAATCTGAAGACCTACTCATCTACTAAGCCTAAGTATAGAGGATTATACTTACACAATGAGAAGATATTCCATTGGAAGTTTATATTTATATATTATATTGGTTTGCCTTTTAATCGGCTGCTTCACCAAGTTTCTTTGAGGGTAGGAGGCATATTTGTTTTGTTCATGCCCAGATCCCCAACACCTGGTACAGTGTCTGGCACATAAAGATTTTCTGTAACCATTTTGTGAAATAAATAAATGCATTTATAACTTCCAGGTTCCATGCTGAACACCGCACATATATAATTGCATATAACTTATATACAATAGTGTTCCCATCCTTTTTTTTTTTTTTAAACAGATGAGAACACTATAAAGACTTCAAGTGACTCTATCAAAGTCACACAGCTATTGGATGGGAAAGCCCTGATTTGGAAGCAAGTCTACAAGTCCCAGAAAGCTATTAACCACTGAGTCTACTGCCTGTAGTGAAATTGGTCTTGCTTCTCCTTAGACAAGTTTCATGAAGTCCCTTTTCTTTGGAAAACATTATTAACTTGGAAATACTTATTTACAGAGATTTAACACTCTTAAGTGGGCAAGAAGAGAGACAGATGTTGCTAACCAAAGCTGAGAGACTAGGTTGCCCCAGCAATAGGTTTTGTGGAGACTTATTCTTAATGTGAAATATCTTGATTTTATATCAACACAGACTCAAATTGCTATTGACCTAAAAATCTTATGGAAAAAGGAAAAAGTCACTTGGGACTTCCTTGGCTCACTAAAAAAGTTCCCATGTAATCATGAACCTTGTTCTAGGATTTATAATTTTTATTCTTGGAATTCCTCTTCTGTTTATTCTGCTCTTTATGGGTCCAGTCTTTATCTTAGAACTAGCTTATTTTGCCTTTGTGTTTGTGTGTTTTTTTAAAGATTTTATTTATTTATTTGGCAGACAGAGATCATAAGTAGGCAGAGAGGCAGGCAGAGAGAGAGGGGGAAGCAGGCTCCTTGCTGAGCAGAAAGCCCCATGCAGCTCAATCCCAGGACCCTGAGATCATGACCTGAGCCGAAGGCAGAGGCTTACCCCACTGAGCTACCCAGGCGCCCATGCCTTTGTGTTCTTTGTTCTAATACTTGGATCTAGATGAAGTATACCATCATTTAGTCTTAAAATAACAAGCACACTCTCCCCTATAAAACTAGAGATATGACTCCTATAAATAGTTTCCTTGTACTTTTTGTGATTTTCTATATTGTTAATCATAGGAGTCAAGAGCCAGTTGTATTTGTATGCACATTTTATTTTAATGTTCCCAATTGTTATTCTCAAATTTGGCATGAAAATTCTATTTCTATTGTGTTTTCATTTTTTAAATAAAAAGTGAAGATGGATTTCTGTGTAAATTGCAAATGGTAGTTGGTTTACAAAATGTATCATAGCTTATCTACTGCTAGGGTCACTCTCTCTTCCCAGGAACACTAAAATGATCCTTACACAGTTATCTTTCCATCCCACAAACTCCAAATCTTTTTTGTTGCTGCCATTGGGGAACACTTCAAATTAAAGAGATGCTTTGAATTGACATTATTCCAAGCTTTCCTATCCAAAGATTTAGGGTTCAGTTACCCTACAAGCTTGCTCATGTCTGATTAAGCTACTAGCCAAGCAAATGTACTTCCAAAAATCATTTGGGAAGAATTATATAACTATTAATTCCAAAGAAAGCATCAAAGTAGTAATCATGGGGGGAAAAAAAATCAAGAGTTTGGACTTCCAAGTGTGTAAACCTGGCAATTCACAGACCTGTTCCCCTGGGGATAAAAATACATTGTATGTTTATAAAAAAATAAAAAATAAATTAAATTTAAAAAAAAAAGAGTTTGGGCTTCCTTACACTTATTTTACTGATTTTGTTTTTGCTGGTAGTAGTTCAAATTACCTACAGTGGTGAAGATGCGAGTGCCACTGAATTTTCAGGGCCAAAGGCCTATACAGTCATCTGAAAAGCTCCACAAGAAGCGTGGATTTGTACTTTGTCTGGGGACCTCCCACAAGTAGGAAAGACACCTTCTGCTTCTCTCTTTTCTGCCCAGACAGTCTCTCAGAGCCTGTCCTTGTTCCACCATTTGTCCCTCAACTTTTCTGTAATGATTACGAAGACATAATACTGGCCTGCTCTATTTGAAGGATCAGAATCACTATTATACTATGACTTCTGGCTCTCCCTTTAAAAGTCTGTCAGTTTCTGAGAGGTTTCCCCCTTGTCTAGCCTTCAATGAGCTACACCTGTTGCCTACATTTGCCACTCAAGAGCATGGTCTTTGCACCAGCATCATTGACATCTTCTGGAAATTTCTTAGAAATGAAATGCAGTATCTCAGGCCTTACCTCCCGAATCTGAATCTGCCTTTAAACAAGGACCCCAGGTGATTCATAGGCACACGAAAATGTGACAAGTCCTGCTTTAGAAACAACAAAGAACATGTATCTATGAATCCGTTTGCTGATAAACCAAAAGCTCATATGTATCCTTCTCTCTGGGAGCCTATGTCAGAATGAGCAGAACACCTAATTAAAAGAAGTTTCAGTCATAAGGACATTTACCCTCATAAATAACATGAAGTTCCAAGTTAAGACAGCTCCAGGTTGAGTCCTCCATATCATCAACCCAGTCCCTGCCTTCCTCCCTGTGCTTGAAAAGTATGTCAGCGTATCCCTCACAATCAAAATGGTTGCCACAGTTCCGGGCATCACACCCAGACACAACAAATCCAGCAGAGAAGAGAGTCTGTTTCCTCCTACACCTGTCCCTTTTCTTCAGTAAGTACACCTTTCCTGGAAGTCTCCCAGAGACTTCCCATTAGTGCATCACATTCCCATTTCTAAAATAATCACAGGCAAAGGATATAGAATTAACTTGACAGGCTTAGACTAATTAGTATCTTCTTCATAGCCCTGAAACACATACCTGATCTACTTCTTATCAAGAAGAAAGATGAAGCGTGGGGTGGTGATGGGGAGTGCGGCGTTTGCGCAGGGGGTAACTGATAATAACTTTATCTTCAAGTGTAAATGGAAAAAAAAGAATAGAGTGGAAATGATGGAAATCCTCTCTAAGGAATGAATCCTCACTGATTTAATATAGGCCCACGTTAGAAGCATAACTAACTAAATATGCACATAATTAATGTTTGGCTTCAGTTTGCTTTATTGCACTCGATGCTCTATGCCAAATGAACCCCTGATATGTACTTTACTTTCTAATGAATAGGCTTACATAAAAATGATTTGGGGCAAGGCCTGGCCTAAGTAAAAAAAAAAAAATCTGGTCTATTGCAACCCTTCTAACTTATCTGCCAGCCTTCAGACTTCCCGCCTGTGTATTAGACATGGAGACATTTCATGTGATTCTTTTTTTTTCAATAAATAATTTTCTTTTCCAAAAGTCAATTGATAATGTTGCTTTTCTGATTCAAATCCCTCAGTGGTGTTCCACTACCCTTCAGATAAATTCCAGGAGCATAACATAACCTCCTGCCCAGTGGGCAAGAGGCAGTCTTTCCTGCCGCGCCCCAGCAGTCAGCTCCCACTTCTCATCCTCACTCCCAAAAGTCACTCCTTCCTTTACAGTTTCAGAGTTCTTCTTCCTCTGGTTCTGTGTTTCTCACACGGCTTTGTAAGTAGTTTTAAAAATATCTGGCTGCCCGATGTTGGTTTATGAATATAAATTTAAAAATTTTTTAAAATAATTAAAAAAGAGGGGCGCCTGGGTGGCTCAGTGGGTTAAAGCCTCTGCCTTCGGCTCAGGTCATGGTCCCAGGGTCCTGGGATCGAGCCCCGCATCGGGCTCTCTGCTTGGTGGGGAGCCTGCTTCCTCCTCTCTCTCTCTGCCTGCCTCTCCGCCTACTTGTGATTTCTGTCTGTCAAATGAATAAATAAAATCTTTTTAAAAAATAATAATTAAAAAAGAGAGACATAAATAAAGACTTATCTTTAAGTCTGAATCCCTAGCAGGTTGTGAGCTCATTTAAGGCACAGACTGGCCCTGCTTCCAGGAACATGCAGGTAAATCTAGAAACATTCAATGAGCATATATAGAGCAAAGGTTGGCAAACTTCTACAGAGAAGCAGATAGTAAATATTTTTGGCTTTGCAGGCCATAAAGTCTGTCCCAACTTCTCAGCTCTGCTGTTATAGCACACAAGCTGCCACACAGAACTTGTAAGGGGATGGGTGTTGCTGTGTTCCAACAAATCTTTGGTTTTTATTTTATTTTACTTTTTTATTATTTTTATTTTTTTTTAAGATTTTATTTATTTACCTGACATAGAGAGACCCAGCAAGAGAGGGAACACAAGCAGGCGGAGTGGGAGAGGGAGAAGCAGGCTTCCTGCCGAGCAGGAGGCCTGATGCAGGGCTGGATCCCAGGACCCTGAGACCTTGACCTGAGCTGAAGGCAGACGCTTAACAACCAAATAAGGTGCCCCAATAAATCTTCACTTAAAAAAAAAAAAAAAAACCCAAAACGGATGACAGACTGTATTTAGCCCGTGGAACATAATTTGTTTGCCCCTGTTATAGATGAATAAATGTTGAGAATAAAGATGTATGTTGCCATAAGGAGTTTTCCTCTTTTTTTCCACACCATCTTATGGCCCGTGGGGGCCTCAGACATTATCTCTAGGTCATTCTTTACTGACCTGTCTACTGGATGACAGTTTCCCAGTGTCTGGACCCGTTGGCCCTTTCCCTGTTTCTATCCAAAAAAGTGGAAGGAAGCGAGACAGAATACAACCCAGAGCCCTAAGAAGGGTATTTCCAACACACCAAAGTTGACTCCAAGTTTTACAGACTTAGTAGTTACTCAGGTGCTGCTAATCCTGAGGTGTGAGGTCGGGGAATTGAACCAACCTGTAATATCAACTAGCTGAAACTCCAGATTTAAAATATGAAACACGAAGCTGTAGTCTTGGTTACGAAAGTGCCAGAATTTCACTGTCTTCCTAAAATCTCTAGAAAAATCTGTTTTTTGGTGGGAGGTAATGTTTCTTTCCCACTCTTGATGTGTCCCTCCATGAAAAGGAACTTGAGCCTAGCAGTACCCCCTGACAGTCCCTGTTTTCTACTCACTCTGCCTGGGCAAGGTGGGTTGTCTTATCTGATTGATACATTTGGGAAGAATAAACTGGGTGCGCTTGACTCATCTCCTGACCTTCCCTCCCCCCCCTCTTGGAAGTAAGTCTGCTTGCAGTTAGCACAATTTCTTGTCTCTTGGGAAAGGTGTCCTGATCCAATCGTGCCTATGACCACATGAGTAAGTCTGACGAATTCTGGATGGAGTTAGAAGGTCTTGTTTGCTTCTCATGTTAAGACGCATTCTCCAGGGTGCCTGGGTGGCTCAGTGGGTTAAGCCTCTGCCCTTAGCTCAGGTCATGGTCTCAGGATCCTGGGATCGAGGTCCGCATCAGGCTCTCTGCTCAACAGGGAACCTGCTTCCCCCCTCCCTCTGCCTGCCTCTGCCTACTTGTGATCTCTCTCTCTCTCGTCAAATAAATAAATAGACTCTTAAAAAAAAAAAAAAAAAGACACATTCTCCAGCGTAGGCTTTCTCAGTAATAGAAGAAGCATTTTGTCTACCACCAACCTCTCCTTTGTCTTATTGTTCAATGTGTTCTGAACCTGTGTTAACTATACGTTCTTAATTTCTGTATTGGTGATACTCTGCCATCCAGGACCTCCTTGACTGGGGCTAGACTGCCTTTCCAGGGCTAGCTAATTTCCAGAGATAGAAAGTAACTCCCGAGAACCTTTCAGATGCAAACGGATGAATCCAGAATCCACATCCCCCCAACCATCTCCTTTATCAAGCTCTTACACACTAAGCCAACATTCCCCTTCCCTAATCAATCCAGGACCAGGAACCAGATAATTTAGGACAGGCCTTATACCCTAGAGCTCGCTGGAATTTTTCAAACCAGCCAATCCTGAACCTGCTCACTCTGCCTTGCTTTCTTGCTTTGCCTTTCTTTTGGAGA
Organism: Mustela nivalis; assembly: GCF_964662115.1. Classification (NCBI taxonomy): domain Eukaryota; kingdom Metazoa; phylum Chordata; class Mammalia; order Carnivora; family Mustelidae; genus Mustela; species Mustela nivalis. The sequence continues at coordinate 15,772,872 of NC_139032.1, forward strand.
CCATGATAAAGACTGTCCCCTTGCTCCTTCTAGCTGCAGAAACCCTCTGTGCTTCTCCACGTGGCCCTGTATGGTGTGGTGTGCCCCCTCCTCTTGGGGACTGAGTAACCAACTATCTTTTCAGTGGCAGTCATCCCCTGATTTATTGGTTTCACCATCCCTGAATAAAAATGAAACCCACATTCTAGAACAGGCAGGTGTTATTGGGCCCCTCCAAAGGCTTGAAGAGATAGCTTCAGAAGTTGATGCAAAGTGTGACTTTATACCACAGTCACTGGTATCGAATCGCCTTCTCTCCCCCCATATTTGTTTTTAATCAGGAAGATGGGAACAGAATTATCCACAGAGCAGGGCTCTGATTGGCAACAATTTTGCCCACTTTTCATTTACTCTTGAGATTCTGACTGTTGACTTCCTAGGGCAAAGTAATTTAACCAAGGATTTATCAGTCAGTCTACATGTTACGTGTGAAACATTCTTAAGTGCTGTGAACACAAGAGAAATGATTGGTCCAACCTTTTAAGCACACCAGGAAAGCAAAACTAGAAAATACTAAACAATGGAGATGATCCAGTGTTAATGTAGTATAGATGAGGTAAGGTGCAGTGGGGATTAAGGGAAGGGAAGAACAGTCCAGAAGTGGCGTGTGAGCTAGATCTCAAAGGAAGAATTTAACTCGAAGAGGTAAAGAGGTGGGAATGCTCTTTATGGACCGATTGAAGCTAGTTTAACCCAAATGGAAGAAGGATTTATCATTTCTTATTAATGAAAAGATCAGGCATAGGTAGATCTAGAAGCTCAAACTATATCCTCAGGAATCTGTTAGTTGCTGTTTCTTGGCTTTGCCAAATACTACTCTTTTTTAAAGGTTCCAACAAAAAGTTTGGGCAGGGGTCTCATTGGATAGCTTAGTTCATGTGTTCTATATTGAATTGGCGGTTGTAACCAAGGGTTTGTGGTTTTCTGATTAGCCAGGGTCACACATCCACCCCCGAGCTGGCTGTGGATTCAGACACGTCCGGAACTATGGACTTGATGGCCTTGATGTTTCTCAAAGGAAATTCCGGGTGATGCTCCTGAAAGGTAAAATCAATTCTGGGCGGGAATGTATGCAGATCTTTGGTGTGGTGGGTGAGTAAGAGCTTGAGCAAGGTGGAAAGGAAAGCAAAGACCGTCTGATGATAATCCACAGAGAGAAACAGAAGGAAGTAAATTGCAGTCATTCAAGCAGTATGAAATTGTTAGAAACTTTCAAAGTCAGCCAGAAGAGTTTGGGTGAGCCACTCGGCGACAAAGAGTCATTTCAGATTCTGAAGCAGTAGAATGATAACAATGAAAGTAGTATTATGGGAAGATTAATCGGGCAAGAGCCAGAGGATAAACTGCCGTCAGGAAGACCAGATGAGGAGATTGTTCAAATAATCCTGAAATGATGTGATAAAGATTTATGCTCGACAGTAATAGTGGAGGAAAGAGAGGAAGGTAAATCCAGATCGCAATTCCAAAGGGGGAAAACAGGGGCAGAGTTGAATATAGGGAATGAATAAAGAATCAAAAAGGATGACAATTGTTGTAGCTAAAGTTACCAAGATATCACTAAGAGAAATTTATAAGGAGAGTGGATTTCTCCTTCTTCCAGTGCCCCCCCCCCGCCCCGCAAGCCTGCTCTCTTACCCTGTGATTTCCATCAGCAGGCTGGATAAAACCTGCTAGAGATCTAAGTACCGGGAGATCATGGAACCCCTCCTCCACCACCGTGTGCAAGCCCACATTAAAATAGAAAATGATAGAATAAGTCAGAAGTCCAACAGTCATGATGTGTCACGTGACGACGCTGTGATGTTTGCCTATAACCACAAATACCGTTTTACAGTTTTCTTTCACTGGAAATTTACTTGCTGAAACCCTAATTCATGCTTTGTTTATGTAAGCTAGCACTGCTTGTAAGTAACAATGTCTTCCTTTCTCACCCTCAGGGTGAAAATACATTCTTACATTGCACGTGTACTTTGGATTTTTTTTAAAGGCAACTTCACAATGATGCTCTAAAGCAACGGAAATTTCCCACCCCAGAGGAAATGAAAACAAGGTATTAAAGAGATATCTATAGGTTTGTTACAGTATTGTTCAGAATAGCCAAGACAAGAAAACAACCTAAGTGTTCTTTAGTGGATGAATGGATGAAAAAGATGTGATATGTAGATATACATAGGTCTATATGTATGTGTGTGTGTGTGTATGTGTGTGTGTGTGTGTGTGTGTGTGTGTATCCATGAACATATACCAATTCTAAAATTCTTATTTATAATATCCAGCTGTTTAAAAATAAAAGCATATCTAGCTAATCTTAGTAGTTAGGGCTATATGATGGGGTACCAGTTATATGTAGATGTAAGGAAAAGAAGAGGGAAGGGAAAGATGGCAAGTGCATCAGGTAAGACAGTCTCATGGTTTGGGGGGAGAAGACCGACAGCAGCACTCAAGCAACGAGACTCACCTTCCTCTCCAGGTTCCCCTCTCTGCTCGCTAGATCTCAGAGGATGGATTCTCCTCCATTTTAGGAAACTGAAGAGATTCGGGATTTGGTTGATAGAATATAGAGAATGTGAGGATCCCCTGCAGGAGTAAAGTCTAGCGTGGGGAAGGATGACTGAGTACAAGTTGACAATTTCAAAACTACTGAGAACTGGATTAGTGGGGCACACAGTCAGAGTTATAGTCAACTGTCTCGTCATGAACCTTCCACTGTTACAGATTTTAGCTTTTTCCTTTTTGCCTTTAAGTAATAGCTAATGTTTAACATAGCATGTATGCTGTGTCGGATTACCACGCTCAACGTAAAGCATTTGCATGGGTTAAAAATTTAATATTCACAGCAGTTTTATAAAGTAAATGTTAAAAAGGGGTTAAAATTTTATTTATTTATTTCAAGACCTGGTGAGAGTTCCTGTAAGTTCACATCTTACCCCACGGTACCTGCCAGACATGCATCGATACCCCTCCCCACCCCATGTTTCTCTTCACTAAGCCTATAGTTGATTGGAATTTGATACAAAGGTACTCTCCCTGCCAGTGTGTCTCCTTTCTACCCACCCCTCAAAATGATTGTAGACCTCATTTTTAAAAAAAGATTATATTTATCTGTTTGTCAGAGAGAGAGAGAGAGCACACAAGCAGGGGGAGAAGCAGGCAGAGAGAGAAGCAAGCTCTTGGCTGAGCAAGGAGCCTGGGGTAGGACTCGATCCCAGGATCCTGAGATCATGACCTGAGCCGAAGGCAGATGCTTAACCGACTGAGCCACCCAGGTGCCCCCAATTTTTGACTTCAGAAAGGTTGTAAGAGTAGGGCAGAGCAATTTCATAGCCTTCATTCAGCTTTCTCGGACTTCAGCATCTTGTGTAATGGTCAACATGAAGAAGCTGCTATAAAAGCATCAACTGTGGAATTTATTTGTCCTTCACCGGTTTTTCTAGTCATGTCTATCTAATGTTCCAGAAGCCAGTCCAGGACCTGGCACTACATTTCAACATCAGGCCTCCTTTGTCTTCACCAGTTTGGGACAGCTCCTTAGTCTTTTTCTGTCATAACCGTGACACTGTGGGAGAACACTAACCATTTGTTTCACAGCATGTCCCTCGGCTTATCTGGAGTTTTCTCATGACAAGACTGAGGCTCTGCATCTCTGACAAGAATACCAGAGGAGGGAATGTGCCCTCCCTGGTGTATCATATTAGGGGGTACATGACGTCACAGACTTTTTCCATCAAGGGTGTGGCATGATACGATTTAGAATTTGGAATGACTACTCTGGCAGCTGGGTGCAGAATGAGTTGGAGTGGAGGGAGCCTGTGGTCCAGACCCTGGGAAAGAGACTAGGGGTGAAGACAGTCTGAACAAAGGCTCTGGCTGTAGGGGAGGGGATGAACATCTGAAAATGGGATTTCTGAAGTGAAGCTAATAGGATTTAGGAGCTGTTTCCATAAGTGAAGTGAGACGAGGAACTGAGGATAATTACTGGGATATTAGGATACAGGGAGATGGTTCACACCACTCTCAGCTGGTGGCCCAAACCTTTCTAATTCAGATTTCTTAAGATGTAAAAAATAGTAATTTGCTGGTGTGTGGTGCTGGAAGCGGCTGGTTGCATGTCTGTGGAGAAGATACAGAGGAAGGAGGAGATGCTCAGCCATGCATTTACTCTTGTTTTCAAGCTTCAGGTTTGGAAATTCAGCATCTTTGCTGGGCATGTTTGAGCGGGACAGAAGTGTCAGCATCTCGTCGTGACTCATTTTCTCCGGGTAAAACAGAATTTTCATATGTACTTGACAAATACCTGTGGAGCAGCCCACGAAAGAGTCAGTGCGTCTGAGTCAGGAGCAAAAGGGGGGTTTGCAACAGAACGTGATGGGAGCCGCTGCAAATTGTCCCAAAGCCAAGCAGTGGTACATATACACCCGCTTTGTTCTTCAGTCAAAACAGTGAAGCCAAGAGGTAAATTCAAGAGGAAAGTAGTGAAGATGAGTCTTCCTGGCTCGCTTCTGTGTTAGAGACAGAGGGGAGAAGAACACCAGGTCGTCCTCGTGATGGGGCCGCCCACCTGAGCTTCCACGGGCTTAAAAGCCAGTCCTAATTTGTACAGTGCGTCGTAGAGGAAAGAATGCAGTTTAGCTGATTCAAAGCTAGTGGGTTGGGGACCCTGGGTGGCTCAATGGGTTAAAGCCTCTGCCTTCAGCTCAGATCATGATCCCAGGGTCCTGGATTCGAGTCCCGCATCAGGCTCTCTGCTCAGCGGGGAGCCTGCTTCCTTCTCCCTCTGTGCCTGCTTCTCTGCCTGCTTGTGATCTCTGTCTGTCAAATAAAAAAAAATTTTTTTTTTCAAAGCTAGTGGGTTATAATTACACATTAAGTATTTATACTTCCCAATAAAATAGAGGTTTTTCACTGCACATCACATTCATCTATAGAGCTTTAAAAAAAAGTACAGATGCCCAGATTCATCCCAAGTGATTCAGATCGATTATTCAAAATGTCTTTGGCAGGAAGTGGCAGAAATGCAACACAAATCACCCTCAGCTGACGATATGGAGTGGGTGGTGTATCATGATCTAATGCTGCGTAACAAATTACCCAATCACCTCAAATGTAGCAGCTTGAAACACAGTGACCTTGTGCAGTTACTCAGAGGGGGTGTTAGGAGTGGGCTCTGCCTCAGAGTCTCTCACCAAGTTGAAATCAAGGTGTCCGTCAGGCTTTAGTCACCTAAAGGCTTGACTGGTGTCCAAAGCCCCATTTCCGGGGTGGCTCAGTACCAGGGCTGGCTATTGGCAGGGGGTCCTACTATTTGCTACATGAGCTTTTGCACAGGCCTGCTTGAATATTCTCACCATATGTTGGCTGGTTTTCCTTAGATCAAGTAATCTAAGAGAGCAAGGCCAAAACAGCTTGATCCAATATTATGGATGGGATTAAGGTTTCTTTGAGGAAGGAAAAGGGGATGGAATTCATAGGTCAGATCATCTGCTGTTCACAAAGGCTGAAGACCCTTCGACAGAGTTTTGGGCCTGGAGCAAACCTACCATATGTTCCATTCATTTTTTATAGGGCAAAAGGATTAAAATGTGTCTCGAACGAGGTCTTGAAGGGGAAAGAATAATAATTTAAAAAAACACAAGGGTTATGTGCGACTTGCCTCTAGCCTTGGCTTTCATCTGTCATAATAACATGTTAACATTTGCAGAGCCCCGTAGATTCTGTCACACGATTTTTCTCACACCTTATTTGATCTGAAGAACAACCTTAGGTTTGTAGGATGGAGACAAGAGGTGGGACTGAAGATGGAGCTAATAATAGTCAACACCCACCAGCTGCCAGGCATTTGACTGGATACTTTAGATGCACTAACTCTTGGCACCAAATACCATGAGGTCGATATTAAGAATTTCAATTTGGAGGGCGGCTTCGCTTCCTCGGGCTCAGAGAAGTTACATGGCAGCCCGTGGTCAAGCCTCAGAGCTGGAATGAAAACCTGGGTTTTCGTCCTCACAGTTCCACGTGCTTTCCACGTGGCTGCTTCACCAGTCAGCATGAGCGACCATGGCGGCCACTTCCGCTGTGCGCTGCGTCCTTGATTTGTCTTCGTCTCTGGTGGCCTGGAACTCCCCAAAAGCCAGAGAGCCCTGTCACCACAGGCCCACAGTTACTGAGCCTTCAGCATGACTTGCATTTTGCTTTGGTGAGCACTTTATCGCAAGCCTGTTAGAAGGAAAAAAAAAAAAAAGAGGACCGAAGAAAATACATGGGGTTGGAAAGGAAATCAAGTTTACAATTTATACTGACATAAATCCAATTCTCTGTGAATGTCTACCTTTGTTTGATTTTTATTAAAAATCTGGCTCCGATGCAGACTCCTTCAGTGGCCTCAAGGAACAAATGAGCACCTCATTTTCCTTTGTTGTCAAGTGGGGTAGTATGTCCTAAGCTCGGCCCCAAATTCATGGATGTGGAAGGACAGGTTTGGACATGAATGATGGACATGATTTGTGTTTCTTGTGTTTGGGAGACATAATGGACTTTTAGGCTGTACACATCAGCCCTATTTCTAATGATCTCAAACTTTCTAAAGGAGTTTACACTTTACAAATAAGCCTAACTGTGATTTGAGACAAGGTTTCCAGCTGTAAGTAAACATTACTTCTCTATGCTGTTTGTTGTTTACTAAAAGCAATAATAGGGGTCCCTGGGTGGCAGAGGTCGTTAAGCATTTGACTCTTGATTTTGGCTCAGGTCATGATCTCAGGGTTGTGAGACTGAGCCCCATGGTGGGCTCCACACTGAGGTAGAGCCTGCTTTAGATGCTCTCTCCCTCCCTCTGCCCCCCATTCTCTCTCTCCCCCAATCAATCAATCAATCAATCAAAGCAATAATAATATCTTTGATTACGTAATATAGATATCAAGGCTCTCATCCAATTAATCTATTTCTGTAGACTAGCTAGGCAATAGATCCTCAGTTCTGTATATGGTAAGCACTCTACAGGTTATTGTTTTTTTTTTTAAGATTTTATTCATTCATTTTAGAGATAGATAGAGTGAGAGCGAGCCCGTGAGTGAGGGGAAGAGCAGAGGAAGAGAGACAAGCAGACTCAACACTGAACTCTGAGCTCCCATGACCCCGAGATCATGACCTGAGCTGAAACCAAGAGTTAGTCCTCAACCAACTCAGCCATTGAGGCGACCCAATATGATAGCTATTTTTATCATTGAGTGTATTTTCCCTAAAGCTAGGTTACCTCCTAAGAACAACAAGATCCAGGCAAATGACTGTTTAATCAGTGAGTCCAATAAGCATCTATGTACTGCCTACTCGGATTAGCACAATTGGACTAGACAGAGAAGTCATGGAGATCAGCATGGATCTAAACAAAATAGCTTCAAGTGCTGATGTCATCCATTCCTGATGCCTTCGTGCCTTCTACCACATTCCCCATTTGTAAAACAGGAACGACAAAAAGTGAAAACTAGTGTGAGCAAGTCCCACCAGAGTTCCTGCTGGGCATGTCTTTTGCCCAGAGTGGGAGAGCCGCAACTCACTCATGGAGGTAAGTTCAAGGGGTGTGTTGAACATGGTGTTTTGAATTGCATGGTTCACACTCCCAGGCACTCCTCACCTAAGGGACTATTGTGTTGACTTCTGTGGTATAACACAGTGAACGTAAAAGTTTTCAAAGCTAGAAGGCTACTTTGATTGGTTTGGGATTTCAAACTGTGAAGCCCTTTCGTAGTACGGAAAGTGGGTGGCCAAGAACATGGAGGTGTGATTGCAGGCCAAGTGCAATGGCACCAGCAAGGCACATCACAGAGTTCTAGGACCAGCCTTGTAGGACAGTAAGGTATGGTGGTCAAGTTCTAGGACCAGCCTTGTAGGACAGTAAGGTATGGTGGTCAAGAGCTTCCTGCTTGGGTACCAAACCTGGTCCCAACAAGTGTGAGCCATGGAACTTTGGGTAGTTACTATACCTCTCAAAACCTCATTATTTCTGTGGTCACTAATGAGAGCCAACCCTTGTTGGAGAAGGTACTGCCATGGCTCACGAATGCCTGGAAAGCAGCTCTGGTGCCATGCTGATCTAACTCTAGAAATCCATCCTCTGGAACTTTCAGGAATCTCCCTCTTTAGGGTGCCATGCCATGAAATGCAGCTCCACAGGGAGCTGCCTCCCCAGAGGTCCTCAGCTATAGTTGCCAACCCACAAGAACCAGAGAAAATCCTTTTCTTCTGCTGTGTCTCTCCAGCGCCTTCTATGCACAAAGACTAACATCATTCTACCTGGGAAGGGAAAAATATATGAAGGGCCCAGATTAACTTTTGCAGATGAGGCAAAAAGGAAGAATCTGGAGTGATCAATCCAATAACTAGCACATGCGTGATTCTATAATATCTTTCAGGGCTGAGAATACTGATCCTTTCAGGCTGGTAGTGTCCAAGTAACAGCCAGCGGGGCCCGTTCTGGGTCTGTGAGCTGCTGTTGGTCATTCTGAAATGTGTGGTCCCTAGGTCAGCACCATGGGCATCACACGGGGAACTTGTTGGAAATGCAAATTCTAAGGGGTGCCTGGGTGGCTCAGTCAGTTAAGCAGTGAAGTGTCTGCCTGCAGCTCGGGTCATGATTCCAGGACCCTAGGATCGAGAGGCTCACACTGAGCTTCTTGTTCACTGGGGAGCCTACTTCTCCCTCTCCTTCTGGCACTTCCCCTGGCTTGTGGTCTCTCACTTTCTCTGTCAAATAAATAAATACAATCTTAAAAAAAAGAAAGAAAGAAAAAAAAATGCAAATTCTACTACCTTATCCTGGGCTTACTGAGTCAGAAACTCAGTAATGTGTTGAACAGGGCATTGGGGACCTGCTTCTCTGTTCTAACAAGCTGTCCGAGTGATTCTGGTACATGCTAAGGTTTGAAAACCACTGGTATAACAGTAAGTTCCAGGATCTTGTTGTGCAGGTTTGGAGGCAACAGTCAATACAGATTTCTTTGGCCAAGCTTTAGTCTCAGTTTTTAACCTTGAAGAATGTGACCTAACTTCTCTGGAATCTGGAAGCTCACAGGGAGCCCATTATTCTATCTCCAGGTCTGAGTTGACAATGTGTTTCTGGACTTGTGGGCATGCACATATCAGATATGCTCGCTTTGGTAAGAAAGTCTGTTTCTGATGTTCTCTTAACATTTCTTTAATGTTCTCAAGGTCATACTCCCCTGATTAGAGCCCTGAGCCAACTACTGCCATTTCCATCTATTTCTGCATGTTTGTAAAAAAGGAGTGCAATGCCTGTTCTACTTTTCCCATATCCTTGCTCTTCCCTACTCTCCACCCCCACGGATGGACGGTTGGAGGAGCCGCTAGAGCCTCAAGCCGAGGGTCAGCCCAGCCAGAGAGCAGCACGGAGCACACATTAGCTTCCCCCCTCGTGAGCAGGCTTGCCTCCTTGACCAGGTTCCAACAGCCCAAAGCAGGAAGTTTCACGTTTCCCTGACTCAGCCCTTGTCTTCCCAGGCTCCTCAATTTGCAGTCTTCAAAGGAGAGAGAACAGATGATGCAGTCTGGCAGACGACTTTTCTGCCCTTCTTTGCTTTGAAATTAAAATGTGTGCGTGTGTGTGTGCGTGTGGGTGCGCGCATGTTTGAGCGGTGTGGGGATGGTGGCCTGGCTCCGGTCCCTCCACTAACTAGCTGCGTGGGGCTGGTCAGGTCACCAGCTCTGGTTTTAACTTCCATCCTGAAATACAGAAGGTTGAACCAGCTGTTACTGCTCCAACATTTTATGATTCTGTGTACTGCCACAAGCATGGCCTTAAAAGGTTAACTTGGTTTGAATCTTACCCTGTGATAGTCTTTGTGATTCCCTCCTCTGTGTGATATTAAGTATGATGAAGCCTTCCTACAGCACAGTCACCTAAAAGGACTGAGGCTACTTACGTACAGAGAGTGGAGATGTCAACCAGGATTGCTCCTTTCAATATATAAAGAGCTTGTGCTTTTTGAAATAGATGTAATGTCTCATCAATTGTGTGGGTAAGAGGAGCTGCACTGTGAAAATACTCAGCCAGAAATCAGAAAGGAGGTAGTCTTCATTTTGAATTCCTGATTTATTTCCCACCGAGAGTAGCAAGCATAAAGATACTTATTGCCTCTCAAAATGATTCGGCTATTTTTATTTTTAATATCCTTTAAGCTTTTTCATCTCCACTTCAAGGTAAAGAGTCTTTCTCTGACCTAGATTTGCATGCTGAAGTGGGGAGAAAAGTCAAGTGTAGTGATCCTCAGTCAGCAGGGACATCCTTCTTGGGGGGAGGGAGGGGTGCGGGGAGAGAGGGTCTTTCAGAAAATTATTGGAAATGATGTTTAAAGAGTTATGTCTAGACTTTTAGTCCTTTTTTTGGTTGTTGTTTAAGATTTTTTAAAAAATCTATTTATTTGTCAGAGAGAGAGAGAGAGAACACAAGCAGGGGGAGCAGCAGGCAGAGGGAGAAGCAGGCTCCCTGCTGAGCAAGGAGCCCAATACGGGACTCGATCCCAGGACTCTGGGATCATGACCTGAGCAGAAGGCAGACATTCAATGAACTGAGCCACCCAGGCATCCCTAGACTTTCATATTTAAAAAATAATAGTGATAAAATTAAAAAATTAAAAAAAATTCCTACTGTTTTGAAAACGGTAATTTGGAATGTGGAATTAGAGCAATCCAATCTTGATGAAATCATGGCCAGGGAGGGTAGGCAGAGAAAAGGTTGTGGTAGGCACTTTGGGTTGCTCATCTGTTCCCTCCTCCTTCCTTGCTAAAAGAGGCTTGATTTTGTTCCCGTGGCAACATCCCCAGACAATGAATCATAATCAGTTCAAATCTGTCATGACAGCCTCCGACTCGCCTCCCTTGCAGTGAGAAGTGGCCATGTGAGCCAATCCTGGCTCCAGAGACATCTGAAGGAGTCTGCTGGGGACACTGTTGGGGGATGTTGGAAGACGTGGGGCTATCTGTACCCCCATACCCCCACACCATCTTTCTGCTTTGATAGCTGACAATATGCTGGAAACTTTCAATGCCTTCCTGTGACCTCCTAGTGATAGGGCCACAAGCTAAGGATGGAAAATCTTGCCTTTTCTCTGAATTTTCGAGTTGCTGCAAAAGCAGAGGTGCCGGATAAAACACAGACACCCAATTAAATTTGAGTTTCAGAGAAACAACAGTCTTACATATGTAGTATTTGGGACTTACTTATACTGCAGTTATTTATAAATAACTCTAGTTTATCTGAAATTCAAATTTAACTGTGTGTCCTCTACTTGTGTTTTTGGGGATTCCCCCCCTAAACCTGACAACTCTATGTTGGACTGCCTGCCTTGAACTTTCTTCTTATGTAAAAAAAAATAAATAAATCCCAATGAGTTTAAGCTACTACTACTCAAATAACATATTGGTTGCCTGTGGATTCATTCTTGGTGTAATAGGAATTTACTTTTGTACCCAATTCTTCTTTGGGTGCTTCTCATGTACTAGACACTGTGCTGGCTCGCAGGGATGTGTGTGTGACTCAGTCACAGAGGCAAGACCTGCCTTTATGGAGCTTCTGTGTAGCTGGAAAGACTGTTGCTAAATGAGCGATTCTGGAAGTGGTAGTGTGATTCCAGGTGTGATGAGTGCTCTGAAGGACGAGTAGGGAGGCTTTGCCAGCATCTGCAGAGGGAAGTTCTCCTTGAAGCAGGACATCAGGGCACTCTGAAGGAGGGGTGTAGGGGGGCAGGCTGATTGGAGGGGAGGGTTGTGGAAGTTTGCTCTGAGCCCCAGGAACAGCATGTGTGCCCACTACAAGGCAGGAAGTGTTCTGGAAAGTTTGAGGAGAGGAGGTCACGGTACTGAACAGCAATGGGTTGAGTGATGGGCAACGAGAATAGAGAGGCACAGAGAAGCTAGTTCAGGCAGTGACTCGGAGGCCATATTAAGGATTTTGAACTTGATCCTCACTCAATACTACACCCATACTAAGTACTGTTGATACCCCCATCTTACCAAGAGGAAATAGAGACTTTGAATTGTTTGCAGTAAAGACTTTCCATAATTTGATCAGAGTCACACAGCTGTTGGGGAAAGAAGTGCCACTTGGGTTCAGGGTTTGTTTTTGTTGTTGTTGTTTGCTTGTTTAGTGTGTATGACCAAAACACCCTCCTTAATTGCCACTGAGTGCAAGCTAGTTAGAAATACAGAAATAACGAGAGCTGATCAAGTGAATCTGTAAAGATCAATTAACGTTAATGTAACAATATATTTCTATTTGTAAAGATTGAGAGGATTGGGAGCAATCTCTAAAAAATAAGAGGTTGATCAATACAGTAGATATTTAAATTCCAGCATTGAATAAGGCCCCCCAAAATTATACAATTCAGATCTTCTGAGTAACCATAAGTGGTTTCTGTGACTTTAGACCATTGGTTTGACAGAAATAAAATAAAACATCAACAACAAAAATACTCCCTATTATAATAAAGTATCAAAACAAGTGACACAATGATCCAGTGGTTTTACACACATGTAAGAAACAGTAACAAAACACACACAAGAAGGACACTCTAGGTAAATTGTTGATCTATTCAATGTGACTGCTACTCTCACTAAAGCCTTTATTTGTAGGAAATAGGCATTGATATTAGATGGTAAAGAATATTTAAAATGAATTTAAAAATAGAAAAATATTGGTGTGCATTGAATCTAAGGTAAATGCTTTGTGATACTTGATAGGTGTGTATACACACACACACACACACACACACACAGCCACATTCAAGCACAAGAGATTACATAAATACTGGATTGTGATGAATCTTATTTTGTACTCTGGGTCCCATTCAGAAAAGTTTGACAATCATTGGTCCGGACGAACTGACTCATTGTGAGCTATGCTATCTCTCCGTACATCTTAGAGGAAGAACAACTCCTGAAGGTAAATCCCTGTCTGGTGCTGTGTGGATAACCATTTACTGTTCCACATGTCAGAGAAACCACGTGTGATAACACAAACAAACGAACCAGCAGCTGTTATCAGACCAAAGCACTTATTGAATCTTGGTTAAGGTTCTCAGATACACTCCTTTGAGTTTCCTAATTCATCCCAGGAAGGATTCCGCGTACTCCGACTTTATGTTGTTACTTGCAAGCCTTGCAAACAAACACAAGTAGAAAGAAATTCATAGAGAATTCCAATTTTCATTGTATTTAATCTTCACATTATCAACAGTGAATCTTAATCTACTATTAAGATGACAGGGATTCTGGAGCCAGAAATGCTGCTTTTCCATCGAGAACTAAATAAAGTCTAAAAAGAACTCATTCTTTGAATCCTTAGACTAAATTTTTTTTAAAAGATTTTATTTATTTATTTGACAGATAGAGATCACAAGTAGGCAGAGAGGCAGGCAGAGAGAGAGGAGGAGGCAGGCTCCCTGCTGAGCAGAGAGCCCGATGCGGGACTCGATCCCAGGACCCTGGGATCATGACCTGAGCCGAAGGCAGAGGCTTCAACCCACTGAGCCACCCAGACGCCCCCCCTTAGACTAAATTTAAGCCTATCTTAAGGTATCAGATATCTAACATCATTTGCAATTGGTGTAATAATTGCTGGCTTCAAGGAATGAAATAGTTTGAAAATTAGAAGAATATCACAAAGGGTGGCTGGTTGTAGTAGAATTATTGTTTTAGAGCATTTTCCTTGATCTGGGGAAAGAGCATGGGTACATTTACTTTTTTTTTTTGCTTAAACCAAGGAAGCCGAGTTGAACATTTGGTGACTTTGGTTTGAAACTCAACGATAAACCTATTGAATTCGTATCATAGAGTTAGTGTTGGAGAAACAAAGTTTTTTAGTGTAGTATTTAATTTCTGAAGTATATACATATAGGTATGACTATACTCTTTGATCGTTACTTCTGAAAATTTTTTTTAAAGATTTTTATTTATTTATTTGACAGAGATCACAAGCAGGCAGAGAGGCAGGCAGAGAGAGAGGAGGAAGCAGGCTCCCCTGCTGAGCAGAGAGCCAGATGCAGGGGCTGGATCCCAGGACCGAGATCATGACCTGAGCCGAAGGCAGAGGCTTTAACCCACTGAGCCACCCAGGCGCCCCACTTCTGAAAATTTTTAATAAAATTTCAGGAGAAGAAAATAAGTGATATGTGTAAATATTTTTATAGCATGTTACTTGCCAATGTGAAAAACTTGTAAAGGTACTAAACACTCAGCAGCTGTGAAATGGGTCATTAATCCTATGATAATTCTGGCTATTATATCAGATAATTATAGTATTACTTTTAATTGGACATTATATTTTAAATACAAGGTAGAAAAATGCTGCAAGAAAAATAAACACCTTTTACTAAATTTTTATTTTGCAATTTCTTATTCCTTTGATTTGAAACGAGACATGTGACCTCTTTCTTTTGCACTGAGATGTTAATGCCAAGTCTTTTAACTCATTCTTAATGAGGAAAGCAGAACTCGGCCTTGACTCCTTTAATTGGAAGAGCTGTTTAGTTTTACTCAGTTTCATTATATAATAAGCTCTATAAAGCTCCTTTAAGTATTAAATACTAGTGTAAAAACATTGCAAAAAAGAAATGCGTATGGCGATTAACCATGTAATCACGTAAGAGGCTGATGTGAACAGCAAAAATGCTGATTGTGTACTCACTAAGATGTTAACATTGCTGATTGGGGGGAATTCGAGTGACTATTTTCTTTTTAATATTAAAAGTTTTTCATAATGAATATGCTTTTATAATGAGATGGTAATAGACACTCCCTCCCCATCCCCCGCCTTTTCCTCTCTACATGTGGAGCCAATCTCCCATCAAGACTTGCCAGCTTCTATCTCGCATATGTGGTAGAGTCAGGCTCCCTTGAAAACGCAACCAAGCGTGCCAGAAAGCAAGCCATCACCATGAAAATAAACATTCTCCAAAGGGATCTGAAATTTCTGGTAGCTAGACAGCCTTGTCCTTGTGAGGAGAGGCAATGATTAAATCTTGCCCCAAACACTGAATGTAAGTAAGGATTAAATTAACATATGACTTTATGTTCTTACTCTCTTGGGTCATTTGTTTCATTAATCATTACATTCGATCTCTGTTTTCCTCCCATTATTGTGACTTGATCACAGTTACGATTTTATGGGCTTAGAATGGGAAGTTGGTGCAGCAGGTTTCAGAGAGGTTCTGAGGAGCCTACAGAGTGGTCTGTGGAAACCTAGGAAAGGCCTCCCTGCTCGCTCAGCCCCTGAGTGTGGGTTTAACCAGGCCATGGTTTAACCATGGCCTGGTTTAACCCACCAGGCAGCTCTGCCAAGGCACCGCGGTTGTGAGAACTGGGAAAGGTGGTGGGTTACTATAAATAAGACTGTAACTTATTTATGCAACTGGAAAAAAAAAAAAAGCTGATATAGATCTTAAGAGGTAAGAAAAGCAGATCTGCTTTGGATTTTATGTCTCTTCTAATATTTGTTATGATTTTTTTTTTCCTACTTAACTTTATCTGATATCTAGAACCCAAGCAAGAGAGCCTGGAAAGGCTCAGGTGAACACTTCTCAGCGGCCTCTAGGACGTGAGCAAGGAGAGAGGGCTGCCGCCCGCACACGGACGTGTACTCCCTCGTGGGGTTTCGGTGTCTGTCAAAACAGACCTGCTGTTCTCGGGTCTTGGAACAGACGGGAAAGACCGGCATTCGATCTGCAACAAGCTGCGGTCTGAGCCACCTGGCGAGGGCTCCCTTCATCTTTATCAGTAGATGGGCCGCAAGGCTGAACTCCAGAGTATGACTTAGCCACTTAAAAACGGACTTCAGCGCTGGCCATTACCAAGGGATGGAAAGGCATAGGTGTCCAGCAGCTAAAACACCCTGAAGTATCTCATTAGGGTCAGAAAGGGGGACAGCCACTCTCAGCAAAGTGGCTCTGCCTCAGAGCTGGACTCCTCGCTTCACTCTATACTCTATAGCTATCACGTTGGCGCCCTGAGCTTCCCCGGGTTTCACCAAAGAAACAGACGACAGGGGTGGGGTTGGGGGACAGGCATATCAGCCAAGGACTCTAAGCTCCACTTACAAGAAGCTTTCAAATGGTCCTGAAATTTCTCCAAATGGGAATGGCTACATGAAGGGCTGATGCTGGAATCAGGAGTGTGTAGGGTCAGTGCACGGGCTGGGCTCCGTCCCCTTGTAACATAGGAATTTACTGAGAACAAGGGAAATCTAATTCCTTTTTTTGTCTTAGATTTTATTTATTTATTTGACACAGAGAGAGATCACAAGTAGGCAGAGAAGCAGGCAGAGAGAGAGGGGGAAGCAGGCTCCCTGCTGAGCAGAGAGCCCTGTGCAGGATCGATCACCCAGGTCCGAGATCACGACCTGAGCCGAAGGCAAAGGCTTAACCCACTGAGCCACCTAGGTGCGCCACAAAATCTAATACTTTTTTTTTTTTTAATTTATTTGATAGAGATTACAAGTAGGCAGAGAGGCAGGCAGAGAGAGAGAGGAGGAAGCAGGCTCCCTGCTGAGCTGAGAGCCCAATGAGGGGCTGGATCCCAGGACCCTGGGATCATGACCCGAGCCGAAGGCACAGGCTTTAACCCACTGAGCCACCCAGGTGCCCCAGGAAATCTAATTCTTTTTTTTTTTTTTTTTAGGAAATCTAATTCTTATTAAGAGATGATTACATCTGGCCTAGGGGAGTTCTCAGGACTCACACTGTCCTCTTCAATGAGCGAATGACTACATTTTGCACATGTCAACTGTGAAAACCCTTTTAGTTGCAATAGTTCAAATACAACAGCAGCTGGGGGAGGGGTGGGCATCTGGTGGCTCAGTCCTTAAAGTGTCTGTCTGCCTTTGGCTCAGGTCATGGTCCCAGGAGCGTGGGATTGAGCCTCATCTTGGGCTCCCTGCTTGCTAATAAGCCTGCTACCCCTCCCCCCCCACCACTCCCCCTGCTTGTATTCCCTCTCTCACTGTCAAATAAATAAATAAACTCTTAAAACAAAACAAAACAAAACACAACAAAACAGCAGCTGGGTCTATAGTTTTGCTCTCCCAGCACGCTTTTCCAACCTCCTTCTGGTTTCTACCTCCTGCTGTTTTCCTTCTGGGGAATTTCTTCTGCTAAACAGGAGGCCTTAGGAGAGGCGTTCAAGGACAAGATGAGTCCATGAGTCCGCGATCCAGTCCTAGCCAATCAGAGTATCCCATCTCCCTGGCTGAAGTGATTAGGTTAGCACAAGCCCTGCGACCCAAGCGGGACCAATCAAAATCTCCCGTTGGGTTAAAATGCAAAACGGCTTTTTACAAAAGTGTTTAAAATAAAAAAACCTTAAACAAATGCTAGAGTAGTGAAAATTATAAACAAGCTCCTTGGAGCCCAACACTCAGCCCTGACATCCATCAATTCCTGGGAAAGCTAGAGAAAGGATGAACTGTCTTTCTCTACTGGGCACGCTGCATCTGGGAGCCTGGTGCTGCCAACAGCCATCGGATCTGTCGGTGGAGAGAGTCTGCCTCCAGAAGAAACCCCAAGAGCAGCGTGGAATTGTGGCAGAGCCTTGAAGGCTACATTGAGCTGCTCAGTGCGGCTGAGCCTGAATCCGCAGCTACCCTGTACTTTCTTCCCACTCAAGCCAGACGGAGGAGGGGTTCCGGTAATTGAAAAATGGGTCATCTAAGATGAAAACCTTAAAGAAACACTCCATAAATATATATTTTTTAACATCCTGTGTTTATTTTTGAGGTATCTGGGAAAAATAAGTTCATGGGAAATCTTCAAGAGAACTGAAGCAGAAGGGGAGCTCTAGACATCTTAAAAGGGGATCATTAGCCTTTTAACTTCACTCTGCCCAAAGGATGTCAGTCCCACTGAAATGACAGCCACCTACTAGAAAATTTAAACTATGTAACATAACCATCGTTAAGGGCTGTAACGTTGGGTGGGCATTTTCACCCTTAAAAAAACAGCAACAACAAAAAACAAAGCCTCATAAACAAAATAATCAAGGCCTCAAACCCATTCGGAGTCTCTGATTTGAAATTGTCTTCAAAGCAACGAGGGAAAGGAGACAACCGCTCCTACAGGAGCACTCTGGGAAGCCCCTTTTGGGTGTGCAATGAACGCTTCTTCCTGGCCGTTCCTTCACCGTCCACGACACTTACACTTATGCTTTGCTAGTTCTTGTTTTAGCTCTTCATACACTTGTGAAAAGAGGTCCTCTTCTGATTTGGTTCCATCTAGGTAAACTAGGAAGGAGAAAGGAGAGTGGTTCAAATGCCAGGGGGCCTCTTAGCCGTGGATTCTTACTCTGCCATCTGCCATCCCTTAAGAATACTACCAGGTTCAGGTTCAGGGGCGCCTGGGTGGTTCAGTTGGTTAACTGGCTGACTCTAGATTTTATTCAGCTGAGGTCATGACTGCAAGGTACTGAGACGGAGCCCCTTGTCCGGTTCTGTGCTGGGCATGCAGCCTGCTTCAGATTCTCTTTCTCCCTCTTGCTCTGCCACTACCCCCTCAAAAAAAGAGAATATTAACAGGTTTAAATAAAGAACACAGGACCTTAGACACTTAAAAAGAAATTGATAGCCATTAAAGACAGAAATAGATTAGAGTCAGGAATAATAGGTAAAGAAAAATTGGTTTAATAGGGGGAAATCCATATTAACAGGTATGGAAATTATTTTTTGAAAAAGAAAGAGTCAAATGGCATTGGGTATGTGGTCCTTTAGCAGCCCTGAGGAATCATTCCAGGGGCTTGTTCTCCAACTGTCTTATATATCAGGATCCCTGTGAAACTTTTTTTTGGGGGGGTGTGCAAAAGGTGATTTTCTTAAAGCACAGGGATAGGACCTGTGGGCAGAAAGAACCATGCAGGGGTCTGGGCTCTGCCATGTTCTCCAGGCCCAGGAGATATGCATTTTTACCCAAACTGGCACAGGTAATTTTGGAGAAAAAGTAGAAGTTATATAGGTTAAAGGAAGAAAAGAACACTTTTTTAAAAAAAATTTATTTATGACACACAGAGATCACAAACAGGCAGAGAGGCAGGCAGAGGGAGAGGAGGAAGCAGGTTCCCTGCTGAGCAGAGAGCCTGATGTGGGGCTCGATCCCAGGACCCTGGGCTTATGACCTGAGCCGAAGGCAGAGGCTTTTACCCACTGAGCCACCCAGGAGCCCTAAAAAGAACACTTTAATCAGAAAACTGGTGGTAAGTGATCAGTTTGCTTGTTCAGCAAGGGATGCACAGTTTGGAGGGGCTAGAATGTGGGAACCAGGGACACTAGAGAGATGAGACTTTAGAGCAAGCCTGTCTAGGCCTTAGTCTTTAGGGGCCTTGAAGCCTGACTGTTTGGATTTTATGCCCAAAAGTTGAAGACTCTTTGTAGGTATTTAAGCAAAGTGGGTGTGTGGTTAGATCTGCATTTTTTTAAAAGATTTTATTTATTTATTTGACAGAGAGAGAGATCACAAGTAGGCAGAGAGGCAGGCAGAGAGAGAAGGGGAAGTAAGCTCCCCGCTGAGCAGAGAGTCTGATGCGGGGCTCGATCCCAGGACCCTGAGATCATGACCTGAGCCGAAGGCAGAGGCTTTAATCCACTGAGCCACCCAGGCGCCCAGCATTTTTTTCTTTTTTAAGGTTTCATTTTAAGCAATCTCCCCACCAAACATGAGTCTTGAACTCATAACCCTGAGATCAAGACTTGCATGCTGCACTGACTGAGCCAGCCTGGCACCCCCAGATCGGTAAATTAGATGGAGAAGGAGAGAGAGGCACCCTCCAAATCTCTTCTCTCATTCTGTTCTATTGAGCACCTGCATCTACGCTCACATAGCTAGGGGAATCTCACTAACACAATAATTTGTTATTTACCATGTCCTTGTTTAAAATCTCTCTGTGGAGGGCTTCCCATTTCTCCTACGATAAGGACTGAAGTCCTTAATTGGCTTATGGCCTTGCAGAGTTTAGATCTTCCTTATGTCTCCAGCATCACTCCTTCTTCTTGGTTCTCTACCAAAAATACACCAACCTTCTTTCAGATGCTATTCATTCCTTACCTATCCTGGCCTTTTTGTGCACTGTTTGGGGTGATTTGCTGTCCACCCAACCTACCTCCCTTTGTCCAGTGGTTTAAGTGACTTCCTCAAGGAAGCCTTCCCTGGTGGCTGGGACTCGCATAGTCCCCCTGGAACTTGGTGTCACAGCACTTAGCATAGCTAGAAAGGGCATGCTCGTGCAGCTAGTGTCCCCAATGCCTGTTTCCCTGAGAGAATGTTGGCTCATAAGAGTAGTGGCTGGGTTTGTCTTATTTTCCTCAATATCACCAGGGCAGTGCCTTGTACACAGAAGGCATTCAGTTAATATCTGTTTCACGAAGGACCCTCTAGAAGCTGACAGGCTTTGACAAGAGCCTTAGAGAGAGAAACAGAAACCAGGACAGTCCATTGTGGAAGGGCCTGGAGTATTCTGTCTGGTTTAAAGTGTTCCTTTATAATGTAATCCATGAGAAAAATTGCCTCCTAAAAATCCTTTCTCCTGCGGACTTTGAGCAACGACAAGCGAAGGCCTTCTGCGGAGGAAGAAAAGGTACTTACTAATCTCCCACGTGATGTTCTCTATTTCTTGTCTGTGCTTCAGATACATGGGCCACACGTGGCCATCAAAGTACCCTGGGACGTCTGGGGGCTCATAGACCCTTGTACTATCAAAACACAGAGGAAACTTTATGTGGACAGAAACGCACAATTGATACAAGTAAAATAATAATGGTCAGAATAATGGGAAAAATCACTGAGACTTAACTCTAAACAGAATTAAGGGTATACATTTTAGATTCAACACTAGTTACAAAGACAACAAAATGGATTTAAAGTTCTGACCCAAACAAATTACTTTTGTAATTCGCTATCATTCATAATCATCTCCCCTGCCTTCAGTAGAGAATTAAGAGACAAATGTCAGTGTAAATAATGACAGAGAACTTGCTATGTTGGGTTAAGCTTTCAATTAATTGGTGTTCTTTGTGTTTGTAGCAGAGTTACGGCTCATGAATGGAAAATCGTAATCAACATATTTTTTTACTTAAAAATTTTTCATTGTTAATTGAAGTATGGTTGACACACAATGTCACTTTAGTTTTGATCGTACAGCATAGAGATTCAACTTCTCTGTACGTTAGGCTATGCTCACCGTGAGTGTAGCCACTACCCACTGTGTTGTTACAAATACTACTGACCCGACACCCTATGCTGTGATTTGCACCCCTGTGTGAACTGTCTTTTGAATTAGGATCCACAAAGCTGATTTCAACACTCACCTCCTCCTCCTCTTACACTCTTCATAAGGAATTGTCAGAAAGTAGCTTCTGTTCCACAGAGCGTCAAGGGGCCTAAAATCACAGCATCTTTAGTTCACAAGGTTTCCCCCCCATTCATTCTGAGTCAGTATTAGGTTGAGGACGCTTACTTATAGTTAAAGAGAAGGAAGCCTTCAATGATTAATATGGGAATTTCCTCGGTGCTACCGGAGTCTGTTGATACCGGAGAGTGTCTTGGGCTTTCCATCCAGCGGGAAATGGCAGACATCATTTTTTCCATGTTAAGCGCTTCAAGCACTTCAAACAAAAATACAAGAATATGAAGTCAATATAACAAAATGTTTATGATGTGGCTTTCTATGATGAGTATATCCAGGGCTCTAAAAATATATAGAATAATGCTATTTTACTTACCCTTCAAAATATGGAATAAATATTTTAGACAAATTGGTATGTTTGCAACATTTCTAATATGGAACATTTCAAATCTATATATAAAAGTAGAGAGCAGGGTACAATGAATTCCCATGTCCATACTACCAGCTTCGACAATCATAAACTCATGGCCAATATTACTTTACTTATGATGTCTGTTCCCTCCTGACTATACAAAAGTTCAATATTTTTGGATGACAAAGTATCTATAAATTAGTTAGAAAGATAAATGACACACTGGGGAAAATATCCACTATGTATTTCACAAAGAGCTAAAAAAAATTTCTCTTAAAAAAATATTTATTTATTTGAGAGAGAGAACCAGAGAGCATAGACAAGAGGGGTAGAGGGGAAGGGAGAAAGAATCTGAAGCCAACTAAGCACTAAGCGTGGAGCCCGACGTGGGGCTCCATCCCAAGACTGCAAGATTGTGACCTGAGCCAAAACCAAGAGTCAGGCGCTTAACCAACTGAGCCACTCAGGCACCCCAAAAGCTAATATCTTTAATATATATACGGCTCTTACAAGTAAATAAGAGAAAAATCATTAAAATTTTATAAAGGACACAAATATGTCCTTTTTAAACTCTAAAATGTACATACTTTTTGAGCTTACAATTATAGTTCTAGAAAATTATTCCAAAATACCAATTCTCAAAGTGTAGGACCTAGACCAGCAGTGTTACTATCACCTGGGAATTGACCAGAATTACAATTTCTGGGTGCGTGGATGGCTTAGTCGTTAAGTGTCTGCCCTTCGGCTCAGGGCCTGATCCCAGGGTCCTGCAATCAAGCCGCACATTGAGCTCCTTGCACAGTGGGAAGCCTGCTTCTCCCTCTCCCAGTCCCCATTCGTGTTCCCATTCTTGCTATTCTCTGTCAAATAAATAAATAGAATCTTAAAAAAAAGAAGTATAATTTCTAAGCCTTACTCCAGAACTACTGTATTGAGCCATCTGGACTTAAGAGTCTTTTTAGTGGAAAGTTTATAAATTATGGATTAACTTACTCAGTAGACATAGGACTATTAGGATTTTCTTTTTGATCTGGTGTTAGTTTCGGTAAGTTGCATTCTTCTAGGAAATTGTCAATTTCATTAAAGTTTTCCAATTTAGCTGCACTGATTGTTCATAATATACTCTTTCAATGTCTGTTGGATCCGTAGTGGTATTACCTTTTTTGTTCTTGGTATCTGCAACTTGTGCCTTCCCTTTTTATTTTCTTGGTCAGTCTTGTTTAATCTGTTTGGGGATCAGATTCTTGAATTTGTAAGTTTATGTCTTATGCCACGTTTGCAATGTTTTACACACATTTACTTATTTTTATTTTTATTTTTTAAGATTTTATTTGTCAGAGAGACAGAGAGATAGAGAGAGCACAAGCAGGGGGAGCAGCAGGTAGAAGGGGAAGCAGGCTTCCAACTGAGCAAGGAGGCTGATGCGGGACTCCATCCCTGAGCTCTGGGACCATGACCCAAGCTGAAGGCAGATGCTTAATGGACTGAGCCACCCAGGTGTCCCCATTTCCTTTCTGAGGGTCCAATGATATAAATGTAACAGCTTTTGTTATTGTCCCATATTTCTCTTAACTTTTTTTAAGTCTCTCTCTGTTGTTCAGATAGAGTAATTTCTATTGTTCTGTCCTCAAATTTCACAGATTCTTCCCTCTATCACATTTATCCTGCCGTTAAGTCCCTCTGGTGAGTTTTAAAATTTTGGTAACTATATGTTGTCAATTAAAAAATTTCTATTTGGAACACCTGGGTGGATCAGTGGGTTAAAGCCTCTGCCTTCGGCTCAGGTCATGGTCTCAGGGTCCTGGGATCGAGCCCCGCATCGGGTTCTCTCTGCTCAGCAGGGAGCCTGCTTCCCCCCTCTTTCTGCCTGCCTCTCTACTTGTGATCTCTCTCTGTCAAATAAATAAATAAATAAAATCTTTAAAAAAAAATTTTCTATTTGGTTCTTTTTATATCTTCTATTTCTTTACTGAGGTTTTCTAACTTTTTACTAGATTCAACAATGTTCACCATCACTCACGGAAGCCTTTTTATGAATGCTGCTTTTATTATCCTTGTCAGATAATTCCAATATCTCTGTTGTCACGGAGTTGGTGTCTGTTGATTGTCTTTCCTCACTCAAGTTGAGAGTTGCCTGGTTCTTGGTATGACAAGTGTCTTTCAGTCTCGTCCTAGATAGTTGAGGTATCATGTTGTGAGGCTCTGGATCTCATTTAATCTTCTTTTTTATAGGCAGTGACCCAGCTTAGCTGTAGTACGCAGGTCCGCGAGGGCGTGGACGGTCACCCCCCCTGCTGAGCCTCATCAACATGGAGGGGGAGGCTGCCACGGGAGGAGGAAGAGACACGTGGAATGCTGGTGTGGCTTCACTTGGTGGGGACTGCCAGCAGCTGATGCTGTTTGGGTGAGGAGAGTGGAGAGCCAACTGGCACCACCTCACACTGCCTCATTCGGTCGCTGCTGCTAGATGGGTGTGGAAATTCAGTTCGCCATCTGGCTCTACTGATAGGATCACTGTGGGGTTCCCTGCCTGGCTGGTGCCACGTGGGTCTAGAAGTCTTGCTCCCCACGTGGCCCTGTTGACGCCATGAAAGGAGGATGGTTTTCCTTTTTATGTTTGGCTACAGTAAGCTGGGAGATTATCAAGACGATTTTCTGTTTGGTGTGCCCCTCTCTTCCCGATCTTTTGACTCCAGGGAACAGTCTTCTTGGGGACTCTTTTGTCTATACATTGATGACATCATGTTCCACACCCCTTCAGGACCCCTTCCTGGATATATGACCTAGAGCATCACAGCTCCATCATTCCTCAAATCCCAAAGGTCTAGCCAGTCTGCTTTCTTTTCATCTTTGAGTCTCCCTTTGTTGCTGTGCTCCATCCAAGATTTTCAGTTATAAGAGGGAGCAAGCGTAAGGGACGGGGCTAATCCATCTTAGCTGGAACCAGAAACATCATTAGTTCTAATATATTTTCATTATTGTTTAATTAAAAGTATCTTCTAATTTTCACCGTGACTCATTCCCTAACCCACAGGATGTACAGAAGTGCTTTG
Organism: Mustela nivalis; assembly: GCF_964662115.1. Classification (NCBI taxonomy): domain Eukaryota; kingdom Metazoa; phylum Chordata; class Mammalia; order Carnivora; family Mustelidae; genus Mustela; species Mustela nivalis. The sequence continues at coordinate 15,797,760 of NC_139032.1, forward strand.
CTTCAGAAGAAACGTGATGGCATCTGGAATTTACTTCAAAAAATATAGAAGGAGAGAGTGGGTAAGGGCATAGATGAAATATATATAGGTCAAGAGGGCATCATTTTAAAAGATGGATGAGAAATTCATGAGAGGTCATTATACTTTTCTGCCTACTTTTGTGTATGTTTAAATTTTTCCAGAAAAAAAAAGGGTACTGATTAATTTCCAAACAGGAATTTTCTACTTACTCTTTTGTTACTGATTTCTAATTCAGTTCTCTGTAGTTAGAGGATATCTCTATTTTACTCCAATCTACTGAAATTTACTAGGACTTGCTCCATGCCCTTGTGTATGCCTGCCATTTTAATTAATGTTCCTGTTTAAAGAAAACAAAAATGCGTATTCTGCTGTAACTGGCCACATGTTCTATATATGTTAATTCCGTTAACTTTGTTAATTGTGTTGTTCAAATCTGCTATACCCTTACAACTTTTGTCTGCTTTTTCCATTAGTTATTGAAGAACTTGTACTAGAAATCTCCCACAATAATTAAAGATTTGTGTATTTCCCCATTTAGTTTTGTCAGTTTTTGCTTAATGTATTGTGAGGTTGTTATTAGATCATTTATCTTCCTGCTGCATTAACCCATTTATCTCTGTTTATCTCTAATAAAAGTATCTCTAGTGATACTCTTTGTGTTTACTTTGTCTCATATCAGTAGTTACACCAGATTCTTTCAGTAGGTGTTCATATGGCAGATCTTTTTCTAGCCTTGTCTACTTTTCTTTGTCCTAATATTTAAATATATCTTGTGTAAGGTACTTATACTTGGGCTTTTCTTTCTTTCCTTCTTCTTCTTCTTCTTTTTTTTAATAAATTTGACAACCTTTGGCGTACTTTAGTTCATTTAACTTAATATAGCTACTGATGTATTTGGCTTAAATTTATCATTTAAATCTCTTTTTCTACTTTTCTATCATCTTTCGACTTCTTTAAGTTCTCTATTTTTTATTTCTGACTTTGTCTTTATCAACTACATTTTAATGATTCCATCTCTTTATAAACTTGTCAGCTATACATCTTTAAACTATTCTTATGGTGGTTATTGTAAGGTTTCACCATTACCTTGATTTACTTTAAATTTGTACACTTACCTAAAAATTTCAGATTTTTTCCCGGGATAGATTCCTGGAAGTGGGACACTTGACACATGGCATGAGTGTTTTAAGATCTTTGGGATATATGCTCAATCTCCCTTCCAGAAGGGTTATGTCAATTAATATTTCCATCTAAGAGAGTTTTTGTTTTACTGAGCCATCATTAGATAATTAGACAGCTGTGCCATCATTAGGTAATCATTGCTTTAAAAATCTGTTTATTAGGTAAGTGAGAAAAAGAAGTAATTTACAACTCTTTGACTACTTCTGAGGTTGACTTTTTATTGTAATATTTATTAATCAAATAAACTTTCGCTTTTATGAATAGCTTATTTATATCCTTGGACATTTTTCAATTGGAATATTAGTATTTTTCTTATCAGCTTATAAGAACTCATTTGAACTACGAATAATTCTTTGTCAAGTGTTGAAAACAGTTTTTCTTTGTTTAACGCTGTTTAAGAATCGTCCTCACTAGCCATTAGACATGGGACAAAAAGAAAAGCATATTCTGGCTGGATCTCAAGACACAAGAACAGGCAGTGAGTCAAGGATTTTGCTTCTCTTAAAACTATCAAGTGTCTGTAAGAACTGATTACACAACATTTTTCCTTAAAGGTCGTCGAAGTTAAAAATAACATAGTTTATGGCTTTTTAAGAGAGATGTTTCTGTTGCCAGTTTGCTTAAGTACTCAGTGATCATTTTGTTTGTCATAAAAGTTGATAAGACCATTAAATATAGTTTATTAGCATGATATTCTCGTTAGCAAAATAAATATCTTCTCATGGACCTTATACTCTTCTGGCTTCAGTGTTAGATTGGGCAAGGGAGAGAGGTGAATCCATCTCAAAAACATCCACTAACCTTTATGAGCAGTGGAAAGAAGAAACCAGCTGTCCAGGGCCCCTGGGTCACTGGGAAGGGAAGCCCAGAGGAGGTGCTTAGAGTTTGCTTCAGGGGAGATTACAGGGACGGGGTGAGGGAAGTATCCTTAGTTCTGTGTGCCCCAGGCAGGGATGAGTGGAGTACCAGCAAACTTACCTTGCTCTACCTTTAGAAGAAAAATCTATTTTTTCAATGTTTTCAGTCTTACACATAAAACCGGGGAAAAGGTTTCATCTATTTAAATAGCTGGATATAAATCAGAAACCTTTACAAAGGTATGCGTAAAGTACAGCAATATATTTAAGCACATTTTTGAGACGGTCTTTATAGATAGAAAAGGTATTCAGGTTTGGAAAAGAAAATGAACATTGGCGAATGAGTCACAAACTCATCTACTTACCGTCATACTGCAGAAATCCGTTTGTATCTGTCTCTATCTCTGACTGTGGCTGGAAAAAAGAACAAAGCACCCATCAAAACTGTGCACTGCAGAAATAACACAATTACAGAATGAAGAGGGCAAAAAACTTTTACTAAATACTCTGGAGGAGGAGAAGACCAAATCAGAGCCACGCCAATAAGTAATGCCATCTAGTGGATAAGGGACGTTACTGCATGGAACCGATCTTCGCTACAAAAACTTATTACTCAGCAAACGCTTTTTGGATGTAATTTCTTTTTTCCTTTTTAAATAATGTAATTTCATTAACTTTGCTATTAGAACTTTGTTGTATTAAGTGAATTATCGAAGAAATTTTTATAGATACCTTAAAGAAATCATCCTGAGAGATGACACTGCAGTTTGGGAGGTGTTTCTGCAACTTCTTAGCCAGTGTTGTCTTCCCGCCATTTGTTACCCTGAACAGAAAAAGGAAAAGAAAAAAAAAATTGAGCATACTAAGAAGGAAGATGCATTTAATATAAAACGTTTATTTTATTTTTTTTAAAGATTTTTATTTATTTGTCAAAGAGAGAGAGCGAGAGAGAGAGCACACACACACATACATGTACATGCATGCACAAGCAGAGGGAGCCCTAGGCCAGACGGAGAAGCAGGCTCCCCATGAAGCAAGGAGCCTAATGTGGGGCTAGATCCCAGGACCCGGGGATCGGGACCAGAGCTGAAGGCAGACCCTTAACCGACTGATCCACCCAGGCATCCCTAAAACATTTTAAAGTGATCCCAAAAAAGGGTATTTAAAACAATATGTAATACCTAAGAAGAAATTTATTTCTTTCATAGATGTGTTGGTAATAGCATAAGCCTGAGTAGATCTACTGTGGTAAATGAGGACAAATAAACTGGAAAAGATGGAGGAGAAAAGTCACTAAGCACCGGGCAAATAGACTGGGTGATACTAAGACTTAAAATGACAGCTACTGGGTGGGAAGCAAAAGAATGTTCCGTCTATACGGAGCCATTCCCAGGGCTCATGAGCAACACTGAGAATACGAGTAGCATGTTTTAGTGCGAGTCTGTCCATCCGCTCGTGGTCCCTGTGATTTTGTTTCAGTGCGCCATGGAGCAAAATGGAGGACGGGCTTCTGACAAGCCAAACAGCATGTCTCCCCATCTCCGCTGTGCGGCTCCCTCCCAATGGAGTCAGTTACTTGTCCCTCCTGGCTGGGCTGTCACAGTGGGGAGAACAGGGAACTTGGCTAACTTCCCTGTGTATCTAGTTTTCCAGAACCACACATGGCACCTGAGAGGGGCTTCTGCAGTCAGTCGCTCAGTCAGAGGTTTTTTTTTTTTTTTAACCCGGGGCTGCTGCCTCAAAAGGTCTGTGGCCCCATCTGTGGACTCTGTGAACTTGAATGGGAAAGAAATTACATCTTTATGATTATTACATTCTAACAGAATTTTAGCCTTCCCTTTAATTATAAGTAACAAACATCAGTAGTGGTAACAGCACCTGTGGCTCTATCACCACTAGAAATCATAGATATTTTCATATCCTGGTGCAGGGGGTGCAGAGATCTTGAAGCATGATTGATATTCACTATTATTTCAAACTGATGGCAGTTGTTAGAGCCCCCCCTGGACACTGTTATTTAATAAGCTAACTATGTAAATATCACAAAGCAACAATTTTTAAAAATATATTTTTAAAGATTTTATTTATTTATTTGACAGAGAGAGATCACAAGTAGGCAGAGAGGCAGGCAGAGAGAGAGAGAGGGAAGCAGGCTCCCTGCTGAGCAGAGAGCCCGACTCGGGACTTAATCCCAAGACCCTGAGATCATGACCTGAGCCGAAGGCAGCGGCTTAACCCACTGAGCCACCCAGGCATCTTGTTTTTTTAAAAAATATTTTTATAACTGTATTTCAACACAACTGGTTTCTTTTGTATTTCTGTATTTTATTTTGTGCATTTAAAACCATTACTCTAAATCAAGATTTCATGATGCCACCAAATGTTGGCGGCACACAAAAAAACCTCTTAACTGCACATTTTTATGCAGGAACCTGTGCTTAATCCCAGATGACAGATTGCAATGTATTCATAATCTAGAAAAGAAACAAATACTCATTCATCAAAACTATGTATTGGCTGTAATTCAATTATTACCTAAATAGCTCATACTTACAAAAGTACAAGGAACTTGATTCAAAGCTTTTTTTCATTAATTTTTAAAAAAATATTTTATTTATTTATTTGAGAGAGAGAGAGTGAGCCCAAGGTGGGGGAGAAGGGGAAGGGGCAGAAGGGCAGAGGGAGAGGGCAGAGCCTTCAATTCCAGGACCCTGAGATCATGACCCGAGCTGAAGGTAGCCACTTAACTGACTGAGCCACCCAGGCGCCTCGTAAAGTTTTTTCACTTAAACTAAGAATACACAATTGGGTAGGATACGGTCCATCTCCTTGAAAAGACAGAAGTGCCTGCGTGACTCAGTCAGTTTAGCGTCTGACTCTTGATTTTGGCTCAAGTCCTGATCTCAGCGTCCTGGGATCCAGCAGGCTTGTCAGCTCAGTGGGGAGTCTGCTTCCTCCTTTTCCCTCTCCTTTTGCCCCTCCCCCTGCTCAAGCTCTCTCTCTCTCTCTTCCCCTGCCCCCTCAAACAAATAAATCAAAATTTTTTTTTTTTAAAGAAAAGACAAGGAAGTGGTGGGTATTACCCTTTGCCTTGAGAAAATATTGGTACAAAATTTCTCCCTTTTAACAAAAATGTCTGTAATTCATACTTCGCTTCCATAGTTCAGATATTGAACGTTGGTTTAAAAGGGAGAGTATGGGGTGCCTGGGTGGCTCAGTGGGGTAAGCCTCTGCCTTCGGCTAGGGTCATGATCTCGGGGTCCTGGGATCGAGCCCCGCATCGGGCCGTCTGTTAGCAGGGAGCCTACTTTCCTTTCTCTTTCTGCCTGCCTCTCTGCCTACTTGTGATCTCTGTTTGTCAAATAAATAAATAATTTTTAAAAATCTTAAAAAAAAATAAATAAAAGAGAGCAAACAGGGCTAACTTTTTTGAACAACCTGGCCAGAAAATGCGTCATTTTCTAGACTTATCTCTTTCAGATGATATAGTCAAACCAACCGTACATAGATCCCTTCTCACTGACTTAGCTGGAGACAATGAGAAGCAAGCACTCCAGTGTCACAGACTTGGAGGAGACAGACCAGACAGAAGGTAGTACAGGTCAGGGAGAGGAGAGGGCTTTAATGAGAATTTAACAAGTCAGAATGACGCAAGTTCAAGCCTATGATCTATACTTGGAATTCTGGTCAGGGGACACCTTAAAACTAACTCTTCCCTTACAGCATAAATGCACAAGTCCTGTCCATTTGTTTTTTTATGTGCCAAGAGACAGGAAGGGTGAGTGTTTTCGGAACATGACAGGGGAAGTTAAAAAGACTGTCTGCAGGTACTTTAGAGGCAAATCCATTCTGTAGCAGGTAGGTATTAATATTACCATTTTACAGCTGAGGAAACTACGGACTGAAAGACTATATACTCATAAAACTTGCCAAAGGTAACAACTAGCAAGTAATGGGGATGAGATATAAAGTCTAACTCCAAAGCCCATGGATCTTTTTTTTCCCCCCCAAAGCCCATGAAACTTCTATATTCTAACATCACAGAATTCTGTGAGCCTCTGATGAAGATTATATGTCCCTTCCCCAGAAAAATGAACATCTTCACACATGCATTCCATTTTCGGGAGGATCTTGAATGATCTTGGAATCCTTTGAAATCCCTGTTGTTCCCTGATGTCTTAACTGAATGACCCCTTTGCAGCGTAGCAAGTGGTAAGTACACAAGGAGTCTGGACTCCACAGAGTCTGGACGAAGGAGTAATGGCAGGAGCAGAGGTCACTGTGGCTGAGTGTGGCAGGTGCTTCTGTGAAGCCCTGAAAGGAAATCCTGGCCCTTGCTGAGGAAAAGAGAGTGAAGGGGAGGCTTTCTTAGGGAAGTGTGGTTAGCACCTAACGCATGGGGCAAAAAAGCACGAGGCAGGTTTCTACACCTGGAACATGGAGGAGAAGGGAATGCTCCTCCTACACATGCAGAATGAAAGTTGGTTTGGATGCCAGAGTTGACCTGGTAGAATCTGGAATCTCCCCAGATTCTACCCTGGTTGCTGAGGTCTGGTTTGGGCTCCAGAGCAGGGCCAAGAACCTCTGCTAACCCCCTGTACCCCAAAAGTGCAGCCAACTCTAGGAAGACCAAAGAAGAGAAGAAAAGTCATGGAGTCTTTGGTGATACCCCTGAGCTCCTGGATCAAACCTTCCCTGCAGCCTCCATGCCACCGAAGCTAATACATTTCTTTTACTATGTATGGATGGTCTTCACACACCCGGATATTCAGATTTTGTTCTAGATAACTGGTAACCACTGTATACTGTTCACTAGGTGAGAGAATATTTAAACATTTCTGCAAGAAGATTCAGCTGGTGGAGAGGTGCCTAGGAAAGGATAAGAGGGGGAGGCTGGAATTAGGGAACAAAGGCTTGATTTACAATGGTGGCAGTGAGCGCAGAGGGGAAAGCCTGTCCAAGAAAAGCAAGGCAGAGAAAAACAGAACTCTGGTTCTGGTCAGATGGGAGAAAACGAGGTAGAATTCTGACACTGGATTCATTCCCTTTTACCTCTGATTACTTGCTATAGTAACATAATACAACAATACAACAAATCACAAACGTTTAATTTTAACAGTCTCAAGTATTTTGTTCATTGGACCATACCTAGTATGAAGGTACTCAGAAGAAAGATGTACACAAAAATGCAGCCAAACAAACAAAGTCCTTTGGAGCTGTTGTTGGTGTCTTATTTGCATGCATACCTCTGGTACCACGGGAAGGGTGACCCTATAATTTAGGACACTTTTGAGAGGGAGGGGCACACAACTAATAATTATGCCAGGGCAATCAGGATGTCAGGATAATAAGGATAAAACATGTCTCGTGTCAACCCCAGAAAAGAAATGGTAAGGCAGGCAGATTTTGCTTACCTACTTACCCTGTGTCTCTGTTTAGGGGAGACTCTCTCATCTCCTGTTGCCATTTCTGTAGCCGGTGGCCCCCTGTTTGATATCCAGTGGCCTGCTCTCTTCCTGAGGACTCAGGAATCCTGACCCTCCATCCCCTACAATACCCCTGGGACATCTGCAGTATCTCCACCAGCTGTTTGTAGCAGAATTACTCACCCACTGATTCCAATGACAAATGTTTTCATAATTAGCTTTGAAAATCACGTCTTCCTAAAATTAAAGACAAAACAAAAGAAGACAAATTGAATTCTTATCAGTGAGATGTCGAAAGAAAAAAAAGAAAGAGACCTACAATAGGAGAGCCAGCTGAGGGGGAAAGTTGACCATGATCTCTGGGGAACCCCTGCTCCTGGATTAGCCACAGTCCTTAAAAGAGCTTTACAAAGTATCAGCTTCTCTCTGCGAGATGCTCTCCCCACTAGACTCCATAGCTAAATCCAACAGAGGGTCTGTGCCCAGTAGGCCACACCACAGTGTCTCAGAACTCTGAAACTCAAGAGTTTCAAGATTCAATCACCTGGGTACACCCCATTTATTTCCCCAATGCCAGGGAACACCACAGAGCTTGCCCCTCTCCTCTTCTGAAATGGGGAAAACATCACTGCTGGCCGGAGCCAAAAGGCAGTTAATTCTCTTTAACGGTGCAATTTCCTCATTCAGAAACCTAAGTCCAGGGCCAGTGCAGGGAAACTCTTTCCAAAAAGGGCCAGGTAGGAAAATATTTGAGGTTTCCGTGGGCCCAGAGGCAAACTGAAAGTTACTACGGAGGTACTTATGTAACGAGAGAGAAAACACATTTCCACAATGTTTTTGACGAAAGTCAACGCGTAACCATTGAGTACAATTTTGTTGGTGGTGGTTGTAATAATACAACTTCTACTTATGAGAAGAATGGAATTCCTTTCTTATTGGGATAATATTTCTCTTACCGGATTTCAGAGTTAGTGTTCTCAAATCAGACACGTGACTGCAAATGTTCAGGCTGAGGGCCAAATTTTAGACACTGGCCATTGTTTGTTGACCCCTGGCTCTGGGGAGGTGGGAGGTTGAGGGCAGTTTCACACGGGGCCCCCTGAGGTCCAGTCAAGCCGTCCTATGGATATTCTAATGAACCATTTTCACCTCTTTCTGTGAAAAGGTGGGGCTCAGCTGGAGGGAACCTCAGATCAGAGGTTCCTGAGGGTTGCCTGACCTAAGGCTGCTCTTTATTCCAGACTGCTCCGGTTGGGTGATCAGGGACCTAAGCTGGGCCTCCGGGGTGAGGTGAGTGGCTCCTGGGCTGGAGACCCCCAGCGGCCCTCCCAGTTCCTATCCCTGACCTGTGTCCTAGCGAGTTAATTTCTTTCTTCTTTCCAGCCTGTTAAAAAGCACTTTATTGCCAAAAGCAAAGAAAGGATGCTGCACATGGGCTGGCTTAATTGTGAGGCTCTCATGTATAATGGATGCCATTTTTATTGATATATTATTAATGGTTGAGCACACTGAATGGCAAGGACTAAGGGTCCCCCTGCTTCGTGCCACATCTGTGCACACATGGGAGGAGACCGAATCAGTTACATAGTATGCAAATAACGAGTGTGGCTGTGGCACTGGAAACATCCTTGAGGGGGGTTATTTGGGTGGAAGCTAGCAATTCTGAAATGAAGACTTAAGGAGAGTCAAGAACCTACTTATAAAATTGTTTGGGTTCAGGAGGGAATTCCTACCATCAAAGGCAAGTTTTTAACCGAAACAGGAACCCTTGGTCCTATATTAGTTAGCTAACAGAGCTATTACCCAAGACAGGGTTTGGGTAAATACTGGGCACAGTCTATTAGCCCTAAAGGGGTGACAATTGTGGGGGAAGGGGTAGGGAACTGGGAGAAGCCAAAGCAGGGCAGGTGCTGGGGTGACAGCAGGCCTAGCAATCCCAAAAGTCATTCATTTCAAAAACCTTGCCGGATGCACAGGGCAGCACCAGGCGGACTCCAAATTCGGGACTGGAATCCTCTACCTCCATACTACTTGGTGCTATGACACCCCCTGTTGCCCTCTCAGGGGACTATTTCAAAGCACACTTACTGAAAAACTTACAACCAGGAGCTGTCAGGTTCCAAATACATGCAACAGACTCCATGAGGCAAAGACAAGCTCATCAACTACACTCAATCACTGGGTGTCTCCAGAGACAACCACCTGAACTTTGCAGTTTCATCAACTCGGGGCATCTGATTACTTGGAATATAGACCCCCCCCCCATCTCATGGGATGTTTATGTACCTTATCCTCCCCATAAGTGCCAGGTTTTCCTCCACAGCAGAGTTATTTGCATAGAGGCAGGAGAACAAGTGAAGATCGCCAGGGGCAAACCCCAAAAGGAGTATTTTAATTTCTTTTTTAAACCCTAAGTAAGAGAGATTGTCCAGTCCTTTGTTTCTTATTATGCGGATTCCTCTAATAAACAAGGTACGTTTTGCACTTTAAAACGGTCAGGGGTGGTATGTGCGGAAGTCAGCAGATGATAAGGAAGCCAGCAGCCTTCTAACACAAATGAATGACAACATGCTAAGGAATCGTTGTGCTTGTCCCTGACTCCACAGAGCAGCCTGGTATTTTTAAACCAGTGAAGTGTTTCAGGACTTCTCACTCACTTGCCTTACTCAACAGGTATTTTGATTATCTTCTTCCACCCACCAGGCAAGTCTTTTCCTACTATTGTTTCAACTTTGCCCCCTTTCAGTAAACAGAAATCACCCACGGTTAGAATTTCTGAATCCCTTAACCCATGCCTCTTCCCCGTGGAATCACTTTTATCTCTCACTGATCCCTAACAAAAACTTGCAGGCTTCATTTTAGGTAGACTCTCACGTCAAGGTTTTTCCATTTTGTCTTCCCTCGGACATTCTACGGGTCTGGAACACCGAGCCATCTCGAACCGAAGGCGCGCTGCGTTTCTGGGTCGCTCCGGCCCTCGCCTCCCCTTGGAGGACCGATCTGCTGGGTCTGGGGTCGGCCGACCTCGTTTGAGTCAACGTTTTAGGCTTCGAGGGCAGCGTGTTGGGAAGAGCAAAGCGGCCATAAGCAAATAAGCGCGGCCGTGCTCTCGCAAAACTTTATGGACACCGAAATTTCAATTTCTTATCACTCCCAGTGCCACAAAAATCTTCTGATAGCTCTGCAACCCTCTGAAATGGTAAAGCCATCCTCAGCGGGCAGGCCGTCCGGTCAACAGGTGGCAGGCGGTCGTACTCGGTGCACCCTCCTACTGGTGGAGCAGAAGCCTGCCTCGTCCCGCAGGGATCAAGACCTGACCCCGAACCCTGGCGACTTCTCTCCACAACCCGCACCGTGTCTTGGAGGTTGCCTCCCTTTTTCAGGATCGGTACCGGGGGTTAAAAGCGCACACACTCCCTGGCAGGCCAGCCATCAGCCCGCTCAGAGCGGTAAGAGTTCCCCCCAAGGCTTGCAAGACGCAACCCGGTTCAGGCTCCAGCGCAGCCGCACGTCGCGAGCACCTCCAGGCCTCGGCGAGGCGGCGCCGCGCGGCCGGGTCGCGCAGGTAGTCACCGGGCGCCAGTTCGACCCGCCGCAGCAAAGCCGCAGAAGCGCGGGCCGAACCTGCGCCTCTCGCCCACCCGCCGCGACCCCCGAAGCTCCTAGCCTAGAGGCCCACAGGCCCCCCACTCCGCGCCCCTACCGGGTCAGAGGCGGCCCCGGTAGAAGACGCCAACCTGGAGGTGGATCCGTCCGACCCGAGCCGGACGCGGTGCGGGTTCCAGCGCCCGGGTGGGGCGGGGCGAGGCGGGGCGGGGCGGGACTCCCGCGACCCGGGCCCCACGAGCGCGCCCCCGCAGGGTCTTGGCCCTTTCTCGTCGGGGGCGCGCGCGGCCCGGCCTGTCCCGGCGTGAGCTTGCTGCGCCCTCTCTCGGCTCCGGCTGGTTCCGCCGGCGTCATCGCCGCCGCGCGCGCTGCCGTGCGCGCCGCCCGCGCTCCCGCCGCGCCGAAGCTGCCCGCCCGAGAGCCAATTAGCGCTCGGCGAGACGGCGGCCACTTCCTCGTCGCGGGGGCGCGCGCTCGGGCGGCTCGGGCGGCGGCGCGGCGGGGCGGGGCATCGCGCGGAGCGGCTCTGCCTGCGTCCGCTCGTCCGACGGCCAAGGGTGGGCGCAGATCCCTGCAGGCGCTCCGCTGCGAACCCGGCAGAAAGAAACTTTGGGGCCCCCGGAGTGCCGGCTGGCGGGGCGTTCGGCCGGCTTCTCGTGCTTGGTCTTGAGGCTCAGCCGCTCCAGGAAGCGCGATGTCGAAGCCGCCACCCAAACCGGTCAAACCAGGTAAGGGAGGCGCTCGCCGGGTCCCCTGGCCGCCGCGGGTCCCCTGGCCGCCGCGGTGCCCTGCGCTTCCTCTGCCGCTTGGCAAGGGCGGACCGCGCACGTACCCGGCCTGCAGCCCCGCTCTCGGGAGCCGACCCGCCGGGATGGGTCGCTTTGTTGCGTTCGCTGCAGGGAGGGATCGTTGGGGATAGCAAGAGGATTTCGAGGATTTTTTAAAATTTTATTTTATGTTTAAAGAGGAGTCGCCCTCGATATTGCGATATTGTCATTCGCGGCAACTTTCTAGTGGGTGGGATGGTTACGTCCCATTGAAGCTTGACTGGAAGACGGGGATATTGATTCCCTTAGGGGGGAAAATTATATATATGCCTTGAAATGGTCTTTTGACCACTTCCTCTTTTTTTTTTTTTTTTTTTTTTCGTGTATGTGCAGTGTCAAGTTAGAGTTCTTGACCGGCCGGAGCGAACGGGAAGTGCGCTGTTTGCAGGGTGGGGTGGGGGAGCGAGTCTCCTTTGGGACTTTGGAGAGGAGCCGCGGACGGCATTGCCCTCGGGATCTTGGGAAAAGCATTTGGAAAACTCTGTGCGCGAGCCCTCGCGGCGAGAAAAATGTAGGCTGCGGCAGAGTAATCTCGGCTTGTTGCTCTTCGGGAGTGTCCCTGTAGCGTGCATTGCAAGTCCTTTGCCTCCGCTTCCCCCAGGGAGCTTGCCCTGCGAAACTGGAGAGGTCGAGGTGACCAGTTTCCTCAAAGCGCTGGTCGTGGCGGGTAGTCTGTGCATTTTTTATTCTATTCTTAGCCTGTTTTCTGTGATAGGGAAACTCGAGAATGTAACAGAGAGTGACGTATTTCAATTCAAGACTGTAACAAACTCGTGCATTCATTTGGTGAGTAATTACGGGAACCGTAGGATGTGGAAGATAAATGGCTTTGATGCACTTGGGGGCGTTTCCTTAGAATCTCCCCTAATTTAAGTATAGCACGAGCTGAAATGTACCCACTTAACATCAAACTTCGAAGTGATCGTGGTTGCAGGCAGTACACCTTTCATGATTTTCTAGTTTTCTTTCTTCACCATCACACAGTGGCGGTTTCAAGTCATTTTATATGAAAATTAAGTACATACTCCTATACTTGACAGTCATTCACTGGGGACTGAATTTTTTTTGTTGGGCTGGGTGTGAAGGAAGTTGCGGGGACTTTGGCTTTGCGGTGAGCAGAGATGGGGTGTGGCTAGTATTGGGCTCCCAGCTTTTTTATAAGTGGAATCTGATGAGGGGTTTGCTTTTTAAGTGCAAGTGTAGGAGGAGGTGGCAGCTTTCTCAATTTGGATGTAAATCAGGACCTCAAGCACCCAACAAAGCAGAGTTGTTCTTTGCTGGCTAAACAAAGTACTTTATTTTAAAGAATGACCCGAGAAGTTAGCTGTTCAAGAGGTTTTTCATCTCCAGACTTTAAGTGATGTCAGTGCTGCGGCTGGAGGGGCACTGACTGTGGTGTGCAAGCGTGTCCATGACTTGTGCGTACACTGGTTTGGTTGAAGGATCGGATTGTTACCAGTTAGGAATACACACCCAGGAAACCATCTTCGCGGTTGGACCCGGCTGCTTTCTCCTTCTCTTTAGCAAATCAGAAAGCAGAGGGTTGAAAATGTCTCCTGTTTTAGAGATGGTTTTGACCCCATACTGATTTATAAATGAGATCCAAACTCAAGGTCAGCGTAGACATCAGTTTGTTAGTTTACGAATTTACAATGAGAAATACTACTTTCAGCCCGCCTGGAAACGTTGGGTGGCCTGGCTTAATTGAAAACAAAACTGTCCTATTACTGGTCTACATTTACCATGTGCCCGGCACTGATGTAATCACTTTATATATATTAACTCATTTGCTCCTCCTCACCCTGTGAGGTCAGGACCATTATTGTTTCCATTGCACAGGTTGGGAAATTAAGGCATGGCACAGAAAGGTTAAGTCACTTGCCCAGAGTCAGTGGCCCAGTGGGGGAGGAACAGGCAGGATTAGTAAGCACTCAAGTAGTCTGATTTAAGAATCTGCATTCCTGGGGCTCCATGAAGGCTCAGTCGATAAGCATCTGCCTTTGGTTCAGGTGATGATCCCAGCGTCCTAAGATCTAGCTCCACACAGGCACCCGGCTCTGCCAGAAGCCTGCTTCTCCCTCTCCCACTCCCCACGCTTGTGTTCTCTCTCTCTCACTGTCTCTCTGTTAAATAAATAAACAAAATCTTAAAAAAAAAAATCTGCTTTCCTAGTCATAATGTTCTTCTGCCTTATATCACCATTCCTGCGTGAGGTCTTACGTAGTTTTGAACTAGTGAGTGGAATTGGAAAGGAAAATGCCTCTCGTCCTCAGTCAGATCTTGTGGTCACAGATGCACAGAAAGGGTTGGTAGCCGTGAGGAGAGTAAGCTTGACTTCCTTGTCCTGCAGGCAAGATGCATGGGTGAAAAGTGTCTGAAGCTATTTGGAATTGGGAGTAGATGGTTGTATTAAATTTTTGATTTCCTGGTTTGTTTATACTGAGCCTCATCCCAGATGAGAGTTTAGAAAGAAGGGAAGAAAAAAAAGAAAGAAAGGGCCAAATAGAGGGAAGAATAAGAGGGAGCCAGAGAAAAGGTTAACTTACAGACATGTGTGTCCTAAGGTCTACCAAGGTTTCTGAAGAGTAGCTATAGATTTGGCTCTTGGCTTCCTGCATAAAGGTAAAAAAATCAATTATAAGATTCCTACTCTTTGTAATGATAAAATGTGTTACTTTCTCCGAGAAGAGATATGTTGATGGTACTGAGATCCAAAAAGCTTCCCATGCGGCCTCTCAAAGTGTTGGAGCGGACTGTACGTCTCTGTTAAGAAACACAAGCAGGGCATCCTGATCGTGGTCCCTCTAGCTTCCTGCAGGGCAAGACCCGGGCAAAACAGCATGGTTCAATTCCATCGGCTGTGCTGAAGAGTAGTGTATCTATTGGGATGATTGGCATATATCCCATAAAGAGACTGTTTTCTCTTGTACCTTCCTAAGGTTATACCAGACTTTGGGTTTGTAGCCACATCCAAAATTCATTTGCTAAACATTTCTTGATGTATGCGGCTAATGTTTTTGGCCTTGTGCTAGACATTGGGGTTCCTGGGAACAATAAAATAAGGTCTCCTCCATGAAAATATTGAGTCTGATGGGGGAGATTTAGGTATCTATAGATAATAACTTAAGTTGACCCCTATCCGTAATTGGATGGCTGATCTTTTACCCGTTTTGTTAGGAAAAAATCTTGTCATTAAAAATAAAAGTAATATTTTTTTCTTCTTTCTTCTTTTCTTCAAACCTTGTAGTACATTTTTAATGGGAAAGTTAGAAAATACATATAGAAAAATGTATGAAAATATAAATATTATCCCTACTTATCTGGTGATAATCACTGCTTTCTATCAGGTGTTGTTTTTCTTCATCAAATTTTCATTAAAAAAAAGAAAATACAAGCAATTATTTTCAGAATGGAGTCTCAGTTTCAATTTTCAAGTGTTTTACTGTTGATTGGCTTGTTTCCTATAGTGGGTATACTGTTGCCGAAGCTCTGCTTGAAAAATCAATTTTCATGTTTTTGACCTTTCCTTGCCTACTGATGTATTTTTTTTTTTTTTAAGATTTTTTTCATTTATTTGAGAGAGAGAGTGCAAGAGAGCAAGAGTGAGAGAGCATGAGCGGGGAAGAGGGAGAAGTAACCACCCCATCGGGCAGGGAGCCCAATGTGGGGCTCCATCCCAGGACCCTGGACCATGACCCAAGCCTAAGGCAGATGCTTAACCCACTGAGTCACCCAGGCGCCCCTCCTACTGAGGTCTTTCTGTAGGGTCACTTTTGGCCACTCAAGGTCTGTCATTGAAACTCTCCCCTCTCATTGTTAGATGTGCCACCAAGGTGCTCAGCTGCTAAAAAATGTCATGTTTCATGGTCTTCAGTTCATTCATCGTGGGACCCTCCTCCTTCTTCGGGACCAGTGTGGCCTCTCAGGTTTATCCATCAAGCTCTTTGGTTCTTGTCGGCTACCCTCCCAAGCCTTGCAGTTCAATTAGGGTGAACCCGCAGGGCATGGTAGAGTGTAGATGACACCTTGTGTTCTCACAAAAACTCTTCTTTTTAAAAGACACTTTATTCTGAGACTGTGTCCTATAAAAATGGCCAAAGGATATTGAGTGAGATTTGGACTAGAATCCTCTCGTTCTAAGTCAGTTTGATAACCCTCCACTGTAGTTGGAAGCCAGAGGTCTGACCTTGACCAGTTCTTTCAAATGGCTGATTGATCTTGGTGGTGGAAGTAAAGCAGCATAAATATTTTATGTGTCTTAGGAAAATAAATTCATGGGACTTTGAAGAAGCAAATGCCAGTATTTTGGGTTCTTTTGTATTTACAGTAAAAACATCATAAGCTTCAAAGATGTCACCCATATGCTGCTTATATAACATTTTTGAGAGGAAAAAAAGGCTTCTTCTAAAATGATCTGAGCTTTTGTGTATTTTTTTCCGCTCTGAATAAATGAATTAGTCAAAGGCGAGAGTATGGGATTGGCTGGAAATACACATATGGATAGTGTCCTTCTTAAACTTCATGCTCCATGGATGTCTGGTGGCATCAAAGTTCAGGAAGCATTTTGGAAATTCCAGAATGATGGTGATGATTACAATAGGAATACTTAACATTTATTTGGCCCTGAGTGTCAGGTACTGTGCAAAGTGCTTGATATGCTCCATCTCATTTAATTATTCTAACTTCCCTAGGAGGTAGGTCCTAATATCCCCATTTTTCTGGGTGAAGTAGGACTTAGTGAGGTTAAGTAAACCACTTAAGGTCTCAGAGCTAGGAAGTGGTTGGTTTGACCTGGGAATGGAACACAAACTTTAAGTGGAAGCTGTGCTTTTTGGGCAGAGAAATCTATGAAGACTCCATTAGTTTGGACCGACTTTTGTTGGACAGTCAGCTTCATTAACTTACGCGATTGTATTATTTGCAATTTTGTTGTTTAACTCCCCTCTTTCAGTGCATCTGTATTAGGCTATTAGACACTTTTTAAGAGTAGAATAACCTTTAGTTTTCTTGTACCTTTGCAGCAACTAAACTTTTTTGTTCATGGCAAATAAATACAAACTCTTGATACATAACCAAGTTTTTGTCTGGAAGAAGGTGGGGTAGGCCAGGGTTGGGTACCTCTTAAAGCTTTACTATAAAGCAGCAAAGGCTGCATGCAGTATCCATCAGCACTAGTTCTGGAAATAGTGGGGTCAACATTCACACAGCTTGACTCCCTCTTCTTATGTTTCAACATTCACACAGCTTGACTCCGGTGTGACTAGTGCCATGAACTTTTCTGACATACTTGTGTAAGGGAGGGAAAATAAAACCTTTCCTCTCTACCCTCTTATGTTCTGTTTCTGGGTCCTGCAAATTAAGCTGACACAAAATCAGATTAACAGGAAGAAAAGGCATACAAGTTTAGTTGATATTTTCAGGTTTACCTGCACAGAGGCTGTGCAGAAAAGAGGTGAAAATCCAAAGAAGGGGTAGATTTGGAAGATTATTGGGCATTTTAACAAAGGGTGATACATTGTGGAGAAGTGACGGAAGGAAAGAGGGGTTTTGTTTTCTAGAGGCAGTACATTGTGGGAAGGTAAATATATGGGGAAACTAGTGGAAGCTAAGGGTTATTTTAGTAAGGTTTCTTTATGCAGACACATTTAGATGTCATCTCCATCTGATAGTAAGAGTTGTTCTCTTGTATGGAGCAGAACTCCTTCACAAGGGGAATTTATGCCCTGCTTTTAGGCAAGTGAGGGGAAGGTAGAGAGTTCTTCTGTGTCTGCTTTTTCTCAGTAGAGGTCATTTCGGGTCAGAATAATTCTTACACCTAGTGGCATACTGACGGTGGCATATTGTGATCTGCATTTACTTCATACCTCATGTCCAGTGAAAACCATTGCCAAAGTAGTACTCAGTTGCTTAGTGCTTAGGGGAAGACAAAATACATGAGAGAAGGAGACTGGGAGAAAGAGAGAGGCAGAGGGAGAGCAGGAGAGGGATGCAGAAGCAGCTTTCAGTGGACTGATGGGAGCTGTCACATCAAGATTGTCTTATCACTTTGGGTTGCCAGGGTGGCTCAGTCAGTTAAGTGTTTACCTTTGGTTCAGGTTTGGGATGGAGCCCCATATCAGACTCCCTGCTTAGCAGAGAGCCTATTTCTCCCTCTCCCTCTGGTGCTCCCCCGGCTTAGGTGCTTGTGTGCACTTGCTCTCTCTGACAAATAAATAAATAAAATCTTAAAAAAAAAAAGATTTTCTATCAATTTGTCAATACTTCAAAAAAGCTGGGCATGTGGGTGCCTTAGTCGGGTAAAAGTCAGCCTTTGGCTCAGGTCATGATCCCAGGGTGCTGGGATCGAGCCCCTTGTCTGCTTCTCCCTCCTCCCCTCTGCCTGCTTATGCTCTCTCTCTCTCCCTGGCAAAAATAAAGTCTTAAAAAAAAAAATTCAAAAAAGCTTAAAAAAAAAACCCTTCAAAAAAAAGCCCCCTCCCTCCGAAAAACATACTCAAGTATATTAAAGGAGTTTGGGGACAACATTGCAGATAACAGCACAGAGAGAGTTCCCCATGTGCTTTTGAACAAGGCTTGACAGTGCATTGCGTCTGTTTAATCAGATCCCCATTGATGCACATCTAGATTGTTTCCCTCTTTAGTTAGTTACAACAGCCTTGTTCCTTACTAGGGTGGGAGTAAATCCCTGAGGGACGGTCCTGGCAGTGGATTGTTGTAGCAGAGTGTATGGGCAATGTTGTTTTCTTTCTTTCTTTCTTTCCTTTTTTTTTTTTTTTTTTTTTAAGATTTTATTTATTTATTTGACAGACAGGGATCACAAGTAGGCAGAGAGGCAGGCAGAGAGAGAGGGGAAAGCAGGCTCCCGGCCGAGTAGGGAGCCCGATGCGGGGCTCGATCCCAGGACCCTGAGATCATGACCTGAGCCACTGAGCCACCAGGCGCCCCGCAATGTTGTTTTCACAGACGTTTCCAAAATGCTCTCTAAAGAGGGTTTTACCACTAGACCTTCCTACCAAAAACGTGTGAGCATGCCTTAAACAGAAACTTCACGATGCATGGGCTGGGAGATGGGAATCGAGAGGCTGGGCCACAGTCCAAGGCAGAGAGTTCGAGGAAGCTGGGAGGGTGTCATCTAAGCGGGGAAATTTAAGCAGAGTCTGGAATGCTGTGTCGGAGTTGGGTAGGCAGAAGAGGGGAGACCATCATTGAACTCAGGCAAAATTAGATCACTTGATGTGCTCTTCTCTTCCTTTGCTTGACTGCATAGGGCTAGTCTTCTCTCAGAGAAGCCAAGAAGACAAGGTGGACGCATGTGGAAGCTGTGACCTGGAGAAGTTTGTTCCGAATTAAAGAGAAAGCCATTTGCCTTGTGCTAACAGTTTGTGGAAAACCGTACTTTCCACGCAGAAAGCGAGACTTGGGGTGCCGGCCCGTGGGTCCTCTGGGTTCGCATCTGCGTATCCGTCTGTCAGGACGTCAGCAAGAGCTGTGGTGTTTGGGGGAAGCCATGTGTTAGGGTCACAGCTCAAAGTCACTTCAGTCACTGGTGGGACTGCTGTGGCCACTTCCTCCTAATGGATTCTCGCTTGTTGTTTGCCACTTTATGTTTGGGCGGCTGTCGAGTTTTCAGAGAGTCACAGGGCAAATTCCTCAACTTGCTCTTAGGGTCCGAGTTGGGGGGGAGAGTTTTGTATTTGCATTTTGGTTAGCGTGGGATTTTAAAACTCATTAGCATCCCTTAGAATTTGATAAACTACTCTGATTTAATATTCTTGGGCCCAAAGAATGCCCTGAACAGGAGTCCTTTCCTAGCCTCTTGCTCCTGATTTCCAGGGAGCCTGAGGTGATCTGAATTTAAATTAAGAAAGGCCTTAGAGACTAGCTGGTTTACTCTCCCGCTGGAGGGTCTGTCTCGGGCCCCTTACAAGGGTCTGGAGGCAGCCTTGAAGTCTTTCTGGCATCCCTGCACTCCAGGGGTTTTGCTTGATTCTGGGAAACGTGTAGATTTCTATCAAGGGAATCCCTCATCAGGGCAGAGAGACTTAAATCAACTCACTTGCATGAGACAAAGAAATGACTTCCTCCTGGAGAGTATTCTGGGGTGGCTCTGTCTTCTAGAAACCTCTTGACCCAATCCATTACGTGCGGACACCTGCCTCCAAGTCCCAGGTCTCCGAGCCGTGCTAGGGGCAGCCAGGCAGAGCGAAGTCCCTTTTGCCACAGTTGGCAGGTCTCTCAGATTCCAGATTTGGAAGGTTCCAGAAAGTCTTAGATTTCCTTGCTTGAAAACACCAGAATCTGAAGACGTTCTCTAAAATGTTGCTTACGCAGGTTTACAGGATTCTACGGCTGCATTTGGGCCTCTTGTTTTGATGAGTCAGTGTGAGTTTGTTGATAGTAACCCAGAGAACAGAAGGTATTCTTGCTGGGTTTTTTTTTTTTTTTTTTTTTTTGGGTAAGGAAGCTGGCTGTGGAGCATTGCAACAGAAACCTGTCCCTCCAGAGTTCATCTCTGAATGGTGCGTCAGGTTGACATTGTCCTCAGCCTAATTTTTCTGTTAGGGAATAATAATAATAATAATAATAATAACGACGATGATGATGATGTTAGGGATTCCTCCGCACTCAGGTTCTTCATTAGAGTCACCCAAGCAGCTGCCCTCTGGGACCTGGGCCTCTGAGAAGTGGGAGTCACGGCTTAGGGGGACCGCCTACTTGGTCTTTCAGGGAGCCTGTCCCCTCGACAGGGCTGCCTCTTGTCCTTGCCCAGTGCCTTCCTACTCTCAACGACCAGTTCTGTACCTAAGTACTGGGGCTCTGAAGGGTGCCCCGCACTTGACCCTGGCTTGGTAGGAGCTCTATTCTCCACAGTGGGCTCCTGCCCATTTCCTGATTTCTGCTCGACACCAGGTCTCTCCTGTGTCTTGACATCTGGCCCAGCACTCTGTGTTGAGCAGCACTGGGAAATCTGCTCCTTAGTCTCTCCTGAGTCCTGGTCATTGGCTGCTTTTTCCCTTCTTGGATACGTGCTCCCTGTCACATGGACCTTTGGCCAACACATTGGTGCCTTTCTGATGTACTGTGACCGAAAGACTAGTATGGGTCTGTGTCTACTGTTTTGTTTGTTTTTTAATTTTATTTATTTGAGAGAGTGAGAGCATGAGCAGGGAGAGGGGCAGAGGCAGAGGAAGAGAATCTCAGGTAGACTCCGCACTGAATGCTGAGCCTGTTCTGGGGCTCCATCTCCCAACCCCAAGATCGTGACCTATGTGATCGCGACCTGAGCCAAAATCAGGAGTCAGATGGTTATCTGCCTGAGCCACCCAGGTACCCCACTTAACCAACTGATTTCACTTAGACTGGAGCTACCAAGGACAGGGGAGTTTGTTTTGTCTGTCGATTCTGCTTTTTTTCTCACTTGCCTGGAGCAAGATTACCTTGGGTGGCCTTGCGGAAACGTGTCCCATGAGATTCCAGTTGGGACAGTTGCAAAAAATATGTGTGTGTGTGTGTGTGTGTGTGTGTGTGTGTGTGTATAATTCATGAATGGCTATTGGGACGTTGAGGACTTTTAATATTTGGAAAACATGTAAAGTTAACTCTAACTCAGTAACATCAAGCCTGTAGATTGGAGCTCTAAGAATATATATATTCTGCTAGTTTTTTGAAATTAAGTCTCTGTAAAATACTGTTCTCCCATCTTTTTCCTGTCCTTTTGGGAGGTGACCGTTTTAAGCCATGGACTCAAGTTCAGAGCTTGCTTGGTAGAAAGTCTCAGGAAGGTTTCAGAGCTTCTCTTAGCCCACCCATCACTTTGTAAGTTATGTAGGGCTCACACAGAAACCAGAAGCCTTTTTTAAAGAAGCAATTGAGAGAGAGAGATTGAGGACGAGTTTACGTGCATGAGTGGGACGGACCGAGGGAGAGGGAGAGACCATCCCAGGCAGCCTCCGTGCTCAGCGTGGAGCCCCAGGTGGGGTTTGATCTCACAACCCAGAGCTGCAACCAAGATTTGGATGCTTAACCAACTGTGCCACCCAGGTGCCCCTCTTTTTTCTTTCTTTTTTTTTTTTTTTAAAGGAAGCAACATTTATATACTCATAGGGTTATAATGACAAATTTAAGAATGTAGCATTGTGATGATGGGAATAAATGTGATTGCTATAATTTTAGAACTCAAAAAGAATTCTGTTCATAGTGAAAAACCAAATGGGAAGTTACTGTCCCCGAGAGCACAGAGTTTTCCTCTTCTCTCCCTGGGGGCAGAAGTGATTTTCACTGTCATTCCATCCACATTGTAAACAGCAAATGTTTCTTCGGGCTCAAGGGTTTGGGAGGGGGCTGAGTTCTTCCTAGACATTTTAGGGAAAATTCCAGTGTCTCAGTCCCCTGCCTTCCCCCCACCGATGACCCCACGTTCAGAGAATGATACATGATCTTCTGGACATCCGTTAATGAAAAAAAGTTAACAACACACACAAATTCCGGGAGCTCATTGCAGCCCCAGGAACAGGTGTCAAAGGTGCTGTGGGTCTTTCTTAGAGCTGCTGAGGTTAGTTGTTGAATGTGAATGTATGACCCTGGGGAGTGCCATCCAGGCTCCTGCCCAGAGGTTAGGGAGATTTTCCTAAGAATGGTCCTGTAATTACCCTGTTTTAATTACAACCCAAGAATGCCACAGCTTTTCATTTGTCCTGCCTTGCTCTTCAGGGGAAATCCAAGTTCATTCTCTCACATCCTTCTTCCTCCTCCCCAGGCCCAATTCTGGGAAAATACCTGAGCATTTCTTTGGGTCTAACATTCTCCCCTGGCCTTTTCTGGAGTTACTTGGACTCCTTGGGTTTTCCCAGACCCCCAGACCTCTGTCTAGCCCCTCCTTCCCATAAATAGTCTGGACTTTGGGGACCCAGGCAAGTTGGGAGGAAGAATGGGTCAATCACCTGGGCCATCGCCCTGCCTGGGCCACACCTTCAGCAAGGTGCCACGTGCGTGGGGCCCTGGGATGGCGGTGGGTGGAGCTTGCACCAGTGTCCTGGCCCACGTGTCCAGGGCCACTAAGTGAGGCTCAGCACTTTCACAGTCCATCAGAATGCAGCCCTCTGGAACACTTAGTGAACCTTGGGAAGGGGCACCCTTGTGTGTCTTGAGAGAGGCTGAAATTAGGGAAATAGTTTCTAATTTAAAGGCTGTTGTCCTAGTAAGTAGCTGATGAAGAAGTAACTATCATAGACCTCTTGTTGGTTTCCTATGGGCGTCCTCTCTAGACCCACTCCCTAGTTTCGGTTCTGTTGTAATTTGGGATTTTTTTTTTTTTTTAAGATTTTATGTATTTACTTGAGAGAGAGAATGAGAGAGCATGAGATGGGGGAGGGTGGGAGGGAGAAGCAGACTCCCTGTGGAGCCGGGAGCCGGATGCGGGACTCGATCCTGGGATTCCAGGATCATGACCTGAACTGAAGGCAGTTGCTTAACCAACTGAGCCACCCAGGCACCCGGGATATGGGTTTTGGCAGAGTTTCTTATATGTGTTGCAGAAAATTTGAATCCTTTTGTTTCCTGAATGAGGGGAGCTCAGTTTCAAGGTTATTGCTTATTCATTGCTCTCTACTTAGTTTTTCCTGCTGTGTTTGATAATATTTCTCACTCATCCAGAGTTTGTATTAGTATACGAGAGCCTTTGTATTGAGTAGAAATAGAAAAATGCCCTCAGCTACAGCTCTGTCCCCTGTGTGTCTATCAGGTAAACTTCAAGTAAGCACCTTCTTTAAGCTTGGGTCTATGTCTCTAGAGAGTTTTTCTTTTGGAGACAAAGAGAGAGAGAGCACACAAATGAGCACCGGGGGTAGGGACAGAGGAGAAGAAGAGAATCAAAAGCAGACTCAGCAGAACACAGAGTTCTTCGAGGGGACTCACTCTCACAACCCTGAGATCATGCCCTAGACCTGAGCCAAATCCAAGAGTCACGACTGAACCATCTAGGCACGCCTGTCAGGACTAGCATCTCAATAAAAAAAGAAGGAAAGAGAATAGAGCAAGAATAGAAAATTTCAGAGGGGATCATTCAAAGTAAGGATAAGCATTTTTCTTTTTTTAAAGATTTTATTTATTTATTTGACAGACAGAGATCACAAGTAGGCAGAGAGGCAGGCAGAGAGAGAGGAAGGGAAGCAGGCTCCCTGCGAAGCAGAGAGCCCAATGCGGGGCTTGATCCCAGGACCCTGAGATCATGACCCGAGCCAAAGGCAGAGGCCTTAACCTACTGAGCCACCCAGGCGCCCCAGGATAAGCATTTTTTCGTGAAACAGTGTTTCATTGTGTGTGTGTTTCCTAAGCCCTGATGTACAATATGTTTCTTAATGTAGGTCTCAGAAATATCTGAGAAACCTGTGCCCTGTCTGTGCTCATGTCAGCATTTCTCCCACCCAGCCTCAGGCACCTGTTTCCTTCACGCTCGTCCTGGTTCCTCCGCGCTGGTCCTGGTCTCCAGGCGTCTGGGCCTGTATTCTGGGTCTGCCCTGCCCCTCTTTCATTGGCAACTCCTCTTATCCTGCCAAAACCAAAGTGGATGCCACCTCTGGTACAGCCTGCACTGACCTACGAGTCTCCCCACGGTCGGCATGACGCACACTTTCCTCCATCTGAATTCTCACCCCTCTAAGCACAGTTGGCAATGTGGTTGCTTGGCCCCCCCTCCCGAAAAGCCGATTTTTCAAGGTCACAATAAATCTTTTTTAATTACTATTGTTGGACCTCTATTCCAACATATGTACACCTTTACATGTTCTTTCTATAATTCTATATTCATAGGTGTTGAATGTGGGCTGAATGTTTATGTGCCTCCAGAGGTTTAAAAGCCGATTTTTCAATTACTATTGTTGGACCTCTATTCCAACATATGTACACCTTTACATGTTCTTTCTATAATTCTATATTCATAGGTGTTGAATGTGGGCTGAATGTTTATGTGCCTCCAAAGTTCCTGTGTCAAAGCCCTAACCCCAGTGTGATGGTGTCTGGAGACGGAACTCGAGGAAGCATTAGGTTTAGAGGAGGCCATGAAGGTGGGGCCCACGTGGTGGGGTTAGTGGTTTTGTAAGAGAGACTCTCTCTGTGTGTCCTTGCACACAGGAAGGGCCGTGCGAGCACACGGTGGGCGAGCAGCCATCTGCCTGGCAGGAAGAGGGTTCTCACCAGAAACCAAATTGGGTAATATCTTGATGTTGGACTTCTCAGCCTCCAGAATGGTGCGAAATTAATGTCGTGGTGTTCAGACCACCCAGTCTGTGACATTTTGTTATGGTGGCTTGAGCAGATTAAAGACAGTAGCTGTAGGGTTCAAAAATGACAGTTTTAAACTCACATTGAATCCTTGAATTGTCCATAAGAGGTATAAATAATATTACATATCATGCTTTGTTGGCTTAACAAAAGCATGAAGATTTCTTGGCTGGGGTGTTGTAAATGTTAAATTCTCAGATCTAGAGGAATGGGATTTGGGTAAATGCCTGCCTTGATAGTGGGGATAAAGACGCAAGGAATAGCCCCCCCCCCCCCCCAGATTAGCTAAAGATTTGTAGCAGTTTGTAATAGCTAACACTCATGGGCACAGAAAGTGCCTCAGGAACAGCACTCAGTGCTTTATGTACATTGATTTGTCTTGCTGAATCCCAGCATGTGGGCATCGAAAGCTCAGATCTCTTGAGCCACATCCAGAGTTCAGAGCATGAGCTCTGAGTCAGACAACCTGGGTTTACACCCATCTCTGCCCCCCTTTTTAGCTGTGTAGACCTGGAGTAGCTACTTCACTTCTCTAACCTCAGCTTTTTCATCTGTAAAATGGGCTAATGAATACATAAAGTATTTTCGGCCCAGGATTACTTTGAGGATCAAATGAGTTGTGGCAAGTCAGCGCTTTGTATGGTGCCTGGCACATGGTAGGTGTCCCATAAAAATGAGTTTAGATGGGTAATACCATTTTGGATGAAAGATTTTAGTGTCAGAGGATCTTCTGTTTCAGCCTTGGGTGTATAGATGACCAGTCATTTCACATAGGATGGGGCTGAGAACCACACTGCTTGTGGTCTGTGAGAGACCGATTTGAGCCCTTCATGCTGTGATGCTCCTGTGGTCTGACTTGTTACCAACAGGAGTAGGGACCAGAGGAGAGGGGGGCGCAGACTTTCTTCGGTAAAGGTCCAATTGGGAAATATTCTAGGCTTTGTGAGTCACGGATGGTTTCTGTTGCAACGATTCAACTCTGTCACCGCAGAGCGAGAGCAGCCATAGATGGTGTGCAAGTACGGGCTCCATTCCAATAAAACTTTATTTATGGACACTGCAATTTACATTGCAGATAAATTTCATGTGTCTTGAAATAGTAGTATTCTCTGACCCTCCCACTTGCCCCCAACCATTAAAAAATGCAAAACCGTCTTAGTTCCTGGGTCACAGAGTAACCAATTGTTGTCTGTCATGGGTCAGCCCTCTTGCCTTTTGCAAGAAAGTGGCGTGACCAGTGTTGCCTTTTTTAGTTAAATTCCAAGGATTGAAATAAAGATTTTTCTAACATTCTTTACAGTGGGTCTCCTCAGAGTGACTTTGGAAGCAGTTTGTCTGGGAGCAAAAGGGACTTCCAGGCCACTGCTCCCTCTCTAATGTTTAGCCAGTCAAGACATACATAGTTGACAATGAGCGCGTCATTTGAAATTTTGCTCTTTGGGACTTTTATATTAGACCACGAGAAGAAATAAAAATAACCAGCAGTTATGGCTCCTGAAGACATAAAAGTCACCACATTTGCTGAAAGGCACTGAAAAAGTATAAGCAAAGGAAAAAATGGATAAGAAAGGCACAGTGTTAATAAACAGAACCCTCTTGTCAGAAAACACACTGGCTACTGTTTTTAACGAGTATGCCATTCCTGCAGCTGAAATCAAGACACGTTTCAAATTCTTCAGTTTTTTTTTTGTGGTTTTTTTTGGAGGGGGGTCGGATGAGGGGAGGCAGCAGGGAAGAGGTGATATTGGTGTAAGGAGGGATGGAAATATTATGTTCATAATCTTTTTTATTAGTTATAATCCTTTAAGGTATATATGCAAATGGGATTCATTGGATTTGATTTTATTACTCCAAGAATAGAAGTTTGAGGGAAGAGACTTCCCCTTACACTGGAAACTCTTAGGCATTGCTGTGCTCACAAGATGGTTGTCTCTGCAAGGCTGATAGCTTCTGGGTTTTATCTTCAAGAGCAGTGTACTTTTGTGGAATGACATGAATAGAGATGTTCACCCAGAAGCCTGTTCTGAGTTAACTACCTCCTTTATGGGTGTTGGAATCCACAAAGCCCAGGGGAGCCCATGTTGGCCCAACAAAGCACACAGCTGTTTCCTCTTACCGCGCAGTCGAAATGATGGCCTTGACTCTTGGATGTTATCACATTCTGTTTTGTTTTTGAGCAGAAAACATCCTGTTTCATCATGCATGTTTAATAGAATCATTTAAATATGTCTAGTAGAAATAGCAATATTTTTATTTGCCCTGAGAATATTCGAAGGGGATGACGGGTGTTTCATACCGAGGGGGGTATAAATCAAGAAGCGACAGTCCTTTCTCTTCAATAAATACGAGAACTTTATGTGGTAAATTGTACCTTTCTCTTCGACAAACAGGAGAACTCTGTGTATGTGGTAAATTCTTATTTTTCCAGGATGTTCCCTTGTTCAAAGAATTCTCTTCCTTTCCTTTCCTTCTTTCTTTTTTTAAGATGTTATTTATTTATTTGACAGACAGAGATCACAAGTAGAGGCAGGCAGAGAGAGAGAGAGAGAAGGAAGCAGGCTCCCTGCTGAGCACACACACATACACACACACACACACACACGACCGTGAAGTTCACCTTAGCCTCAAATTTCTTCGTAAATCTGCCAGTCAGCTTCAGCTAACTGGTCAAATGGTGGAAAGCCTCACTTCAGGGTTGGTTCTGGTACGCCTAGACTTGAACGTGAACAAGGATTGTAGACTGCACAGGTAACTCTCCTTTCTCACCATGTAAGTAAGGCAAAT
The DNA here is from genome assembly GCF_964662115.1 of Mustela nivalis. NCBI lineage: Eukaryota > Metazoa > Chordata > Mammalia > Carnivora > Mustelidae > Mustela > Mustela nivalis. The sequence continues at coordinate 15,825,741 of NC_139032.1, forward strand.
GGGGCATGCCATTTGGATTTGTTACCGTAATATTTGCTTTGAAAAGCAGGTAGATACTCTAAATGTAACTGTGGCGGTGTCCCATTTTATGCTCTGTGTATGGAAATTGAGTCAACCAAGAGTACCAATGTCTAATTTTTATTGGAGAGTAAATACTGCAAACATTGACGATGGTGAGGCACTCAATTCTATGTGTCTGAAAATGATGATATAAATATTAAAAAGTGCAGGTGTAGATTGAGAATTAGCCTTAAGAGAGGACAGTTGCTAATAATTTGGGGGAAACCGTTGTCTCCTTTGTGGGATAGGCTTCAGTGAAATTGCATCATCAGCATTAAGCAAGTCTTCAGGCCCAGAAGGTGAAGAGGAGGGACGTCTTGACCTCGCTCTGTTTCTGTCAGGGAGGAAGGAAGGCTTGGCAAGTCTCTGGCAGAATCCTTCCAGGCAACAGCTAGGCTGGCACCCGAACATCTTGCTTTTACACAGACCTAATTTTTAAAACACTTATTCAGTTTTGCAGAAGTCTCATCAGGCCACAGTTGGTCATGCTGAGGAATTACGGCTCCTGCCCTTTTATGTCAAACGTTTAAAATGGGTCTGCCAGAATTTTTAATAATAAAATTGTGATCGTAATGAATTTTTTCAACAACATTTCAGAATTCTTCTTGTTTCCCAGCAGTCCCTTCTGTAAAGCAGTCTCTGGCTTCGGCAAATACTGATTTTCTTATTTTGGCCATTTGGCAGTATGCCAAAAGGTGTATTTGGTAGAATTGCTAGAATCAACACGAATCTGTCCATCCATCTGTCCAGTCCCCCACGAAAGAATCTCACAAAGCCATAATTGTTTCTGTCATGTGCACTGTGCCATGGTCATTTCTGTTCTATTTAATATTTTTGAAAGCCACTAAATCAGTTTCTTGATGTGCAGTTAAAAAAACGTTGAGACTTCCTGTCCTTGGTGGCGGGGGGCGGGGGCGCTGACACCGTCCTGGAGGGGTCATTTTTGTATGGAGCATCTTATCCACAAAGGATGAGACGAGGGTTTCCTCGTTAAGTTCCTTTCCCAGAAATGTAATTTAAGGTGTCAAAGGCATGTGAGGACTTCCAAACAAATGAATGGATGTCAGAGCCAAAGAATTTTCTCCAGTGGTCTTAACAGTTTAGACACCCACGCAGACAGTGTGTCTGAGAATTCCGGTTGTTCTGTATCCTGAACACTTAGCGTTGCCACTATTTTTCATTTTAGCTGTCATAGTGGGTATGTAGTGGTTCTCGTGGCCATTTTATCTTTTATTTAATTTTTAATTTTTTAAAAGATTGTTTACTTGAGAGAGGGAGCAAAGGAGAGTGAGTGAGCAGGAGCGGGGGCGGGGGGCCGAGGGAGAGGGAGAGGGAGAAGCAGACTCCCCGCTGAGCAGGGAGCCCCATTCAGGACTTGATCCCAGGACCCTGAGATCATGGCCTGAGCCAAAGGCAGATGCTTAACCGACTGAGCCACCCAGGCACCCCCTGTCATGGCTGTTTTAAATGAAGTCCTTCTAAGATGTCTTGGGCCTTCGAATGTCTTTAAGCAGAACGTAAACGAAATGGTCGATCTGTTGCGGATCACTAGGTTTGGGTATTTCGAATGGTCATTCCTTTTGGGGTTGATGGTATGCCCACTCATTATAATAAGCGGTCCTTTGTCAATGCTGTCATCGCGGCTCACTCTGCAGGCTTCTCTACCCCGTCACCAACAGAGGACACACTAGACTGGAAACCGTGTTTGAGTTTTTACATCCGAGGTCCTTCAAGTGCAGCACCAGGGCCGCAGGAGCCGTATGTGTACATATCTGTTGGCAGACTTCAGACACAGAAGAGTCTCGTACCCTTTGCCGGCACAGGGCTCTGTCCCAGAGTCCCTGCTCTCTGCCTTGCTTGCTGCAGACTAGGATTCCTTTACTGTCGCCGGGGTCAGCCTTCCGGTGTTTGGCAGCTGCCCCGCGCTCTCATCCCTGCTCTGCAGGGCCAGGGTGGGTTTGCAGGGAAAAGGGAAGGGTGTGGCCCCCTAGGTGAGGGGCCCGCGAGGGGAAAAGCCAGCAGGCCCGGCTGCTGCCAGAGGAAAATGGGAATCTGCCTATCTTGTTGACGTCAGGAGGCCAGTCCTCCTGTAACTCTGAATACCATTCCCTCGGGATTCCCTGAAGACATTGGACAAAAGACTGGGTCTCTTCCCAGTCTCCATTCAGGGTGAATTTCAGGGTGAATTCCAGGGTGATGTCAGGTAACGCGGACAGTCGTCTCAGTTCCACGTCCTCCTTGGCACGTCTCCAGGCTTCCATGAGAAAATGGTCAAGGTGGAGGGTGCCCGGAGGAGGCGTCTGATTGAGCCTCCCCGCCTACCCAAGAACACCGTGATTTTACATTTCTGAATCTGTCTTCTTTACATATATTTGCAGTGGATCAGTGCCTGCTTTTGATGATTCGTGATGTTTACGAATACTTTTTTAGATGTCTGCCAGGACATATGATAGAAACCCAGAGTACCCTGATTCCTTCCCTTCACGGCTCCGTGTGAACCCCTGCCCCCACAGAACAGTGAAATATGATGTAAAAATGCACCGTGAATTATCTCCTATTGATTATTACTCTCTTGAGAGACCATCCAGGGTTGTAGACTGTAATCATCAAAGTCATCTGGTTTTCATCTGTATGCGGTTCTTTCCTATCCTCTGGCTGTTTCTTTGGCATTCTTTCATTTCTGTTTGAGTCAGGGTTGAGAGCTGAATAAATTAAGGCCCAGAACTTTTATAATTTAAGGATTAAAAAGGAGTCTCACGAGGCTAATGTTCCAACATTAGTCAGTAAATAGGATAGCGGAGGTGAGAGTGTTTTCTACAGCTTCGCACAGAGAACGTTCCCTTGCGTAATGGCCTCAGAGTGGCCTGATGTTCAATGTGTTGTAGAAGTCAAAATGTAAATAAATCCCCCACTTCCTTTTAGCTGTGAACATTTTAAGTTGGACACAAAAGATATAGTTATAAAAGTCGGCTTAGATACACTCCTAAATATTTACTTATTTTAAAGGATTATTTATTTATTTGAGAGAGGGAGGGAGGGAGACAGAGAGAGAGAAGGAACAGGGAGAGGGAGAAGCAGACTCCCCACTGAGCAGGGAGCCCAATGCCGGGGCTCAGTCCCGGGACCCTGGGATCATGACCTGAGCTGAAGGCAGACATTAACAGACTGAGCCACGCAGGCAACCCAAGGATGTTTTTTTCATGTTCTTTAACTTGTACTGAATTTTATCTAAGTCCATTAAGTTCCTATTGGATCTGGTTTCCACAATTAGCCATTCGTAGGCCATCTCATTGCTTGCCATTCCCTCAAAGCAACAAGAAAGTTCTGTCATTATTGATTTTGGTCACCAGGATCTGCTTCCTCGTGTAACTTCTCTTTGGAAAGTTTGAAGTAATCCAGATAACGGATCTCCCCTCTCGGAGAGGCAGTCAGGTCAGCGGCTATCTCTCCTGGCAGCTCTTCCTTCCTTTTGGTGTTTCCTTTCTCAGGCCTGTGGTGTGTGTAAAAAACACACTCCAGAAGAAAAAAGGTTTCACCTTTGCTTCTGCCTTCCTCCTTCCTCCTAGAAGAGCAGGGAAGGAGTGGCACTAGAACTCAGATCGCAAAAATCACGTTTTTTTGCAAACACGCTAAGTTAAGTCACAAGGGATCTGAGCAGGGGATTGACTGTATAGGGGGCATTTAGGAGGAAGAAATGATTGCCAACCCCACATCCCCCAAACCCCACCGCCTGCCATGAAAGTATCTGTTTTTATTGGTTATAAAAGTAATACGTGCTGAACATAATAAATATAAACAGTATTTGTGAAGTAGAAGGTTCCCCATAGTCAGTGCTGTTCTTCGAGGGTTATATGTGCGTGTATATTGTCAACAGGAATGGAATGGTCCTTGGCATACTGTTCTGTAGTTGCTTTTTTCCCACTGAATACCTTGCAGGATCTTCTCTACGTCAGGGTCTGCGGATCTGTCTGCAGCATTCTTACGATGAGTCAGAGTTGATTTGCATAATCCCGCTCAGTGGACATTGTGGTCATTTCCTGTCTTCTAATATTCTAAACATGGTTCCATAGGTAGCCACCAGCCACCTGTGACAATTCAACTTAATCAAAGTCAAATAATGTTTAAAAATCAGTTCACAGTCAGACTTGCCACATTCCAAGCGCCCGGTAGCTGTACGTGGCTAGCACCGAGGAAGAACTTCCCCAGTGTGGGGTGAAGTTTATATTGGACAACACTGTTCCAAACTGCTGGTTTTCAGATTTTTTTTTCAAGTACATGTTTCCATTCCTTTATTCATCCATTCAACAAATGATTCCTGAGTGCCTCCTGTGTGCCAGGCGCCGTGCTTGGTACATGGATGTCTCACTCAACCAAACATAAATACCTGTCCTCATAGTGCTTGACTTTCTACCAGCGAAAGGTTTTGAGTGTTCACTCCCAATAGCTACATATGTATCCTTTTATGTTGTTTAAAGATTTTATTTATTTATTTGCCAGAGAGAGAGATGGCGAGAGAGGGAACACAAATAGGAGGAGTGGAAGAGGGAGAAGTAGGGGCTTCCCACTGAGTAGGGAGCCTGATGCGGGGCTCAGTCCCAGGACTTGGGAGCAAGACCTGAGCTGAGATGCTTAAGGACTGAGCCCCCCCAGATGCCCCCTGTTTTTTTTTTTTTTTTTCCTATATGTAGGCTTTTTCCTACAGTTTGAATTTGTTCTTTTATTTACATATTAATTTAGTAAGCATTTATGAAGTTCTTACTGTATGCTAGTGGATGCCAGGAAATGGAACAGGTCAGGATTCCTGCTCTCAGATGAGACAGGCCAGCAAAGCATTTATTCTAATACAAGGTATTATGGAAATGCAAGAAAGAGGCGGGCATATAATGAGAGGCCTTGTTGGTGAGAATGGAAGACAGCTTTCATGACCACCTCTTTGCTGAGTTACTGCACTCTGTTTTGGGACTTAATGGAGTCACATATTTCTCCAACAGATACCATGTTTCTCCATGGTATTTTCTTTCGAAAAATATAAAATTCTAAATCATCAGTTTAAGGATATTAAACCGCTGTCGACTGTCTTTATGTTAAATGCTTACCTTTCGATTTTTAAACTTAGATCTTAGGGTTGGAAGGGCTCTGTATAGGACAGAAACGAAGTCCAAATAATTTTGTAGCTCCTGTTTGAGAAGGGGAAACAAATTCATCCCCAGAGATATGTGTTGATTCATGCCTTCCTTTAATACATATTTACAAAATATCCTCTATGCAGAAAAAAGCATTTTAATTCCAAAATAAATTTCTCACATGGGCATTTAATTAGGGAATTCTGAAGACTATAATGGATAGTATTATTTAGAGTAAACTTAAAATGAAAGAATTGATCATGTGTTGTTTATTCCCTCTCTTTTAGGGCAAGTTAAAGTGTTCAGAGCTCTTTATACGTTTGAACCCAGAACTGTAAGTATTCAATCTTTAACCTCAAAATTGGCATAAAAACTTAAGGTGATTTTTTTAGATACTTCCTCTGGCCTAAATGGCCTGTCTTTTCTCTGATAGCCGTAAATGATTCACCGGAATGGATGGTCAGTCACTTCCCAGGCGGTCCAGAGGTGTGAGAGCTAAGTCCCTTGGGTTGACCTGAAAGTGTTCCCCACCTTGAGGTCATGCAGTCCATCCTATTTTGCCTTTTCCCCTAGGGTGACATCATTCACTTTAAAAATCACTAAGTGACCCACATGTAAAGCACATGACCTTGTCTTAGTCATCCTTCCTGTGAATCTCAACGCTGACCTTCCTCTTCTTCCTGTTGACCCTCTACCTCAGCCCACCTCATAATGGCACCTTTAACCAACTATCTAGAATAATTTTTTCTGTTTTTGCTCTTTCTGGTGTTTATCCATCCATCTACCCATCCATGCTTGGTTTAGTGAGCACTTACTATATGCCAGACCCTGACCCAGGCCTTGGGGACAGTGCCACGTCAACAGAAAGGTTGGCCCCATGAAGCTCCCCTCCCAATGGGGGGAGACAGACAGTTAGCAGACAAATGAACATGGCTGTCAAGGCCTGATCAGTGCAACGAAGAAAAATACAGAGGGTACGGGGCCAGAAGTTTCATGGAGAAAAGAGTTCTTTTCAGCAGGGTGTTCGGGGATGAGCTTTCTATAAAGGTGACATTCGCGTGGAGATCTGAGGGAAGTGAGAGAGCCATGGGAACAGCAAGGAGCGTCTTTGGTGGGTTCTAGAAACAACAGGGAGGACAGCAGCTTAGAAAGTTGCGCATAAAGAAGAGGGAGGTAGGAGATAGGTCCAGAGAGCCTGGGAGGAGGAGGAGGAGGGCAGATTGCGTAGGGGCTTCGTTGTGGGGGGATGGATGGTGTTGAGTCCAGGGTTGACCAGACAAGTTTTAGAAGAGCCACTCTCCTGCGGAGTGGGAAACCATCCCGCAGAGTGAGCGTGGGAGCAGAAGGTCCAGATAGTTAGGAGGCAGAGGAGAGAGACTGAGCAAGGAAACCCACCCTCTCTACTTCCCCGTCCTACTCACTAGCGACAGGAGCCTTCGTGCTGGGGGTAGCTAGCTTGCCACTGGTTTTGTCTGGTTTTGCCCTAGACCCTGACCTCCCCAGAGCTGAGCATCTCAGAAGGTAACACAGAACCAGACGGTGCCAAGCGTTGGCTCATTGCCTTCAGGAGGCGGCCGGCCCTCAAATTCCAGATCTCTGTGGCCATCTGTGTCCTCATCAGCCATGCTGCAGAATTTGGCTGTGAGCGGGGAATGAGATCGATATTTGAAGTAGGGAGTAGTACACTAATACGGGATGTGCTCGTGCTCCGATGAATCCTCCCAAGACTTCATAAACAAAGTGTTCCTGGACCAAGAAAGGGGTGGGGTGGGTAGAGGTAGATCTTAGGTTTTCATTTTTATTACCGGGATGTTCCAGTGGCATCTGGCCTGTGTTGGAGGAGGCGGTAACGAACGGGCCGCATGTCAGCTGGCTACGGCTACAGAGCAAAGTCCTTTGCTTAACCGACAAAAATTTTTCTTAGAGGTTCGGAAGCAAAGAGTCACATGGAGGTGTGGACAGGGTTGGTTTCTTCCAGAGCCTCTCTCTGTGGCTTGTAGATGACTGTGTTCTCCTGGTGTCCCCAAGTGGGTCATTTTTCCTCTATGCTTGTCAGTTTCCCAGTCTGCTCTTTAAAGGGCACCAGTCCTATATGGGTTAGGGTTCACTTGAATGACCTAATATTAACTTAATTACCTCTTTAAAGAATCTGTCTCTAAATACTCTCAACATCCTGAGGTATTAAGGGTTAGGACTTCACCATATGAATTGGGCGGGGTGGAGGTGCACAAAAAGGTAAGGAAGTATGAGCCCCAGAAGTTGTTGTCTTTGTGTTTGTCCCTTGCTCACAGGAAGGCTGTCATTTCCTGCATCTGGTTGTCCTGATCGATGGTTTCCTAGGTTGCAAGCCCCCTGAGGCTGATGGAAGTGGGGGTTGGGGCGTGCGCATCAGCTGCCCTCCTGGGCTGGTCAGTGAATAAATACTAGATCATTCTCTAAAGCCTCCCTCACTCCAGGAAGGGACCTGCATGTGCTCAGTTTGAGACCAGACATGAGTCCTGACTCTCCCCCCAATATCCTGTTGGTCATCACCTTTGTCCTTTGTTACTGACCTCCTCCTCCTTTGGTTCTCTTGTGCTTTTTCTTGCTTCTGGCTCAAGGACTCCAGCTTCTCTCCATTCCTTCCGCATTCTTCTTCCTGATTTATTTTCCTAAAATGTAGCTTTGCTTCCGTTATCTGCTTCACCTCTTTATTTGACTTCGGAGTCCCCTAGACTCCAGCGTGTTTCTAGCCCCGCAGTCCTCTGCTCCTTTCCCTTCTTAGACCATTCTAGCCTGGATTTGATGCACAGCAGAACCCATCTCTGAACCCTTTCTAGACTCATAGTATTGCCCCTCTCTAGGCTCTAATAACATACTTCCTTTTCTATAAAGACTCTCTGAGTAACCCAGCCAAGAGCGGGTTGCCTTTTACACTTGGCATTTCTGTCCAGCTCCCCATAACACGTGTCTGGGTCGGGGGCAGAACACAGGGCTGTTCAGAGCTGGCCATAGGTTTTAGGACCCACTCTGCCTCGTTAGCATCTGTGTGACCTGAGAAATTTGGGAATTCCCTATCTTTGTACCCCGGCGTGCTCCTCTGTCAAGTGAGAATAATAATAATCTCACAGGGTTTTAATGCAGAGTAGGTGAGATTAATGTGTGAAGCTGCTATTACGGTTCGGAGGGATCGTGGGTGCTATCTTTATAGACATTTAGCTAATAGTTTTGGTGGGTTGACATATTGATTATTTTAATTCACCTCCAGTTCTGCTGCAGGATGGAATTCTCTACAACTTTTTTTTTTCTTTTTTTAAATCTTCGTTATTGCGGCTCCCGCATGGCTCAGTTGGTTATGCATCTGCCTTTGGCTCAGGGCATGATCCCAGGGTCTTGGGATGGAGCCCCACGACTGGCCCCCTGCGCAGTGGAGGGGGGGGTCTGCTTTTCTCTCTCTCCCTCGGCCCTCCCCTCCTGTTCTTGCTCGCACTTTCTGTTTCTGTCTCTCAAATAAATAAAATCTTAAAAAAAAAAATCTTTGTTATTATTGATGTGCAGAAGGAAAAAGATATTTAATTCACTAGGGTTTTTGAAGAGTCCATATTTAAAATGTTTTTTTTTTTTTTTTTTTAATATCCCTGGTCCCAGGGATCCTGAGCTGTGGCGCAGGCGCTAATCCACCCGGGATGTACTGCGTGCTCAGTAATTAGTATCCCGCGCCTGGTGCCCCCGCAGTCTGCCGTTTCCCACCTCCCCTCGATGCAGATGTTAAAGGGGAGGTGGCTGGCTGGGCAAGGAGCCTCTAGCTCCCGGCCTTCCTTGCTGCTTAAGTGCCTGTGCTAGACCAGTTACTCGATGTTCTGAGTGTCATCCCAGTGCTAGTTTAGTTTTACATTCTTTTTCTGAGTAAGGAGTTCTGTTGGATGATGCGGGAAGCTCAGTTTGTCTCTCTCTCCCGTCTCCCCGAGTAGCCACGCCCGGCAGGATGGGTGCGGACCAGGCCTCCTCAGAGTCACTGGGACCAGGCAAGATGCAAGGGCTGAGCTGGCTTCTGTGGGACACTTGCTGACAAGGGCGGCACCCTGGGAAGGCCTACATCCAGCTTTTAACTGCTCTTCTCTCATCAGGGAATAGGGCTGGCAGTGCCAGCTTCAGTCTCGGCAATCTATGGGACAGCAAAAACACTAGGCAGTTTGTCACTTCTGGTTCTTCCTGCCAACCCATTTCTGTTCAGTTTTGCTTGAAGGCAGGGGAGTCCTGGCACCACCCATACATGTTTGGTTCTTCATTCTTGCTCAACCCCTCCGTCCAATAAAGTCTCATACAGAGATCTGGCTGGACTGGATAGACCAGTGTCAAGATGCACCAGGAGAAAGGGAACAGCATTTTCTGTGTGTTGGTGGTGTATTGGGAAAAGGGAAAGCAGCAGGACCCCGCTCTGTTGTGTCCCATTTTCTGGGCTTCACTAGGTTTATCACACTCAGCGGAGAGGCAGGAACCCTAGAATGGGGACTGCAAAAGCTGAAGCAGGAGCCCAGCCCCGCCACTCTCTCACTGTGTGGTTTGTGGCAAGTTCTTCAGCACCCCTCTGAGCCTGGTTATGAAATGGAGATGATACCCGTATTTCAGCCCTGCCCTAATTAATGGGTCATCATGAGGATTAAACGAGGTTAAGCATGCTTTGCAAGTGTAAGGGGTTGCTGTTGGTTCTGTTGTACTGCATCACGAAGGGATGGGAGTAGCGGCAAACCACAGATGCTTTCCGTGGCCACCACGTTTTAACCTGGTCTTGATACCAAGATGACCAGTTATGGCTATACATGACCCTCCCGTAAGAGAGCAAGCATAGGTGCTGGTGAAGATTCCAGACTCTAACTGTCGTGGTTCAAGTCTAGTGTCTACCATATACTTGCTCTATGGCCTTGGATAAGCTTCTCATCTACAGGGTGTTGATAAGAGTAACACCCACCTCATGGGGTTGCTGGTGAGGATTCATGTGTTAATATTTGCCAGGCTAGTGCCTGCACTTTGTAGTCCTATAAAGTGGTAAATAAAAATATCCAGAGAAAATTTGATTTGTAAAAATATTTTTATCAGTTCTTGGGGTTCCAGGTTGACACACCTGAAAAGTTTCATAAGGATGTTATAGTCTCTAAACTTTTTCATAAAATATATTTTTTCATAAACCAAGCAAACGAATGCCTTGGGAATTACATGTCACCAAGAATACATGAAACAGGAATGAGAATATATATTACCAAGTTTGTACTCATCACTCTGACATTCCAGTGGCCAACAATTTGCTTGTCCTGATACCTTGTGGTTCTTCAAGGAGAGGGGAAAAGAGGAATGTGGTTGAAAACCAAAGAACAATCTAGAAATAAAGTGCTTGCTTGATTGTGTCACTATTTCCCCATTTCTTCTCCATGAGTATAATGCCAGGAATTTAAAAGTAGACCCTCATCAAATCATTTAAGTGCCCTACAGGCAGTTTCTTAAGGGAAAGTGTGAATATTGTAGGTAAAATCTATTTACGTTCTAAAATCATGATAATGACCTTATTGTCTATACAGCTAGTAACAGTGTGAAGAATTCGGTGGCTAGGTTAGGAAAAACTGCCCCTGGTTCCTTTGGAAGAGCTATTTTATGGGCAGTAGCACTCTCCGACTGGGAGCTATTGATTAAAAAGAAAATAAACTGTCCACTCTTTTTTCTTAGTATTGAAAAATAGTGAGACCTTTTTCTCCCCTGACTGAAATCGGCGGCAGTTGTCATCCCCTCAGCTGAAAAAAACAGTCTCACCTAATAGGTGGCTTGTGGCAGACAACAGTGTTTGAACAACAGCCATTATTTTAAAAACCAAAGCAGCACTGAGAAGTATCGAAATGACCGTGCCGAGTGACATTTTCCAAATGATGCGTTTTACCAAACCGCAAAGGACGAGAATTACTTAAAAGACAATAAGAACTGTAACTGTTCTGGGTTTTTTATTGCCTCTAAATTTATTTTATTTTTTATTGCCATTTGAAAAATTGAGGTAAAAATTCACATAACATAAAATTCACCGTTTTGAAGGGAACAGTTCAATGTTATTTAGTAAATTTATGGTGTTGTACAACCCCCACCTCTATCCAGTTCCAAAACATTTTCATCCTCCTGAAAGAAAATCCTATACCCATTAAGCACTTATGGTCCATTGTTGTGGGTTTTTTGTTTTTTTGTTTTGTTTTGTTTTTTGTTTTTTGTTTTGTTTTCATGAGAAGGTCTCATCACAGGGTTTTTTGTGTGTGTGTGCTTTTTTGAACCTGTTTGTTCGGTTCCTTTTCAGACACACCTTTTTGGTTCAAGGGTGAATGAACTTACTGCGTGTTGAAATTTAGGCAAACTTGACTTGCGGTTTTAAAAGGAGGCCAACACCATAAGTAGATCTTTAACTTCCGTGAAAGCCCCTTGCTAGACATAAGTGGCAAGGTTAGGTCTTGGAGAGGGATGGGGTAAGATGTGCTTTGGATGACTCCAAGACCAGAAATATCTCTTAAAGACGTTGCACTCTTTCGAAACTCCGGGAAACTCAGAGTCCCTCCGGAAAAACGCCAAGCTTGCACATGTATTCTGCTTTCCTTCCTAGTTTACATTCTCCTCATTCTCTCCTCCTAACCCGTATTGTCATCTCAAGGAGACAAGTCAAAGCATGTTGAAATGGCCAGTGAAGGTGGACCCTCCTATTACAGGGATGGCCAGTGGGTCCAGCTGGGGTGCTGGGTGGGCAGTGTGAACCCTTTACGGCCTCACTGGGAGTGATCCAGTTTGCAGCAAGGAAATACTTAAAAAAAAAAGTAGTACGTTTCCCTAGTCACTTTCTATCTCTATCATAATTGGTAGTCTGTTGATCATAAATCATCAGAACATGATAGGAAAGGATTAGGGGACTTTACTTTTTTTTGCCCTAAATGTCTATTTCTAATAATCTTACAAATCTATGTTATTGAGTCAACATAGGCTCAATTAATTTTGCATAGCTTGTGCTGTGTGTTAAGTCTGGATTCAGTGAATGCAACAAATACTTCAGGAGGTACCTTTTAAAGGAACTAGGCAGAGCGCCTGGGTGGTTCAGTGGGTTAAGCATCTGCCTTCAGTCCAGGTCATGATCTCAGGGTCATGGGAGCGAGTCCCACATCAGGCTCCCTGCTCAGCAGGAAGTCTGTTTCTCCTTCAGTCTCTGTTCTTCTCACTACTCATTTTCTCTCTCTCGCAAATAAATAAATAAAATCTTTAAAAAAATAAAGGAACTCATCAATTTTTTAGTATCATTAATTACCATTTGGTAATTTTTATATTTGAATGCATAATGTGCCTGAGTGATTTATGTGTGTGGTTGGTTTCAGCATGGTGTAGCTGATCTAGTCTTCATTTATATTCAGGAGGATATAGTTATAATAATACAGATCAGCTTAGAAACTAAATAAATTAGTAGCTCAGAGTCATATTTGCCACTGTGGTCTGTAACAGAGAGGAGATAAACAAATGGAAAAATCAGTCGATGAAATTATTTGTTTGAGTTTTATTTGTATGGAACAGTAACTATAATCAGAACTATCAAAGCATGTTTAAAAAATATTTTTCCAACCCAAATTATGAAAGTAACACAAGCTCATGATAGAAAATTTGGAAAAATTTTTCTACATATTTCATATTTCATACATAATTGTGATCTTATCCTACATCACATTCTGTGCTCCACATTCTTCATTCAACATGACAACGTGACTATTTCCCAGTATCTGAAACTTGATCCTAATAGGCAAGGTCCTATATACTTACAGAGTCATGCTGGTAAGCGTTAATTTCGTGATAGAAAAAAGATGCTTATTAAAGCACATGGCTGTATTCAGAGCATTTGCAGGACAAGCTGGAGTGCATGTCGTCTGTGTGGTCAGCTAAGCCCTGAGAGCTGCTTATGGTCTGGACTGACCGAGTTACTGCTTCCTGTTTTCCCCACTCTTTAGCCTTATTAATGGTTGAATTACATATTAACTATTCTTTTTTTTTTTTTTTAAGATTTTTTTTATTTATTTGACAGAGAGAGATGACAAGCAGGCAGAGAGGCAGGCAGAGAGAGAGGAGGAAGCAGGCTCCCTGCTGAGCAGAGAGCCCGATTTGGGGCTCGATCCCAGGACCCTGGGATCATGACCTGAGTGGAAGACAGTGGCTTAACCCACTGAACCACCCAGGCGTCCCCATATTAACTATTCTTATATAGGAAATGTTCATTCTCTCTGAGCATGAAAAGATAGGATAATTGTTTTCTCAAAATAAGCAGGTAGCAGATGTTGATCTGAAAGTGGATTTAAGGTTGCCTGGGTGGCTCAGTGGGTTAAAGCCTTTGCCTTCAGCTCAGGTCATGATCCCAGAGTCCTGGGATCAAGGCCCGTATCGGGCTCTCTGCTTGGCGGGGTGCCTGCCCCACCCCCCGCCTCTCTGCCTGTTTGTGATCTCTGTCAAATAAAAAAATAAAATCTTAAAAAAAAAAAAAGAACGTATATTTAAGGATTGAACCTAATCCCTTAGACAAGAGCCAAGCTCCTGGCTATTTTGCCTGGTTTTAAATTCTAGACATTTATCCTCTTACGAAAAAATGTGTATCACCTTTTAGACTTTTTATGAGAAAAGTTTTATTAATATTTTATTTTGATAGAAAATGCTTTGCTTTCATTGTGAAAGAATGTAAGATGTGTGCGTAGGGGGAAATCTTATATGTCATGTATGCAATTCTTTGAAGTTCATCACAGGAAAAATTCAGCTTTCTATACATATGTTAGTTTGTCAGTGATGTTTCGTTAAGTGGTCTGTGTGCAGATTTAAGTATTTAAAACCACATTGTCTGTAAGGTACTTTAGTATTTGAAATTTGTGTAATTATTAGCATCATCATTATATTCTAATTCATGAAAAATCACATGAAGTCAAACTGTGTATATTTTCTTTCTTTCAGCCAGATGAGTTGTACTTTGAGGAAGGTGATATTATCTACATTACTGACATGGTAAGCCCCGCTAATATTTTGTAATACTACATATGAACTAAAGATACATAAGGCTATTTTGTGTAGCTGTAATATTGTACAGTGTTTAAATGTTTATTTGTATAGAAATGCATATGCCCGTGTTTGTTCATTTTAGCACAATTTGTAATAATAGCATAAAATTAGAGGTAGCCCTTATGTCCACCTGTAAGGAGATAGTTGAATAAGCTTTGATATATCCACAGAGTTTTATGCATTTATAAAAAAGAATGAGCAATATTTCCAAATGCTATTATAGAGTAATTTAAGTGAAAAAACTAAAGGTAAAAAAAAAAATGTGAACAGTATGCCTTATTTACCTGAGAGGTGATATGTGTAACGGTTTTCTTCAGTTTAAAACAAAAGGTCAGAGGAGGAATCATCGAGTAAAATTTAAAAAAATAGTTTCTTCTATGTGAGGGAAGGCAGATAGGGTAAAGGAAACATGGAATATAGCCTTTTAAAAAAAAATCACACCTTGTTTTGGAGATCTGACTTTGGAGTCATATACACTTTTGCATAATTATGAAATGAAATGGCAAAAAAGCAGTCCTTGAAATTTAAAAGCAGAATGAATCAAATGAAGTTAGTTACACCCCGGGGAATTGGCACAACCCCACAGAAAGGAACTGTTCCAAGTGAACTTAAAACCCAGCAGTCCGAGGGAACATCTCCAGTAGAATGAACCTGAAGGACAAAAAGGCCTGGCAGGAGGAATGACTATGCCCTGCTTTCAGTCATGGTCCTGTAGCAGAAGCATTGGCGTTTCTGTGCCGAGATTGCTGCGTTGTATTGTGGTTGAGAGTAAATGAGTCATTAGGTCAGTGAAACTGACACGGGGATTTTCAGCCGGCGGGAAAAGGTACACAGATGTTAGATCAAGGAGGCTAAATGAAAACCCCGTGGCTCTGCACCTGTATGGCAAGTACGTTGTACTTCATCTACAGTAAAATAAAAATAGGTCCTGCTCTGTCCTTTGTAAAGGCCTAGAAAAAAGAATGACTGGTTAAGCGGCTACCTTCGACTCGGGTCATGATCCCGGGGTCCTGGGATCGAGCCCCACCTTGGGCTCCCTGCTCAGTGGGATTTTTCTCCCTCTCTCTCTGCCTGCCGCTCTGCCTACTTGTGCATGCGCTCTCTCGCTCTCTCTCTCTCTCTCTCTGGTCAAATAAATAAAATCTTAAAAATATAAAATTCAATTAAATTTAAAAAAGAAAGTAGGAAAGCCTTCAAAACAAGGGTCACAGTAGAAGGACAGGAATGAAGTCGAAGAGGCTGCCACTAGTCAAAGATAGGACAATTCGAGTAGTTAAATAGGGCAACAATCCCCTGGAATTGAAGCACATTTACTGTGTTTAAATCCGTGAGCTGTCAATATACTTCCAAAAACCAAGCATCCTTCTTCACCCTGAGCAGATGCTAGGGAACCAATGTTTTATTCTGTTCAGTTAGGGAAAATCATGAGCATTGATTCTGCCTTTTCTCTATGAACTTCATCTCTGGGTAACCTGAGACTTGATGAGGGAAAATTGTTCTTTAAAGAGATGCTCTGATTGTTTAAGTGAGAAAGGAGTGATAGAATGTTACCATTTTGCAGCTCCCAGCAAATTATGGACCCAGCTGGTGCTCTTCAGTGGCTAACTAACCTTACAAAAGGAGAGACCATAAGACATTATGTGTCTTTTTTTTTTTTTTAAAGATTTTATTTATTTATTTGACAGAGAGGAATCACAAGTAGACAGAGAGGCAGGCAGAGAGAGAGAGAGAAGCAGGCTCCCCGCTGAGCAGAGAGCCCGATGCGGGACTCGATCCCAGGACCCTGAGATCATGACCTGAGCCGAAGGCAGCGGCTTAACCCACTGAGCCACCCAGGCGCCCCATTATGTGTCTCTTGATGGAAGAAGTCGATACTACCTATAAAATAGTCTTGCCCAGAAAACTGAATCTGAATCTAATTAAGCCTCTAGAACTAACAACCAATTTATAGACAATAGGGGGAAGAAAGGAACACATTTTTGGTAAGACAGAGAGAGGGAACAGGCAAAATCCAGACTGTTTGAAACTCAGAGGACCAAATAAACTGGTTCCTTCAACAAGTGTATAATCAAGGAGTGAAGAAAAAAAAAAGAAGAAAAAGAAGAAACCTATATACTAAAAGAGACAAGAGACAAATAAATCCATCATATTGTATGACCCTTACTTGAATTCTAAATTGTGGGACAACTGGAAGAGTTGAATATTGATCTAGATATTTGATGATATTAAGGAATTATTGAAATAAATTTTATGTGATGATAATGGTTTTATGTCTTCGGAAAAAAATCATCTTACTGAAATACGGACAGGTGAGCTAATACAATGTCTGCCGTTTATTTCAAAATAATCCGAAGGGGAGGGAGGTTGTGGGTTCGATAGAGGAAACAGTTGGCCCATGAGTGAATAATTTATGCAGGTGGGAGCTGAGTTTATGTAGGTCCATTATCCTGTTCTTCCTACCTTTTATAGGTTTGAATTTTTCTAAAATAAAGTTTCCCTCCAAATGAAACTAAAATAAGATATGTTTAGGGGCGCCTGGGTGGCTCAGTGGGTTAAAATAAAGACATGTTTAGAAAAAAAAAATCTTCCAGCTACAAGAAATTAGACTCTGGACAAAAAAATTCTATGGGTAGTTTAGCTATAATTGTTTTCTTCCCTTTCCCATGATCTCTGATGTGTGTGGTTGTTGAGGGTCTGTGATGAAGTGTATTGTGTTATGTCGCAGGTCGATGGGGGTACATTTGTACTTTAATGAGAGCGGTAACAGGCGTCCGTAACTAGGGGGTGAGGAAACTTGATGTGACCGGGGCTGATGGACATTCTGTAGGGCAGGGCAGACCATGAGCAAGATGGGTTTTTGTTTTGTTTTTTTTTTTTTTTTGGTTTGGTTTTTGTTTGTTTGTTTGTTTTAAAGATTTTATTTGCTTATTTATTAGAGAGAGAGAATGAGCGGGAGGGGGTGTTGTGGAGAGGGAGAGGGAAAAGCAGGCTTCCTGCTGAACAAGGAGCCTGATATGGGTCTCGATCCCAAGACCCTGGGATTATGGCCAGAGCAGAAGGCAGATACTTTACTAACTGAGCCACCCAAGCGCCCCAAGCCAGATGGTTTTAAAAGTGATTGAATATAAATTTGGTGCCACTTAATCTAACTCTTCTTTCACTAGAGTGATACCAATTGGTGGAAAGGCACGTCCAAAGGCAGGACTGGACTCATCCCAAGCAACTACGGTAAGCTTGGCTGGGTTGGTTATTACTTCGTTTCTACTCTGTGGACTTTCAGTGTTGCAGTTCCTGAAGCCTTTCTGCTTGCTGCCCTAGCCGAGACTCAGTGGAGTCATTGCCAGGATAGGACATTGTGTACTCCATGAAGCTCTCCTTAATAAAAGGCGGAGTGGGCACTGGAGGCACTTGAACTTGACTCTTTGGCTTAAGAAAATGCATTGTTGCACCCTCAGTAGAACCCCAGGTCTCCAAGGAAGTGCTTATGGCTTTCCTTTATCTAGTTCTTAGCATGTTGTTTTTTGTTTTTCTTTTTTTCCCTTTTCCTTTGCTGTTAAACCAAATCTCAGGTGTTTTCTTAGCCTAGCCCTTTCTCTGGTGACGGAGTGACCTTGCCTTGTTCTTTCACGTCTGAGGCAGTTGTGTTCACTGGGTGGGTGTCGAGGCAGTGTGAGGAACTTGGGGAGTGAGAGGCGGCCTCTGCCTTGAAGCCACTATCAGTTGGAAGAGGACAAACAAAGTACTTCTGCAGAAAATGGCAAAGTAGAGTAAAAAGAGCCCGGGATGGGTAAACAGGGTTTTAATCCTTTTTCTTCCACTTCTTAATAACAAGGGGCTTTAGCCAAGGCCCTTCTCCACTGTCCCTGGGACTGTTTCCCCACCGTGTCGTGAGAGGTTTGATTTCAGTCACTTCCAAGATTCCTTTTGACTTCAGCACGGGATGAGTCTCAGGACCACTGGGATGGTGTCAGGCCGAGTTCCAAGCACTGGCACAGGACTTAGAAACTTTCAAGGAAGAGACTGTTGCAAAGTCTGTGGGGAGCTAAGAGGGTGAGGGGAAGGGTGGGGTGGGGAGGGCCCCACGGAGGGGCCCCGCTTGCCCTGGTCTAAAGGTGATACCATTCCGGGTTAAAAAAAGACTCGAAACATTTCTACTCCCCTCCAACCTTTGCACTCCATTTCCAGCGAGTCACAGACAGTGAGCATGTAAAATGCTCCCCCCTGTTGCTTTGCACCCTCCAGTAGCCAAGGGCATGTCCCGTTTTAGCTCTTGATGGCGGGAGGGTGCGGGTCTGACATCTGTTTTGAACCGCAGTCTGCGTGTGGTCGTTCCCGCTGATTGTGGGACAGCAGAGAACTCTTCACCTTCCTCAGAGGCAGGTAGGGACGCCGCTCGCCCTTTGTGAATACGGGAAGTGAACTCTTTCCCCCTCATGCGTGCCCCCCACGTGCACACACACACAAGGGAAACAATTATTTTCGACCGTCTTCGAAGTCGGGTGTTTTTACAGAAGGTACAAATGAACATCGAATGGTTTCCTTCGCATTTCTGTGACTCCGTTGAGGACAGACTTGGGTGTGCTGGTATGCAGGCTGTGATCTGCTTGTTTTTGCTTATCCTTGCAGTTCATTACTGCGTGTGGCTTTGTTTATACACCAGTTCCTTGCCATGGTGTTGCCTTACTGCTCAGTTTGGTTTCATTTGCAAATAATTCAGTTTCTTTTAAAGCAGGAAGCATCTGTTTGATTTTCTGCTTCTTCTTTTTTTTTTTTTTTTTAATTTAAATCCGCACCCAAAGGGCTGCCATGTGGTGAAAGGCCCTGGCACTCGGGGAGCCAGGGGGCTGCGAAGTGGCTTTAGTGAGTCATGAGTCACCGGGGTGGCACTCTCAATGTTGCCTTTGCTCTTTCTGTTTTCAATCTAGTGGCTGAGCAGGCAGAATCCATTGACAATCCATTGCATGAAGCTGCAAAAAGAGGTAGGTGTGATTGTTTTTGATTGAGATACGCAGTAGAGCAAAACACAGATTTTAATTATATCGTCTGATGACTTCTGACTGGTATATACACCCATATCGCCAACACCCAGAGTAAGATCTAGAACACTTGTGTCATCCTAAAATGTTCCCATTCCAGTTAAACCCCCATGTCCTCCAGAGGCGATCTCTGTTCTGCCTTCTAGCACCCTCGAGAGAGAAAATGTGATTAATTTTTTTTTTTTAATTTCTTTAAGTAAGCCCTACACCCCCGAGTGGGGCTTGAACTCACAACCCCGAGATCAAGCATCACATTCTCTACCAACTGAGCTGGCGGGGTGCCCCTGTGATTTTAATTTTTAAAATATCAGCCACCAAACACTTTTTTTTTTTTTTAAAGATTTTTATTTATTTATTTGACAGAGAGAAATCACAAGTAGATGGAGAGGCAGGCAGAGAGAGAGAGAGGGAAGCAAGCTCCCTGCTGAGCAGAGAGCCTGATGCGGGACTCGATCCCAGGTCCCTGAGATCATGACCTGAGCCGAAGGCAGCGGCTTAACCCACTGAGCCACCCAGGCGCCCCCACCAAACACTTTTGAGTCCTTTATTTAGTCTGTGCTCAGTGGCAGGTGGAAAGGCATTGCTTGTAACTCCCGGAGCCCAGAGTCTGGCCGGGGGTGCCATGTGTGTAACAGATCATCACAAGATGATGTCAGAAGAAAAGCAGTTGAAGTATGTTTAAGTTAAGCAGGTTATAGAGGCCGCAGTGAGTAACCAGAGGGCAGGAGGGTGGAGACTTCTTGTGGGCGTTAGCATTTAGGAGAGTGTTGTTGTGTGGGATGAGGTTGAGGTTGGGGAGGAAGCAACAGGGATGGGCCTTGGTCCCATGCATCTGTGGTTTCCTCCGCCAAACCCTGAGATATTCAGCAATGCCTGGAGACATTTTGACTGTAGACGTGGGGATGCTCCTGGCACCTTTTGGATAGTAGATGCTGGGGACATTGTCAAACTTACTATGGGGCACCGGTTAGCCTCAACAGCAAGGAATTCTGCAGGCCCGCCATCGATAGGGCTGCTGTTGAGAAACCCTGCCATAGACAAGGGGAGTTGTTAGTAAGTCCTCAGGGCGCTCTCTTCCATTCTATTCCAGATCTTTCTGAGTTTTTAAAATGATTTTATTTATTTATTTGAGAGAGAGAGAGAGCATTAGAAGGGAGAAGGTCAGAGGGAGAAGCAGACTCCCTATGAAGCTGGGAGTCCGATGTGGGACTTGATCCCAGGACTCTGGGATCATGATCTGAGCCGAAGGCAGTTGCTTAACAAACTGAGCCACCAGATACCCCGGATCTTTTTGAAATGTGAATGTACAAAAGGAAATCACTGGTTTAGAATGGTGCATACGTTATAGAATTGCAAAGATGACATTTAAAAATTCATTAGTACCTGAACCGAATATTACACTCTTTGTTAAATAACTGGAATTTAAATAAGCCCATAGAGACCCCGGGGAGCTCTCCTGCCTTTTCTGTCCAAGGGGTAGAAAGACAGTGTCCATAAACCAGGAAGCAGGCTCTTACTGGACACTGAATCTGCCAGCACCTTGACTCCGGGCGTCTCAGAACGTGACAAATAATTTGTGCTGTTTAAGCTCTTCCAACCTTCCCCCTACCCCATCCCCAAGTCATTGTCAATGTTTTTCATTAGCAAACTGGAAGCAAAAATGTACCATAATGAATGCATTGTGGGTTGGGTCTTAATTTCAGACTTGCTAACAAATCCATTGTAGATGGGAATTTGTGGAGGATGAAATTGATTTTGAAGCAAAACAAAACAAAACAAAAAAACCCTTTTTCTCACGTTTTTATCAATTTGAAACTTTCTCAGGCAACTTGAGCTGGTTGAGAGAGTGTTTGGACAACGGAGTCGGCGTTAATGGCTTAGACAAGGCTGGAAGCACTGCGCTCTACTGGGCCTGCCACGGGGGCCATAAAGGTACTAGCTTCTGTGTGCTGTCCTCACCGTCCGCGCTACCAAAACCGTGCACCGCAGAGAGGAGACGGATTTACAGAAACAAAAAACAATCGATTCTTTTCAAGTCCTTTAGAACTTCGGCCAAAGAGCCTTGTTCCTGGAAGGTCTGGGAAGCAGTCGGTAGAATACTCACTGCGTGGACCTCCCTCACTGGAAAGCCTGGAAACTTCCTTTCCTCTCCCGGGCTTGGAAAGGTTACAGGAAAACAATAGTTGTGTAAAAACAAACCCCACGATCTGATCTTACAGAAGAAAGGGGCAACAGGGACTCCTCCAGCTCAGTTTCTCCCAACATACGCTTTCTTGATTTACATTTTAAGTTAAATGCACGCTGTTAGATGTAGGGGAAGGACAGCATTTGCTTAAGTTAGTGATCAAGTTGATAAACTTCTCCATTAAAATCGATAATAGGACAAGTGGAATTTCTACATGTGTTTCAGCCTGACCCACACCCATTTACCTCTCCCTACAGCACACACACAAAACAAACACAACAACCAGAAACAAAGCATCTAGCAGATTAATAAATAGCAGAGCCAAAGGAGAAGTTTCTGGCTGTTTCCCAAAAGGAAGCCAATCTTATTTTAGCTGATAAACACAGATTAGTTAAATGAATATAAAGTAGCACAACAAATGTAGAGTTAGTTCTACAGTGGTTGCTGTGTCAAAATGCAGAAGCCAGATTATCTGAAAACAACTTTTCCCTAGATAATTCTCCTTTTTAGGTTCTTAAGTCCTGTACTTCCATACATTTAAACAATTTTGTTGTACAGATGTTCTTGAAGATTCTTCTAAAGAATCCTCTCTTTCAAAACTATTATGCCTAGCCTTATCAGCCTTTTCCTTTTCATTCTTAAAAAATATCTCTCCTTTTAAATTTCAGACGTAGTGGAAGTGCTGTTTACTCAACCAAACGTTGAACTGAACCAACAGGTAAGATCGTTTACATGGAAGTCAGTGGTCATAACATACCTACCTTGTTCTCGGCTGCTTATGGGTGGCTTATGGGCGTGCAAAGGCCTGTCTTGGTGCCTTGAACTGACCTCTTCTCATTTCATATCTTCCATACACTTTTTTTTCAAAGATCTTTATTTATTTATTTGACAGAGAGAGACATAGCGAGAGAGAGCACAAGCAGGGGGAGTGGGAAATGGAGAGGGAGCAGCAGGCTTCCCGCTGAGCAGGGATCCCAATGCAGGGCTCGAACCCAGGACCCTGGGAACATGACCTGAGCCGAAGGCAGACACTTAACAACAGAGCCACCCAGGCGCCCCTTTCATACACTTTTTAATCAAAACACTATAAACACGTAGTTAAAAAAGTACTATTGTCCTGAAGTCCAAATTGTTTAAGCCCAAAATGCGTATCGTACTCCATCTTACCCACTCACTCCTTTTGGCTGTTAGCGCTTTCCTCTTGCCGTCATGTTATTAAGGAAGATGCCCACAGAGCTGTCCCCTAAGTCAGTATCTTCATAATGCTCTGGTGTCCTGTCTGAAGGCTTCTGCTTCTTCCTGCCTCCACTCTGATCTGCCATCTCCCAACCTTTGCTCCTCTGGTCATCTGCCAAGTATCCTATTAGAGTTTCCGGTATGCTACTCTGTAGAGTAACATTGTAATGCTTACAAGTATTATGGCTAAATATTGCTCACAGTTTGTGTCATTTCTGTTTCTGGCCTTACTTTTATTCAGCTGGTTTTTAGTTTTTGTATCTCACTGGAGACTTCTACACTGTTTCATGTTCTCTTGACATGCTTTTCCAAAATGTGTAAGATAACTGTTTTCTCCCTGCTGCTGGCCCCACCCCGCCCGGGAATATACTGGTACCTCCCGACGTCCTCCTCCTCATTCTTTGATCTGAGCAGCTTGGTCTCTGCTGCCCGTTGCTGTCTTCCTGCGAAGCCTTTCCTTCCCCTCCCTCCTGTGATATGCCTTCACCTGTTTGCATTCCGCGTTTGTCCTCCTGTTGCTGAGAACCTCTTCAAGCAGATTGCTAAGAAAGGGGTCCAAGGGATTGACTGGGCTGAGAGAATTCCAGGTTGAAAATGAATTCCATTGTATTCCCTTGGAGTTTTGCAGGCAGGCCTCTAGGGTACTCAGTTTTTAGGATTGCTTTCGAGAGGTTTGATGCCATTTTGATTCCCATTCTTCTGCGTGTGGTCTGCTTTTTCTCTCACCCAGAATTGTCCCTGTGTCCGTGGTGGTCTGAAATTTTACCATGATGTGGGTCTCTTCCCAGTAACAGTGGTGGACTCTTTCAGCCTAGAAAAATATTGTCTGGTGTTTCTTTTCCAGCTTTTACTGATGATTGTCTTTGTTCTTTGGTTCTGGAATGCTTGTTCGTAATGAGGTAGGACCTCTTAGCATTGAGGCTCCAGTTATTTTAGTTTTGCTCAGAGATCTTCTTACCTTCGTGTTTTATCTTGGTTACCTCTTTAGTTCCTTTCTGTCCTGTGTAAGTTTTCTGTTGCTGTGTAACAAAACACCACAGACTCAGCAGCTTAAAACAACACCCATTTGCCTTATACTTTTGTAGATAGACTGGAATTCTGGGTGTGGCACAGCTGGGTTCTCTGCACAGGGTCTCAGGGGCCAGAAGCAAGGGATTAGTTGGACTGGTTTCTCCTCTGGAGCTCAGCTCCTGCTCCAGGCTCACTCAGGTTTGCCAGGAGGATTGAGTTTCTTGCGCCCATAGTGCTCTGGCCCTTAGCTTTCAGTTTCTTGCACCTGTAGTGTCTGTGGCTCTCTCCACAGACATTTCGCAACATGGCTGTTTGCTTTCTTCTTGAAGGCCAGTGGAAGATTGTGTCTCCGATGCTCCCCCTTTGGAAAAGGGCTCACCTGATTAGGCCAGGCCCACTCCGTATAATATCCCTTTTGATGAAGTCAGCATCAACCGATTAGAAACCTAATTAGGGGAGTGATATCCCATTGTATTCCTTAGTCTCACCCATACTCAAGGTGGAGGGATTCTTCAGGGGGTGGATCCCAGGAGGCAGGGACCTTAGGCACCGTCTTAGAATTCTGCCCACTAAAAGCTTTCTCTTTTACTCTGATTATTATTTTCAAGTAGCATTTTTTTGTTCCATTATGCTCTTTCATGTTATACCTCAGATCTATGAATTGGAGCTTTTTAAAACATTTTCTGCCATTCACTGTGTCTTTTTCCCCTGAGCTCCATTAATTTTGGTTTAATCTTTTCTCAAATAATGGAGGCTTTGCTAGTACCTAGTATTTCCACATACCTACTGTCTGAAGTGTGGTAGATGTTCTGCCTGCTCACGGGGCTTCTCTGTAGGGTGACGTAAGATATTGGCTGTTTCGCTGGGTGATAACCAGATGTCAGCATGAATACCCTCTTCCTCCTCTGCATGTGAGGCTGTTGAGCTCCACTGGAGAACTGTCCTGCAGCCTCCTGCCTGGGGGTAGATGCTAGACCATGCACTCTGGGGCAACTTGTCGGTTTCAAGCTTAGCCACTGCTTTTAGCTCCTAGCCTCATTGCCACCTTACCTTGTACCTCTACGTCCCATGGGCTTGGAAACGATCTGGTTAATTTCTTGACAGGGTAAGTCTGCCATCTGCACAGGGTCACCTGACAGCAAGGAGTGAGGAGGGTGATCTAATTACTTCCATAATAAACACTTTCACCCAGTCCTCTTGTTTTCACTCCCACGCCTCTTGCCCGCTCTAATGTCTCCGGGCATCTCCAGTTGCTAATTCATGTAGGGTTTCTGCAGGGACAGATCTGCTTGCTTCCTCCTGGTGTCTCCTGCGGGCATCTGCAGGTCACCTGGTGTTCTTCCCAGTTGGTTTCTGCTCCTCCAGCCCATCCCCTCCCCCCACATGACTTTTCTGTCATCTTCTGACTCTTCTTTCTCTCTCTGGAATTTTATATGATTTTGTGACTTGTTCTTGTTGTAGGTTTACTTGGGGTGAACCTGAATTCATGCACATTTTCTTTTCTTTTTTTTTTTTTTATGATTTCATTTATTTATTTGACAGACAGAGATCACAAGTAGGCAGAGAGGCAGGCAAAGAGAGAGGGAGGAAGCAGTCTTCCAGCCGAGCAGAGAGCCCGATACGGGGCTCGATCCCACCCTGAGATCACGACCTGAGCCAAATGCAGAGGCTTTAACCCACTAAGACACCCAGGTGCCCCTCATGCACATCTTCAATCCACACTCTATTTTTAAAATGCTGCTTTCTCTCTCTTAATTCACTGTAGAACAAGTTGGGAGACACAGCCTTACACGCTGCCGCCTGGAAGGGTTATGCAGATATTGTCCAGTTGCTTCTGGAAAAAGGTAAAGGGTGTGCCCAGTTTATCCAGCCTTCACGTACCCTGGAAAAATAGGCTACGTTCAATTATATTATTTGAGATAGTAGGAAGAATAATAGTCTCTGTGTTTTGAAACTGGGATTTTAACTCACTCTGTCTGTATCACAGGGTTGTTACAATAAGATGAAATTACAGTATTGAGGTGAATTGTGTGAAGCTTTTAGTATTAAATTGAAAGTTTGGTAAGCTTTAAGGTTACACATATTACTTTCAGGACTTGTTTATTGTATATTTCTGCAGGATTAAAGGGCCTTAGAAGAAAGGTGTGCGTGTGTGTGTGCCTGTGTGTGTGCATGTGTAGAGAAGATTCTATCTCGGAAGGCTGTGTGGGTAAAGTTGCTGAGGTCTCTGTTCACACAGGAAAGTCTTGATAGATAAGAAAGCAAGCTGTAGCTATAACGTTCAGCTTTGAGACGGACGAAGAATGAGAAGATCCCTTGATTCCCTATTTCTCTACAAGTCAGAGGAGACAGTGAAATTATGGGCTGACCATCCATCTGTCCATCCACTTGTCCCGCACATATTCATTATAACCGTTTCAGAGGGCCAGGCATCCCCCCCACCCCAACCATGCTGTACCCTGGTCCAGAAGGCTATAAGTAGCTTGAATTCCAAGGTGTCCTATAGGTGCGCTGTCATTAGGGCTCCTCGGAGCAATGTTGTGGGATATATGAAGAAAAATGTTAACTGGTTTAAAGTGTGTTGATGGTGTAAACCTCAGGTGTAAAAAAGATCAGCGTGAGGACCACTATAGCGCCCCCTTAAGATTATGCCTAGAACTGCGCCTTCTGTGCCTCTGCCACTAAGCTGGGAAAATGAGCCTCGTCTGAACTGAGATGTGCTGCATGTGTAAAATGCACGTCGAATGTCAAAGACTTGGTGAAAAAAAGATGTAAAGCATCAGAATCATTTTTATGTTGGTTCTATGATAGACCAGTCACCTTTTGGATATACCGGGTTAAAGAAAATGTATTACGAAAACGAATTCCTCTTTTTTGAAAATGTGGCCACTAGAAAACTTAGAAATGACATATATGGCTCACATCGCATTGCTGTTGGGTAGTGTGGGTGGAGAGGGACACAGGAAATGGTTATTTCTTCTCCTGCAATGCTGGCTCTGAACATTTCCTGGCCTGACAGAAATCATGTACATGAGTTCTAAAGTGTAATTTAATGTAGGATACAATTAGCCACAGTACTCTTAACCCTCAGGATTTTTTTTAACCTGTAGCACAACAAGAAAATGAGGTTTCTAGACCCTTCGCTATGGGTAGATCGGGATCTGCTCATGAGGGAGATTTTTATACACGTCGCCATATTCCTAATTAAATAGGCCAAGCTTTCTTAACTATTTTTGTGCCTTTGAGTTTCATACATTTATTTTTTTGTTTATGGAAGAGGATGTGGTTACAAAGAGAACGGCGCTCTCCTATACTGTGGCAGAAAGTGCAGATGGGTAAAGCCTTCTTGGAAAGCAATCTGACAGTACCTTGCAGAATGAAAAATGTACATATCCTTACATTCCAGCATCACTTCTAGAAAACCAGACCTTAAAAAGATGTTCAAGGAGGTATACAGCAGTGCTGTTTGTAATAAAGGAGCAGCCTAAGTGCCCCTGGTGATTAAATAAATTTTACAGTGTCCACAAAATTGAATACTTAAACAAATGTTTAAATAGATTGAGTTATAAGGATGTGTATTAATAAGGAATAGTATGAAGGAATACCACTATGTATTGTCAGGTTAAAAAATCAGTTTATAGGCCAATGTATGTGCTATGAATTTGTGTATATATGCATAGAAGTCTGTGAATGCATTCACGCACCTAAGGGAGATGAGGGTTGATGCCCACTTGCTGGGAATGGTTTCCTGTGGACGAGCTAGAAGAAGGGGAAGGGATGGGTGAGTTGGAGGATGAAGTGGGACTTCAGCATACTTCTATGTTTTTAAATCTCTAACAACGAAAATGTACTCTTAAGTTCTGATGTAACTTTTACCATCGTGAAGACAAAGAAAAAAAGCAAGTAGAAGCTGGGCTGTGGGAACAATGGATTGCCTCTAGGTTTTATTGGGTGACTTTTCTAATTTGCACAGGAGTCCACTTACAGATATAAAATATTAATCCCCTCAGGCACCAGCCATGTGTATTTTTTCAAGAAGCAACGGGTGTATTATACTGAGTCTCCAAAAACTAGTGCCAAGACACTGTGGAGTCTGACTGGCTCAGGATTCACCTTCGGGAGGGGCCCCCTCCCTGCTAAAAACTCACATGCAGTATTCTAGGCACTTGAAAGGAAAGGGTAATTTTAATGGTGCCTAATTATCAGGGGTACAGCAGCAGGCCCCTGGATTAAAGATGCCAAGTGGGCTCTTACTGTTCTGAAAAAGCTGACTTTAGCACCAGAGGGGTTTTCTCGTTCGTTTGGGCCCAGCTGATTAGTTCGAGTGGAAGGAAGACTGTCTGCTACTCTAGATTCTTCAGAAACACCTGATGTGCTTTTCTTGTGTTGCGGAAAAGGTGCGAGAACAGACTTAAGAAACAATGAGAAGAAGCTGGCCCTGGACATGGCTACGAATGCCGCCTGCGCGTCTCTCCTGAAAAAGAAACAGGGCACAGGTATTCAGCTTTCATCCTTTTTTTTTTTTTTTTTTAAAGATTTTATTTATTTATTTGACAGAGATCACAAGTAGGCAGAGAGGTTGGGGGGCGGGGAGCAGGCTCCCCGCTGAGCAGAGAGCCTGATGTGGGGCTCCATCCCTGGACCCTGGGATCACAACGTGAGCCTAAGGCAGAGGATTTAACCCACTGAGCCACCCAGGCGCCCCTCAGCTTTCATTCTCTGTTCTCCTCTGGCACCATCATGACCAAAGGTTATCATCTTAGAATGGGCAAAAAACCACTCTTCTCAGGAAACTCTTCATGTGGTTCTGAAGTTAGGTTTTATCTCCTGGGTCTAATTTGGAACGTTCGCCTTAGAAGAAATACCTTCATGCAAATAAGTTGAAGAGACATTGACCTTTTAGTATTTTATTGTATGTTTCCTTTGTTCCTTACAATCAGGTTGTAATCACCTTGCTTTCCATTAGAGCCCTTATCAGAGAGCCCTGGTCTCCATATGCTCGTTTCAGAGAGGTTTTTACTATCTCTAAATATATTTTTTTCAATTAAGCACTAAAGAGCTCCATGGTTCTATTTGGTTTTTATTTTAAATGAGAGTATCAATAAACGATAATCAGAATATTCTAGACTTGGTAAGCAATTTGGTGTTTACTTAGAGACTCTGGGTGGTTTTTAAAAGTAAAGTTTAGGTATATATCCTTAAAGATAAAAATATCTGTTGGTGTGGGAGAATAGGTTCGAAAGAAAAAAAAAATGAAAGGTTTGTGTGGTTGTTTTGAAAAGGTGTCAAAGAAAAGGTGTTAAACGCATTTGCGTCCTTCATGATTACTGTTCAGAGACCTCTCAGCACATAACCTACTGGACGAACCATTCTAAGGAACATGCAGACATCTGTATTGATTAGAAATACTGGCGGGATGTGTTTTAACTCTTCTTCCCATTCCCCTGTCCTGTCTCTCCCTTTCATCTGCCATCAGCCTCCTGACCCACGAGGAATTCAGAGGTAGAGAAAAGAAAAGTAGGAGATGATTTGGTTGGAGGGCACATTCACTCTCCCTCCTCTGCTTCTCAAGCCTTCCTCTACTCCTGTGTTTGGCTCTTTAATGCCACTTTGAAGGAGAAGCCAATGATTGATGCATCTCTCCCGCCATTTTCTAGAATGGATGCTAGTATAATGGAGAACTTACTTTTCACAAGTCTTCATTTCACATCGCTACTCACCATTCCAACCCTACTCTGTGTTGCTTTGGAGATGGAAGTTGAGACTGATTCATGCTGGTGCAGAATCACCAGATCAGCCTCTGATGCATTTCCGGTATAGAGGCTCCGTCCATTTGTTTCCATTTTAAGCTGAGTCCGATCACTGTCAGAGTTCTGAGCTTGTGTAACGAGGTACTAATTTCTGATCCATCACGTAAATCACACTCCCATTAATTTTTGAACTTTGGGAAAGCTTTTTTCTTCCTTAGCTAAGTACCCTTTGTTTTATAAGAAGAGGCAGCGTTATCTTGTCTTATATATAGCCCAGTTCCAGCAGAAGCAACAAAATAAAGTCAGTCCTCTGGTTTCCTGCTTTAGTCGATCAAAAATCGCAAACAGAGCTTATCTCTTCCTGACTTACCAAGGGAGCCTCCAGAATTATCCTCCTTGTCTGTCCGTCACCACATTCCCCTCCTAGCCCTCCTCATGAATCTGCTGTTCCTTTGTTCTTTACTCCAGATAGGTCTTTGCTCCAGATTTTTATTTCTTTTAGCTTTCAGTTCAGATATAGTGCAAACCATTAAACCATTAAGAAACTTGGGTTCCTTAATTATTTAAGCCATGAATTCTCACTGGCAGAGATAGTGTTTCTTTAAAGTAATTACTCATGCATAGATGGATTGAGGGTCTGCTAAGTGAGTGAGAAAGTATTTACCAGCTGAGGGGTGCTCCTTAGCAATCCTACATTTTGATTGAGAAGCCATATATGTACCTACGAGGGAGAAATACTTTTACTTGGAGCCTGTCTCTACCTTCCTGCTGCCTTGGTTGGGTCTAGAAGTCGGACTATGGCCTAACTTCTTTTTTCTGCCGCTGACTTCCTGTTGCTCTGTTTGCTATGTGGGTCCCTTCAGAATGTCCTGATCATGGAGTAAGACTTCTTATGAGCTGAAGGTTATCAGAGACTCATGTACACTATAAGCTTGATCATGGTAGACAAGGAAAATGCCACACTTGCATTAGACCCCAGCGAGCTGTACCCAGAAGCCTCCACGTGGGCAGCAGGAGCTGGGGGAGGCAGAAGGCAAACTGCTCTTTTCCGCCTCACCTTTCTACAGTCCTTGTAGAATGGGGCTGGGAGGAAAGTCTCTTTTTCTCTGTTCATGCCAAGTGTCTTTAGGCTACTTTCTTAAATTTGTATTGATTAGATAATGGACTCATTAATGAGGTAATCTGGGGGCCTGGCACACAGAGGCAAGAAATGAACTTTCACATTTTAGTTTTCATGTTACCTTTTTCCTCTCTTTTTTCTTGCTTCATTCCATAATCATCCAGTAAAATATTTCAATTTGTATTGTGATCCTAGTTGGAATCAGAGTTGACTATTGGGCCAGATAGGTAATTATCAGCACAAACTCTGCACTGAAAAAAGTATATCCTGATGTTTCTTGCCCACTTTTAAGAGCACATCTTGGATTTTAGGAAGAGAAAAAAAAAGTTCCATTTTTGTAGTTACCTTGGGTAACTTTGGGATATGAGTGCAGGACCAGGGTTCAACCCCACCTTAAGAGTTCCACACTGTAAATTCTTTTTCCAGTTTTTACAAATTGGGGCATAATTTATATTAAGTAAATACATAAATCCCAAGTTTACATCTTGATGCATGTGTGTGTGTGTGTGTGTGTGTGTGTGTGTGTGTGTTTTAACTGTGCTCACACCTATTTGCCGCAACCCAGATCAAGGTAGAGCATATTTTCCATACCCAAGAAGCCCCTTCCATATTCTCCCTTTCTCTCATCATTTGCCTGTGCTTGAACTTGATATAAATGGAACCAAACAGTATGTACTTTTTTTGTGTTTAACTTCTTTTCACTTAATACTCTGTCTGTGAGATATATTTAGCTTACTGTGTCTTTCTTTCTACCACTTATTTATTTATTGTTTGTTTGTTTGTCTTAAATACTGGTGCGTGATTTGGAATGTGCAGTTCTAGGTCAGTGACACTGGGGAGAAATGGAAGTGACGTAGGAAAGAAGGGGATGTATCACTAGGAGATACATTACTATCATCATGGCCACGGCCCAGGATGGGCGGGCTGTGAAGAGATACAGCTCCTCAGCACTTGGCCATATGAGAAGTTTCCAGAGAAACTGCCTGAGCACGATCTTTGAAAGGAAGGAAGGTGGAGGAGTTTATTTGCCTGGCTCATTCCTGTCTCTTGATTTCCTGTCAGTAACGTTTGTATCATGGCGAGCCACCTTCTCTTGCTAACAGGAGAAACGAGGTTGAAATAAAAGGCAGAAGTAACCATGGAAGGACAAAGACTATCTCAAGTGGCAAAACATAGGATTGTAGTAATGAAGTAGAGTAGGAAAGAGCTTTGATATTGTCTTTTTGTCTGTGGCTCAGAAGGCTTCTTTTCCTAAGTTTATAGCCAATCTGAAGGTTGTGAGTATGTGTGGGATAGGACAAAGTATATTCTATCCAGGTCTCCGAATTTCTCATAAGGTGGATGGACACAAATACCGAAACCTGGAGACTTCTAGGAGTTTGGAAGCTGCTGTGAAATCTTTGAAGTTTGCCTCTGTTCTGCTTATATCCACTTGTTCCTTCATGTTTCCTTCTTGTAGATAAATCCATTTCAACTTCCCTTGTACCAACTCTCCCTTGTCCCTTCCTTTTTTGCAATAATTCTAAATTTATAAAGATAATGACTGAAAAAAACTATAGTATCATCAGCATGCATAAAATTAATGATGCCTTTGTATCATCAAATAAATCTTGTCATTGCCCAAATTTCCCCTTTTTTTCCATATATGTTTGTTTATGCTTTATTTACCTATTTTTTAAAGATTTTTTTAAAAGATTTTATTCATTCATTTCACAAAGAGAGAGAAAGAGATCACAAGTAGGCAGAGAAGTGGGGAAGCAGGATCCCTGCTGAGCAGAGAGCCTGATGTGGGGCTCGATCCCAGGACCCTGAGATCATGACCTGAGCTGAAGGCAGAGGCTTTAATCCACTGAGCCACCCAGGTGCCCCCGTGTTTCTAGCATTTAAAAAAACATTTCCACCCTATTTACTATTATTTATTTATTTCACCACTGAGTCACCCAGGCGCCCTTTATTTACCTATTTCTATTAGAGTTTACTTACTTGTTTATAATTTAAGTCAGGGTCTGAATAAGGTCAGGCTCTGATTGGTAGGTACATCTCTTAAATCATTGCTTTCTCTCCCTCTCCACTTCCTCTCTTTTGCTAGCCTGGTGATTTACTTGTTAAAAAGCTGGGTCACTTTTCCTGAAATTTCCGGTCTAGATGGCATACGTGCATATGGGCCTCTCCATAGTGCTCTTTGTCATGTTCCTCTTTCCTCTGTATTTTTGTCAGTTGGTGTTAGATCTAGAGCTTTGATTGGATTTTCCATTTTATCCATCTACCTAAGGGATAGAGGGAAACATGCTTCATGAAGACAGTTGTTTCATCAGAGACACAGAATATCTGTTACTTCTCCTGTGACATTACCATTCATCGATAATCATTGTCTGGATCCACTGTTTCACGGACAGTTGCAAAATGGTGATATTTGAATTCTGTCACTCCTGTCTCAGTTATTAGCTGGAACATTCTGTTAAAAAAAAAAAATTCCCTTCATCCATGGCTTGATTACTCAGAAGTAATAGTTTGTGCAATAGGGGCAGAATAAAGGCTTAATTTTTATCCTTTGTTAATGAATTTTCAAAATAAGGTACTGGTTCCCTATTATTCTCCAAAGAGGTCTGGTGAATTCTCCTTGGTGTATGTCAAAATACGTGCTGTGTTTCAATCCACTGTATTAGTCTTTATTTTTTTAAAAAAACATTTTATTTATTTCTTTGACAGAGAGAGAGATCACAAGTAGGCAGAGCAGCAGGTGGAGTTGGGGGGGGTGAAGCAGGCTTCCCACTGAGCAGAAAGCCCAATACAGGGCTTGGTCCCAGGACCCTGAGATCATGACCTGAGCTGAAGGAAGGGGCTTAACCCAACACTGAGCTACCCAGGTGCCCCAGTATCCTTATTTTTTAAAAAAATTTTTTGAAGATTTTATTTATTTGCGAGAATGCATGAGCACAAGCAGGGGGAGTTGCAGAGGGAGAGGGAGAAGCAGACTCCCCATTCAGTGGGGAGCCCGATGTGGGGCTCGATCCCAGGATCCTACAATCATGACCTGACCTGCCTTAACTGACCGAGCCCCCAGGCGCCCCTAGTATCCCTATTGATAGTCCCTCTTTGGCTAGTGGAGGCCTCTTCAGGTTGGATCATGAGTCTTTTTAAAATGATGCTCTCTTTGATAGCATCCGTGCTTTATGCTAGGTTCCAGGTGAATTTTTACATTTTCTGCCCCAGACTTGGGATCAGTGACATCTCCAGTGAGCATAGGGATTGAGTGTTTAGAAACCATGATCACATACATTTATTGAACTCTAACAGCTCTTATACTTCCATTTCCGTTTCCCCCTAAAGTGATACCTCATGTAACCTGTTGCTTATAGGCATTTAACTAGACACTTGAATAGGTGAACAGTTAAAGATCAGATGCCTTCTTTTTGAACCCTGTCCAAGCCTGATTTAACATATGGTGGGATACTGTTCTTTCCGTTTCACACTTTTATTTATTTTGTTTCGTTCTTTTGCTTCTGAGCCTACTTTATCCGTAGTTTTAAAAGTGAAACTGAAGCTTCTGTGTTTTCATTCTCTTTCTTTTCCTTTTTCCCCCACATTAGTTATCTTTCTACCCAGTGACCTTGCCCTCAGGTAAGGCCTCGCGGGTTGTCGACTGACTGAAGCCACGTGTGTGCACTTGTCTTTGGGAGAGGAGGTTGGAAGTACACTGGTCAGAGTGGAGGGGCTTCCCGTGTGTTCCATGCTGGTCATGGTGCATGGGGCTGGTTGCATTTTGTGCAAGGTAGATTAATGGTGCATTAGCATCACATGCTTTATTTTTTTGCATGTCTAAGGAACATGCAGACATCTGTAATTGTCAGCCTCTGTGGCAGCAAATCCTCAGCAGTTAGGCAAGAAAGCAAAAGTTGAAAAAGATCCTTGGGGGCAGTACAGTCCCAGGGTCTGAGGAAAGATTACAGCTTGTGGAGCTATCAGGAGCTTTGAAAGTGAAAACAAAATCTGAGCAATTTGTAATGTCTCTGTTTTGCTCTGCCCTCCATTCTGTTTAGATGCTGTTCGAACATTAAGCAATGCCGAGGAATATCTTGATGATGAAGACTCCGATTAATTCCCTTCTGGAGATTCGAGAGCTAAAACATCTGTTGCTTTTGCCATTCCAAAACCTTTGTCTTTGCCAGAAGAGTGTTGGTAACTGTTTTTTGTCTTTTTTTTTTTTTTTTAAGTCTATATGAACATGGAAGTATTGCACTGCGTTTGCATAGAATGTGTAAATGGGTAGGTTTTCACCTTCAGTTTGCCAATAAGTGACTGGATACTTTGCTGTATAAAGTACATTTTTGTTCGCCAGAGTAGAACAAGAAGAGATTATTTCTATTTATCAAGTTTTAAAGGAATTAAAAATTTTTTTTCTTTAAAAAATCAGAATGGTTTTTGGTTTTGTTTTTTTGTTTTGTTTCGTTTTATTTTTGTTTTTTTTAAGTTCTTTACCTCAAGGATTGAAATATTTTGAATGGATTTTTCAAGGGAAAAATGCTTGTTATAATAATGAACCAAAAGACTTAACAGAAAGTCGTCAGCTATTCTGACAAAAATAAACATTTAAGAGACTGTATTCCTTTTGTCTGTTTTTGTGGATCACTCTTTGCTGGTAAATAAAGCTCTTTATATTTAGGTAAAGGCTGATTTTATTTTTTAAGTCCTATTTCATATTTATTAGCACAAAGGAATCAAAGTAGCCACATTTCTGTTCAACTTTATATATATATTTGATTTAACCTGATTAAAGTCGAGACAATAATCATGGAGAAGATACATTTATAATGAAATACATAACTTCAGTAATTATTAGACTCCAGTTTTATCTCCAAGGTTATACATAGTATGAAGAAATCCAGCAACTCATTACAGTTTGCTTGTGGTCTGAAAGATTAAAAAAATTGATTTCCTTATCATGGAAGATGTCATCATTTCCTGTAATGGAGTAGCCAGGAGCCATGAAATTTTTTTGTGGTAAGCTTTTCACTTTGATAGCATTTGTTTTCCCAGAGTGTGCCTCTAGCTCATAACAGTTCAGATTCTTTTACTAAAACATCAATTAATATTGCAGGAAGCCTTCTGTAATATTGAAGTGACCCTTGATTTGAGATTCGAGTTCTAATTTTGTCATCACTCTTGGCGTTTGCCTAGATTCTAGGCCCTCGGCCCAGAACCCTATTTTGTAAGAAGACTTAAATGCTGATTTCAAAAAAACACATTGGTGCGGAGAAGGAAATGTTTGAAGAAGGAAGTGGGGTTAGCTCAGGAAATGAATAACTGTAAGAGGTTTCTGTCTGTGACTGTTTTTTTTTTTTCCCCTCTGTGGGTACCTTGAGGAAGGGTATCCTGAGAAGCCTGTTTGAGGTCTTTCAAATACCCCAACCAAATTTTTCTTTTTTTTTAAAGACTTTTTATTTATTTATTTGACAGAGAGAGATCACAAGTAGGCAAAGAGGCAGGCAGAGAGCGGAGAGGAGGAAGCAGGCTCCCTGCTGAGCAGAGAGCCTTATGTGGGACTCAATCCCAGGACCCTGAGATCATGACCTGAGCCGAAGGCAGCGGCTTAACCCACTGAGCCACCCAGGCGCCCACCCCAACCGAATTTTAATAGAAAGAAATCTGTGTAAGTAGCGACAACAGAGATAGAAAACAAAATCTGAAATTGATATCCTCAAAATAAATTGATATCCACAAAATAAAACAGAACTTGAGTTAAGGATTTGCATTCCTTCATAAGCACAAACTTGAAGACAGGAAATCCTTGTTGAAATTGTGTCTGTTTGAACCATAGAACCTTTAAGGATTCATTCTTTATTTTTAAACTTTTTTTTAAAGGAAGAGAGCACAAGCCGGGGGCAGGGGTTGCAGAGGGAGAGAGAGAATCCCAAGCAGGTTCCATGCTCACCACCGAGCCCCACACGGGGCTCCATCTCGTGACCCTGAGACCATGACCTGACTTGAAATCAAGAGTAGGATGCCCAACTGATTGAGCCACCCAGGCGCCTCTAAAGATTCATTCTTTAAAATGGGGTTTGTGTGGGGCTCCTGGCTGGCTCAGTTGGAAAAGTGTGACCCTTGATCTTGGGGTTGTAAGTTTGAGCCCCATGGTAGGTGTCAAGATTGCTTAAAAATAAAATCTTTAAAAGGAAATGATAAAATACATGGCTTCTGCCTTAACAAAAAGCTTTTGGAAATCTCTGACTTCTTGTTCCTGCATACTTTGGGACTGGTGTGATTAGGATAGATGCCAACTAAACACTTTTAATTTTTCACATGGGCAGAGATAATACAGTTTATATGAATACAGATAATTTACAGATAATTTTTATGAAAATGCGGTGTGCTTGATGTGGGTATATTATTTATGTCTTTGAAGAAAAGAATAGTGAGTGGCATCACTAACATTGCTTTTAACATTACTGAACTTAATGAAAATTCTAGAAAGTTGGCCAACCAGAATTTTTGGGGGGTGGAGGGTGGACTTAGGTATATGCATGAGTTGCTGGTGAAACAAAAAAAGGACAACACATTTTGCCGTGGTTGAAACTTCATGGGAAAATTTACTTTTGCTTCTTGTTTCTTTAGCCTTGCCGATCTGAGCTTTTTCAGAGATGTCGAATGCTGAACTCAGCAACAAAAATCAGTTCTAAGAACGTGTCACTCCTCTAATTCTGTGCAGAGGAGAGCTTTGATTATGTTCTGGAAATGACTTTGGAGGTTTTGCTGTAATCTGAGCTTTCTGACAGTCCCTGTGGCCTGAATGCCTTCCCAGTCCATTGTGTGCTTTAGATAGAAAATGGCTCCCAGCCCGTGGGGGCGTGAGATAGACCAGCTTTACACCCAATAGCCTCATGCAAAGAACGGTTTTTATCAGTTTCCCATTTTAGCTTCCTTTCTGGGACTGGTCTGTAGGCATTACATTTGTCAATTTCTGTATTTCTCTGGTGAGCTCACTCCCCCCATTGTCTTGTTTTTTTCAAGTGTGGCCATGTTGTTACCCAAAGGGAAATGTTGAACAAACTGATGATGACCCTATTTTTTCTTAACTCTTAAAAACCGAATTGGAAATAATGCTGAAAATGAAATCTCAGATAATTTTAGGTAGAGGAAAATAAAAATTTTCTATATAAGCTTCCTTCATAAGGTTTCTTTATCGTGTAATTTCTAATTTACTGGCATTTCTTCTTGTGAGCCCTGTGCCTCTTACGTTTGTGAAGGGTAATTTCTTCTCTGATAGGCTGTATGGAGTCTAATGCTTAACATCAGCATTTCCCTGTTGGCTTTGATTTTGTGCTTATTCCCCTGAATTTTATGTTGAAAATAGGTTGATAGTGGTAATGCACAGACAACCATACATTGGACAGCCAAACTGCAAAGTCTGTACTGAAAGTTGAGGTTTTGGGGAGAGAAGGATTGCAAGAGTCTATCCTCCCTATTTTAACCAAAAATACAGCTTCAGTGAAGTTTTCTCAAGTGAAGGAAAAATTGCAGACCACAAATTTATGGTTGCTTTCCCCTTATTTTTTAATAACAAGCCTTTACATCTGCCCGTCCCTTCAAATGACATAAAATTAAATAAAACTACCATTTATTAAATGCCTACCCTGCCCGTTCCTATGCCAAGCAGTTTCGTAGACATGATGTCATTTGATCTTTACAGCAACCCCTGGCAGGGAACATTAATGCCCCTATCTTTTTACAGAAAGGCTGAGTTTTGAAGAAGTAACTAGCTCAAGGTCACACTGCGAAGTTGGAAGTGCAGGTCTGGTCAACTCCTGAGCTAGTGCACCTGCAGCCCTACTGCATCTAGCAGGTGATGCCTTTCATGTTTGGCCAGAAAAATAGGCAGAAACGAACCAGCTTCTTTCTTACTTGAGCCCTGGATCTAGCATCTAATAAATTCAGCATCTCTGCCAATTTACTTAAATGTGTTATGTAAACCAACCCTAAGAGATTTTTTTCTTTGTTTTTTTAAATAAAGTATTTCTCCCTCCCCTCCCCACCCTATCTCATCCCGGAAAATTTTGGCAGAAATTTTTGGTTCCCAGTAATCCTGAAGAAATACAATTTAATGAACAAGTTTCCCAATTTTCCTGTCTGCGCAAAACTATAAATAAGTGCCAAAGGAGAAGAGCCTCAACCAGCAGCTGATCACCTTGCTCAGAGTTTGTACTGCTAACTTCAGCATTTCCTCAGATAGTCCAAGAGCTCCTGACTTGTTTCCATGTAATCATGAAAAGAACTGTGTGTCTGGGAAGGGTCAGGGAATATTGTCTTACCCAAGTCTGGGAGCTCTCACGGACGTGTCGGTTCCCTCCCACTTCCCAGGGAGTTCTGCTGGTGTCTCCTGCCAGCGGCCGCCTGCACGGGGTTCCCATCACGCTCAGCCCTCCACCTACACTCCACTGTTGCCAGTGGGGGGCCGGGGTGAGGTCAGGTTCCTGGCTGTGGCTGAGAAAGAAAACTGAAGACATCCAAAAGTATGAGTTTGAAAGCCTTAGAGGGAGGAGGAAGGAAGGAAGGAGAAGAGAGGAGGAGGGAAGAGGGCGAACAGCAAAGGAGAAATGGCGCCCCCCCTGAGGTACACATGGTCCTGATATGAAATCCTAAAGCTTCGAGAAGTGGGTATGGGCTTTGGGGAGGAACTGTGGATTCGGGTCTGGCTCTGCAGCCCATTGCTGAGTGGCCTTGGACAGATTACGTAAAACATCTAGATCCATAAGCTGTAACACAGGTAAGTAATAGTGTCTATTACTTATAGATACTGAAGTTAAGAAGATTAAATGTAGTGATCTCCGTAAATGACTTAAGAGAGTGCTTGTCAGAATGATCGCCTCATAAACATTGGCTGTACCCATAAGCCCAAAGGAGGACGTTTTCATTAAATAAATTTGTATGAAGGTTGGGTCAAACATGTTTTTTCAAAAACATGGCCATCATTTTAAGATTTCCTAAAATACATTAAAAATGAGTAGAGGACAGTGATACTTCCTTCCGCTCCTTTAGGTATGCTTACATGCGGTAGAGCATTTTTCAATATAAATCTACTTATTGGGGCACCTGGGTGGCTCAGTTGAGTAAGAGTCTGCCTTTGGCTCAGGTCATGATCCTAGGGTCCTGGGATCCAGCCCTGTGTTGGGTTCCCTGCTCCGTGGGGAGGGTGCTTCTCTCTCTCTCTCCCTCTGCTCTTCCCCCTGGCTGTGCTCCCTTTCTCTGTCAAATAAATAAAAACTGTAAAAAAAAAAATTAGAAAAATAAATTTACTGATTGATTGAGAGTTACAGGGAAGACGTATCTAACTCAAGAAGACCTTATTATTCAAATAATTCAAGGTCAAGTGGGGAGAATGCTGGCCACCATTTCAGTTTTACATTGTTGCTCTGTTGCTCTGGAATAACCATTCCAGAGGGAGGGCTTGAATGGGCTTGAGCCATTTTAGATGGGGGGCTTGATGGGCTTGAAAGACCATGGATGGGTTTACTATTTGGTACATTATGATTTCAAATTGCCCTTACATGTCTTCCAACTACGAACAACCCATCTTTTGAATGGATCAGGTTCCTAACTTCATACATTTCCCTGACAAGGTCTAAGTTTCAAGACGTGGGTCTGCGGGTGTTAACGACACAAGAATCTAAGACATGAGAAGTGAAGTGTCATACAGTCCTCCCTCACTGTGACCAAGAAGGCTACAGAGGAGGAATTCAATTGGCCATTTCATTTGCCATCTTAGAAGGGAAATTTGTGGGGCCCCATGAAAATGCTTTCTTAGAAGTGAAGACTAAGGGCGCCTGGGTGGCTCAGTGGGTTAAGCCGCTGCCTTCGGCTCAGGTCATGATCTCAGGGTCCTGGGATCGAGTCCTGCATCGGGCTCTCTGCTCAGCAGGGAGCCTGCTTCCCTCTCTCTCTCTCTGCCTGCCTCTCTGCCTACTTGTGATCTCTGTCTGTCAAATAAATAAATAAAATCTTAAAAAAAAAAAAAAAAAAAGAAGTGAAGACTAAGATGAGGACGTGAGGCCTGTTGGGACACAGGCTGGTGTGAAGGTCACTGACTGACTGACGAGAAGTAGCTTCAGAGAAGCCGACAGCTCTGCAGGGCTCTTCAGTAGAGGGTTTGCACCACCATGACCCCATGGCTCAGGAAAAACCCATCCTGTGGCTGTTACCCACCATTTTGGAGCCCGGTGACTGGCCAGGCCTCTTTGTCCTTTTGATGCACCAATCATGAGGATCGGGGGACACTGGTTTCTGTGAATTCAAAGTGGTGTCGCTCCATCCATCTTTAAGAGGAGCTCGATCAGGGGCCTTTTCCCAGGACCTCAGGTTAGAGCTTAAGCCACTGTGTTGCTGGGTCAGCTTTCCAGCACGGGATACCTCTCGTCTGCAGTTGGATGTGTGATGAACCCCACCTTTAATCTCAGAACAGGGGTTCAGATAGCAGACCTTGGTGGAGAAGAAGAATACTTGGGGTTCCTCCACGTTGCCCCTGTGGGATTTTTGTGAATGGGATGGGGTACGGTGGGAGGTTTTCACTGTATCTCTCCATCTGCCTTTGTCAGAGCTGTAGGTTTTGCCCTTCTGTGAGTCAGATGCGTTTCGTTATATTTTTAACCTTTGGGTTGTCACAGGTAACGGCACGAAACTTGTGGATGCCGTTCTTGTCTTAAAATTGGAAATGGTGCCTTATTTCTCTCTTGCTCCATTTTTCCTTATTAGTTAGCAATGTCTTTCTTCTGAACTGTTACATGAATTCATTAATTATGCCTGCTGCTACTACCTCAAGCTATTGAGCATTTATTCCCCGCAAGGAAATTTCAGCAAGAACAGTGGAACTGCTAATATAAGAATTGTTCTTAAACTTTGTCCTTGAACAGTCCTTGGATGTGATTTATTCAGTCTAATATCTGGCCCGTCTCCTTTTTAAATAGATAGAGCCCGAGGTCCAGAAGTGGCTGGCTTGCTTGCTTTCTTTCAAGATTTTATTTATTTGAGAGAGACAGAGACAGAGACAGAGAACGACTGGGGGAGGGGCAGAGGGGGAAGCAGGCTCCCCGCTTAGCACGAAGCCTGATGGGCTCAATCCCAGCACCCTGAGATCATGACCTGAGCCAACCGCAGATGCTTAACCAACTGAACCACCTAGGCACCCTTTTCCCTGTTGACTTTCTATTATAAACATAGCAAGGTCATGGCAGAAATTGTCATTGATGAGAAATCAGTCTCACAGGATTTGAGATCATTGCCATGGGGCTTGTCTTTCCAGATTGTGTTGTTTTGTGAGAGATTGTTTTCCCACTGTAGACATGCTTTCTTTTTTCCAGGTCCTGTATATTCTTCTCTCTCACCATCTTTCCTTTTTGCCCGCCCCCCCCTTCAACTGCACTTTAGCCACACACAGGGAAATGGGAAAGGTCTGATTGCATCAACTAATTTTTTTTATACTTTTATCTCCCACTAAAAGGTTAATAGGGGGAGAAATTGAACAGCTAGCCAAAATAAAATTTGAAATGACTGAGTTTATTAGCCCTGTTTGTGGCTGGCCTCTGTTAGCTGTCCTAGATGAAAAGGAGTTGAAATTCTTGTGTCCTAATTTTTCTAGTGTCTGAGTCACTACGATAATAAGACGACTGCATTCTGTGGAGTATGTGCAGTCACAGTCTGTCCCTGTTCATTGTGCTTTCTGTCTCGTCCATCAGCAAGGACTGTGGCTGGGTATTTTGTTAACATTTGTATGCCAAAGGTGCCTTCTCTTTAAATTGAAGAATAATAACTAACTATGTTCAATGGTTTGACTTAGTACTAGTCCAGCAGCCTCATCATTTTGACCCACGGACAAGAAATGAAACCGTGGTAAGTAGGCAGTGTTTCACTCAAGGTTTGTGGCTCTTGTGTTTTCCTTTGAATGATGAGCCCTGTAAACTCAGTAATGACTTCAAATGAATAGGAATGCAAGGCTCGGTTTTCATTGATGTGCCTTGCTTTTTAAAATGGTTTGCATATATTTTTTATTGCAGTGTTAATAATGACTTCACATATATTCATACCAAGAGGTATGTTCAAATCAGTCGGTGGGTCGCTTGTATTGCATACAGTTGCGGTTTAATACTAAAACTATAGCAATACACATTTAGTACTATCAAATTTTCCTTTTTACTACAAGCTATATAAGAAACTTTATTCTCTGTATGTTATTCTCATTTCTCTTTCAGCCTAATTTCCTTACTGTGAGAAAAGCTGATTCTCATTTTTAAAGAATTCTTCAATCATATATTATTTTCTTTCTATTTTGTAAAATCCATGATAATTCTTTCCTTCTCTCCATGCCAGTAAGGAGTTTTGTTTGTTTGTTTGTTCTTAAAGATTTTATTTATTTATTTGACAGAGAGAGAGCGTGTGCTCCAAGCAAGCAGAAGGAGAGGAAGAAGTAGGCTCCCCACTGAGTAGGAGCCTGATGTGAGACTTGATCCCAGTACCCCGGGATCATGACCTGAGCTAAAGGCAGTTGATTAACCAACTGAGCCACATAATGTCCGCCAGTAAGGAGTTTTTATTTATGATGTGAAAGATGGTCTATTATTTGATCTCTCAAAATTGGATTACATCATGCTGTTGCTTGAAATACCTTTAAGTTTTTATTTGAAGTTAGAATGGTCTATTCTCAAATATTATTTAATTGCCCGGCATATATTTCTTAAATGAAGAAAAATTTCATTTATAAATATCGATTAAGGCAAACTAATATTTAAATACAGTTGTTTGGGGCATCTGGGTGGCTCAGTTGGTTAAACATCTGCCTTCAGCTCAGGTCATGGTCCCAGGGTCCTGGGAATGCATCAGGGCTCCCTGTTCAGCGGGGAGCCTGCTGTTCCTCTCCCTCTGCCCCTTCCCACTCCCTGCTCATGCTTTCTCTCAAATAAATAAGTTAAGTCATTAAAAAAAAAATAAATGCAGTTGGACAAGAATAAAGCAATCAACAAACTTTCATTTCCTTTAGAACTTTGCTTCCCAATCTGTTTGTTTTCTTCCCAGCTCCTTCATCCCTTCCATCCAATTTGCAACCCAGTCTTATTAGTTAATACTAACTCCCAACCCATGTCCCTTCAAACTGTGCTTTCCCTCCCATTCCCGCTACAATTGCCTGGATTCTCAAGTTGGGAGTTTGTGTCCCTTTTGGGGGGGCACCATCTGTGCAGAGGTTGGTGGAGAATAACGTAAGCTGAGCAGGGACGTTCCTACAGATTTCAGGATATACTGCAGATAAGAGGCAGCATAATTACAATGAGGAAGACCCAATGTTGTAGCAAGGAAGATGAACATATGCCCTGTATTTGTAAATGAGGCCCCAAAACTTAAATGGTGGGAATAAAATGTAGAAGTGAACCAGGTTTATTTTCCACATGGTTTCTAGGTCACGCCTATAGACCTGGGCGGTGGGGGGGGGGGGGTGGGTTCCACTCCCTGCAAAGCCTTGTTGTGCTAGACCGCCAGCACCCCAGCTCAGGCTCTCCCCAA
Source organism: Mustela nivalis (assembly GCF_964662115.1). Classification (NCBI taxonomy): domain Eukaryota; kingdom Metazoa; phylum Chordata; class Mammalia; order Carnivora; family Mustelidae; genus Mustela; species Mustela nivalis. The sequence goes on from NC_139032.1 coordinate 15,869,876, forward strand.
ATGCCTTGTCTTCTAACAAGGCACATTTTCTGTCCTCAGGTGCTTCTGTCCCATCCCTGCCGCACACTGCTGACATGACAATATCTCTAAATGATCAGTTGCCTTCTGCTCTTGAAACAGATCCAATGCCATCTCTGCTCTGAAGCATTTTTAAAATTTAATTTTATTTACATTCAATTAATTAACGTAGAGTGTATTATTAGTTTCAGGGGTCGAGTTCAGTGATTCATCAGCTGCTCATTCCTTCGCGTGCTCTCCTTAATGCCCAGCCCCCAGTGGCTCCATCCCCCCGACCCCTCTCCCTGAAGCATTTTCTGCTCAGTTAAACTAGAGATTTCTTTCCTCTTTCATTGCATATAACATTTGCTCCTTTTATTTTTCAGTTATCATAGAGCAAATATGTTTGTGCCGTACTTTGTGCTTATATCTATGCCTTATTTTATGGAGCTCTTTGATGAGAACGGTCCACCATGGCTTTTGCCTCACATAGCATAATGCCTGGCGTAATGCTTACGTTAGAAAAAACAACAACAGAGTTCTGTATAAAACAGACCCCCCCTTTTCTGTGTAAAGTTCTATGAATGTTAGCACACATATAGAGTTTTATAACTATCACCATGATCAGGATACAGAGCAGTTCTGGCACCCCAAATTACTGTGTGCTCCCCCACTCCCCAGCCCTTCCCAATTCCTGATCTGTGCATCCCTCTAGTTTTGTCTTTTCCAGAATATCCTATAAACGGAATCATAAAGCATGTAACGTTTTGGGACATACTTCTTTCCCTCACCATAACGCCTTTGAGATTATCCAAGTTTGCTGCTGATACTGCCGCCTATGAATGGAACACGTTTTCTTGCTGAGCATTTGGGCTGGTTCCAGTTTTCAGCAATTATGAAAAGCGATAAACATTTATGTACAGGTTTAGTAAGTCCTTGTTTAATTAAATTACTTTTTTGTTGTTGTTTTTCCTAATTGAGAGCAAATCAGATTTCCCTTTATTTCTGTTTTTGCCCCCAGGGTGAGGCTGCCGGAAAGGTTTCGGCGCCTCCCACCTCTGCGTGGACGGTTTCCTGCACCCGGGCCTTGCCTGCTTGTCTTTCAGGTGTTTGTGTGTGTGTGTGTTTCCTTCCCCGGGCATCTACTGTGGAAGCCTCCGTTGCGTCCACAACCCAAAACCCAACCACGGCGCAGGCGCACAGGATCCCTGCCGCGGCGTGAAGAACACCGAGCTCTGCCTGCAGATCCAGGCAGGCACCTTCATCACGGGGAAGACTCCGGTCGCCCCACGATCAGTGTCGGTGCTCCTCCGTGCCTCTGCAGCAGCCCGCATCCCTGTTGCGCCAACATTTCCCGTGGCCAGTCTCCCGGATGCGAGCGTCCTTCCTGCCTGCCCCAGCCCCCACCCCGCTGGGCCTCCGGACCCAGTGCCAGCCCCCGTCCCGAGCGCTTTTTGCATAAGCTGGTGAACACAGGATTGGTACAGGTTCAACACTTGGTCCTATGGACTGCACAGGTAAGCAAAATTTGTGATAGGCCTCAGTAGAGAGTAAAACCCCTTCTTTCTCTACTGTCCACGCATCTGACACCGATGTGTGGAGTTTCTACAACAAGCCTTCTCCAAGTCTCTCGACACCCACGGGGTGCCCTGTATTTCAATTCAATTCTGACAACAGTCTACCTGGGGTTAGTGCCAGACCCCACAGATGAAAGCTCAGTCCTTCAAGACTGTCGTCTCCACACCCCCCCCGCCCCCCCAACCCTCACTCCAGAGGCGCGTCACAAGGCCAGGCTGTCACCTGTGCTTCTCATTGGCTGCTTATAAATCAGATGTGCCTGTGAACCCCTATTCAAGTCTGATAAGGTGTGAGAATGGCTCACAGAACTCAGGAGTAAGTTTACTAGTTTGACCGCCAGATGGAAGAGACGCATAGGGCAGGGTATGGGGTAAGCGTGTGGAACTTGATGCCCTGAGTGCACCCCCCCTCCCGGCACCTTCTGGGTTGGTATCGCCAACCCAGAAATTCTTCAAACCCCTTTGGCGGGGGGGTTTTACAGAGGCTTCTTTACACAGGCGCGATTGATGAAACCATTGACCACAGGTGATTAATTCAACCTCCAGTCTCTGTCCCCTCTGATCACAGGGTTGGTCCTTCTGTCAAATAGCTTCCATCCTGAGGCTCTCCAGGAGCCCCCAGCCATTAGTCATAGCATTAATATACAAAAAGACACGTATTACTTAGGAGATTCCAAGGATTTTAGGAATGATGTGCCAGGAAAAGGGGAAGACTATATGTATATTTCTTACTGTGTGCTCTATGTTCTATATATACTTGAAGAATATATATGTAAATGATGTATGTTTATACATGATGAGTCATTCTAAAATCGACATGTCCTTTCAGATTTCAGGAAAAGGTAGGATTAGTTGTGGGTGTCACTGACATATAATTAATACTAAATGAATTCTGAAATGAACTCAATGCTTCCCAGACAGATGCTTGACAGTATGAATCAAGGAAACACATGAACTTGCATAAAGATTTGTTTATTTTGTGACTTATATAGAATTTATTAATTTTGAAATGCTCACGAGAAGTCCAAACTATCAATTTGTATCATTGACAGAATCATTCCCAATGATTCAGAAATACCAAGCACTTTAAATATAGATTTCTTAAGAACTTATCACTGTTGACATTCTGGGAAATTTCAAACAGAGCAAGATATTCTCAGAAAAAGTAAAAACAGTGCAAAATATCCTGACTTCCCCTTTTACTAACAGAAGACAATATGCTTTACAAAGTATGGCAAAGGGAATAGTGCATTCACTTTCAGGGAGAGCTGAATTTGAGTCACAGATTAGCTACAAACTTGCTGAATCATTTCAGGCGGGTCACCCAACCTCTCTGAGCATCTGTTTCCTCATCTCTAAAAGTGAGAGTACTTTTGATTACCACACAGGATGATTGTGCAGATTTAAGAGATAACATGCAGAAACTGCTTGTGATATTATTCATTCAGTAAATGTTAAGTTCCTGCCTTCTTGTCTGAACTTTTTTTCTTCAATTTATTTATTTATTTAATTTTAAAAATTATTTTCATTAAAATATAATGTATTATTTGCCCCAGGGGTACAGGTCTGTGAATCATCAGGTTTACACATTTTACAGCACTCACCATAGCACATACCCTCCCCAATGTCCATAACCCAACCACCCTATCCCTATCCCTCACTCCCAGCAACCCTCACTTTGTTTTGTGAGATTAAGAGTCTCTTATGCTTTGTCTCCCTCCCAATCCCATCTTGTTTCATTTTTTCCCTTCCTATCCCTGGCAACCCCCTGCCCTGCCTCTGAAATTCCTCATATCAGAGAGTCATATGATAATTGTCTTTCTTTGACTGACTTATTTCTTTCAGCATAATATCCTCTAGTTCCATCCACATCATTGCAAATGACAAGATTTCGGGTTTTTTGATGGCTGCACAGTATGCCATTTTTTTAAAAGATTTTTTTAATTTATTTGACAGATGTAGATCACAAGTAGGCAGAGAGGCAGGCAGAGAGAGAGAGGAGGAAGCAGGCTCCCTGCTGAACAGAGAGCCTGATGTGGGGCTCAATCCCAGGACCCTGGGATCATGATCTGAGCCGAAGGCAGAGGCTTTAACCCATTGAGCCACCCAGGCGCCCCTCCATTTTATATATAAATAAAGAAGTTATGAGATATATATCTCATATCTTTTATCCATTCATCTGTTGATGGCCATCTAGGTTTTTTCCATAGTTTGGCTATTGTGGACATTGCTGCTATAAACATTCAGTGCATGTGCCCCTTCAGATCACTACATTTGTATTGTTAGGGTAAATACCCAGTAGTGTGATTTCTGGGTTGTAGGGTAGCTCTATTTTCAACGTTTTGAGATCTCCATGCTGATTTCCCGAGTGGCTGCACAAGCTTGCATTCCTACCAACAGGTAGGAGGGTTTCCTTTTCTCTGCCTCCTTGCAAACATCTGTTGTTTCCTGACTTGTTAATATTAGCCATTCTGACTGGTGTGAGGGGTTATCTCATTGTGGTTTTGATTTGTACTTCCCTGATGCCGAGTGATGTGGAGCAGTTTTTCATGTGTCTGTTGGCCATCTGCATGTCTTCTTTGCAGAAATGTCTGTTCATGTCCTCTGTCCATTTCTTGATTGAATTATTTGCTCTTTGGGTGTTGAGTTTGGTAAGTTCTTTATATATTTTGGATACTGGCCCTTTATTTGATAAGTCATTTGTGAATATCTTCTCCGATTCTTTCAGTTGTCTTTTGTTTTCGTTGACTGTTTCCTTTGCTGTGAAAAAGCTTTTGGTCTTGATGAAGTCCTAACAGTTCATTTTTGTCCTTGCTTTCCTTGCCTTTGGTGATGTTTCTAGGAGGAAGTTGCTGCAGCTGAGGTCGAAGAGGCTGCTGCCTGTGCTCTCCTCAAGGATTTTGACGGATTCCTTTCTCACATTGAGGTCTTTGATCCATTCAGAGTCTATTTTTGTGTGTGGTTTAAGGAAATGGTCCAGTTTCATTTTTCTGCATGCGGCTGTCCATTTTCCCCAACACCATTTGTTGAAGAGACTGTCTTTTTTCCATTGGACATTCTTTCCTGCTTTGTTGAAGATTAATTGACTATAGAGTTGAGGGTCTATTTCTGGGCGCTCTATTCTGTTCCATTGATCTATGTGTCTGTTTTTGTGCCAGTACCGTACTGTCATGATGATGACAGCTTTGTAATAGAGCTTGAAGTCTGGGTTTGTGATGCCACCAACTTTGGCTTTCTTTTTCAACATTCCTCTGGCTATTTGGGTTCTTTTCTGGTTCCATATAAATTTTAGTATTATTTTTTCCATTTCTTTGAAAAAAAAAAAAAGGATGGTATTTTGATAAGGATTGCATTAAATTTGTAGCTTGGTCTAGGTAGCATAGACATTTTCACAATATTTGTCTTCCAATCCATGAGCATGGAACATTTTTCCATTTCTTTGTGTCTTCCTCAATTTCATTCATGGGTACTTTATAGTTTTCTGAGTACTGGTTCTTTGTCTCTTTGGTTAGGTTTATTCTTAGGTATCTTATGGTTTTGGGTGCTGTTGTAAATGGGATCAACTCCTTAATTTCTCTTTCTTCTGTCTTGCTGTTAATGTATAGAAGTGCAACTGATTTCTGAGCACTGATTTTCTATTTGACACTTTACTGGATTCTTTTATGGGTTCTAGCAGTTTTGGAGTGGAATCTTTTGGGTTTTTAATAAAGAGTATCATATCATCTGCAAAGATTGAGAGGTTGACTTTCTTTGCTAATTCGGATGCCTTTTATTTCTTTTTGTTGTCTGATTGCCGAGGCTAGGAATTCTAGTACTATGTTGACTAGTACTATGTATACTAGTACTGTGTTGACGTGTTCCTGACTTTAGGGGGAAAGTTGTAATTTTTTCCCCATTGAGAATATTTTCTGTGGCTTTTTTCATAGATGGCTTTGATGATACCGAGGTATGTACCCTCTATCCCTATACTTTAAAGAGTTTTGATCAAGAAAGGATGCTCTACTTTGCCAAATTCTTTTTCAGGATCTATTGAGAGTATCATATGGTTCTTATTCTTTCTTTTATTAATGTATTATATTAACAACTGATTGATTTGAAGATGTTGAACCATCCTTGCAGCCCAGGAATAAATCCCACTTGGTCTTGTTGAATAATCCTTTTAATGTACTGTTGGATCCTATTGGCTAGTATTTTGGTGAGAATATTTGCATCTGTGTTCGTCAAGAATATTTGTCTGTAATTATCCTTTTTGATGGGATCTTTTTCCGGTTTTGGCATCAAGGTAATGTTGGCTTCATTAAATGAGTTTGGAAGCTTTCCTTCCATTTTAATTTTTTCGAACAGTTTTGGGAGAATAGGTATTAATTCTTTAAATATTTGGTAGAATTCCTCTGGGAAGCCATCTGGCCCTGGACTCTTGTTTGTTGGAAGATTTTGATGACTGCTTCAATTTCCTTACTGGTTATGGGTCTGTTCAGGTTTTCTATTTCTTCCTGGCTCAGTTTTGTTAGTTTATATGTCTCTAGGAATATATCCATTTCTTCCAGATTGTTAAAATTTGCTGGTGTATAGTTGCTCGTAATATGTTCTTATAATTGTTTGTATTCTTTGGTGTTGATTGTGATCTCTTCACTTTCATTCATGCTTTTATTAATTTGGGTCCTTTCTCCTTTCTTTTTGATAAGTCTGGCCAGGGGCTTATTAGTCTTATTAATTCTTTCAAAGAACCAGCTCCTAGTTTCATTGATTTGTTCTTTAGGTTTCTATTTTATTGATTTCTGCTCTAATCTTTATGATTTCTCTTCTCTTACTGAGTTTAGGCTTTCTTTGCTGTTCTTTCTCCAGCTCTTTTAGGTGTATGGTTACTTTGTGTACTTGAGACCTTTCTCATTTCTTGAGAACTGCTTGTATTCCTATATACTTTCCTCTCAGGACTGCCTTTGCTGTGCCCAAAAGATTTTGAAGAGTTGCATTTTCATTTCCATTTGTTTCCATGAATTTTTTCAGTTGTTCTTTAATGTCCTGGTTGACCCACTCATTCTTTAGTAGGATGCTCTTTACCCTCCATGTATTTTAGTTCTTTCCAACTTCCCTCTGGGGATTGAGTTCTAGCTTCAGAGCATTGTGGTCTGAAAATATGCAGGGAATGATCCCAATCTTTTGGTACTGTTGGGATCTGATTTGTGACCCAGAATGTGATCTGTTCTGGAGAATGTTCCATGTACACTAGAGAAGAATGTGTATTCTGTTGCTCTGGGATGGGATGTTCTGGATATATCTGTGATGTCCATCTGATCCAATGTGTCATTTAAGGCCTTTATTTCCTTGCTAATCTTTTGCTTATATGATCTGTCCATTTCAGTGAGGGGGGGGGGGGCTAAAGTCCCCTACTATTATTGTATTATTGTCAATGTGTTTCTTTGATTTTGTTATTAATTGGTTTATATAATTGGCTGCTTCCATGTTAGGGGCATAGATATTTAAAATTGTTAGATCTTCTTGTTGGATAGGCCCTTTAAGTATGATATAGTGTCCTTCCTCATCTCTTATTATTGTCTTTGGCATAAAATCCAATTTATCTGCTATCAGGATTGCCACCCCAGCTTTCTTTTGATGTCCATTAGCATGGTAAATGGCTTTCCACCCCCTCACTTTAAATCTGGAGGTATCTTTGGGTCTAAAATGAGTTTCTTGCAGACAGTATATTGATGGGTCTTGTTTTTTCATCCATTCTGATACCCTGTGTCTTTTTATTGGGGCATTCATTCCATTTACATTCAGGGTAACTACTGAAAGATATGAATTTAGTGCCATTGTATTGCCTGTAAGGTGACTATTACTGTGTTTTGTTTCTGTTCCTTTCTGGTCTACTACTTTTAGACTCTCTCTTTGCTTAGAGGATCCCTTTCAATATTTCCTGTAGGGCTGATTTGGTGTTTGCAAATTCTTTTAGTTTTTGTTTGTCCTGGAAGATTTTCTCTCTCCTTCTGTTTTCAATGACACCCTAGCCGGGTATAGTATTCTTGGCTGCATATTTTTCTCATTTAGTGCTCTGAATATATCATGGCAGACCTTTCTGGCTTGCCAGGTCTCTGTGGATAAGTATGCTGTCAATCTACTAATTCTACCATTGTATGTTACAGACCTTTTGTCCTGAGCTACTTTCAGGATTTTCTCTTTGTCACAAAGACTTGTAAGTTTTACTATTAGGTTATGGGGTGTGGATATATTTTTATTGATTTTGAGGGGGGTTCTCTGTGCCTCCTGGATTTTGATGCTTCTTCCCTATTAGGGAAATTCTCTATTATAATTTGCTCCAATATACCTTCTGCACCCCTCTCTCTTTCTTCTTCTTCTGGGATCCCAATTATCCTAATACTGTTTTGTCTTATGGTATCACTTATTTCTCAAATTCTCCCCTCGTGGTCCAGTACTTGTTTGTCTCTCTTTTGCTCAGCTTCTTTATTTTTAATCATTTGGTCTTCTATATAACTAATTCTCTCTTCTGCCTCATTTATCGTATCAGTAAGAGCCTCCATTTTTTACTGCACCTTATTAATAGCTTTTTGGATTTCAACTTAGTTAGGTTTTTGTTCTTTTATTTCTCCAGAAAGGGATTTCATTTCTCCCTTTAGAGAAAGGGATTCTCTAATATCTTCCATGTCTTTTCTGAGCCCAGCTAGCACTTAGATTATCATCATTCTGAACTTTAGTTATTAATTAGGTCCCTAACCATTGGTACTACCTCTTGTTCTTTTATTTATTTATTTATTTATTTATTTATTGTGGAGAGTTTTTCTGCCTTGTCATTTTATCCATATAAGAATATATGAGTAGAGAGAGTAAAATACTAAGAGGTTGGAAAGACCCCAGAAAAATATACACTAACCAAATCAGAAGAGACCTGAAACTGGGAGGAGATAAAAGGGGAGGGAAATGAATAAAATATGTGTGTATATATATATATATATATATATATATTTATATTTATAATAGGTGAATAGAACAGATCCACCCACTTGGTTTTGTGTTTATTCTGTTCTTTTAGAAGAAACTACCTCTCAAAATTTTAAAGAAAGAAAAAGTTATATATATTAAAAAATAAGGGTAAACATGATGAAGGGATGGACTATGACTGTAAAGATGAAAATAAAGGAAGATTCTGAAAAAGGAATTGATAAGTTGGTTGGAAAAAGAAAAAAAAAAGAGGAGAGAGAATGTGATCAGGGTAGAGCTAGATTTAGGGTATGTTTTGATCTATTAGAAGAAATTATATCCCCAAATTTTAAAGGAAATAAAAACCTATATGTATATAAAAAATATGGTTAAATATAATGAAAGGATAAAATATGACTATGGGGCACCTGGGTGGCTCAGTGGGTTTAAGCCTCTGCCTTCAGCTCAGGTCATGATCCCAGAGTCCTGGGATCGAGCCCCGCATAGGCCCCTCAGCAGGGACCCTGATTCCTCCTCTCTCTGCCTGCCTCTCTGCCTACTTGTGATCTCTGTCTGTCAAATAAATAAATAAAATCTTTTTTTAAAAAAATGACTATGACAATGAAAATTTAAAAAGATTCTTTAAAAAAGATATTGATAAGATAAAATAGTTAAAAGATGTTAAAAGAGGAAAGAGGATAAGTTATAAAAATGGAGTGAGAAAAAAATAAAATTAAAAAAAAAATTAACTTCACAAGGCTAAAGGATCATGGGAAAAAGGCCATGAATTCTGTTTTGCTTTCCCCTCCTCTGCAGTTCCGCAGTTCTCGTTGATCCAGTGAACTTGGTCTTTGTTGGATGTTCTTGCTGATCTTCTGGAGGGCCGGGATCCTGTTGTAGTGATTCTGAAATGTCTTTGCCTGAGGCAGATTTGTGCCACCCTTGCCAGGGGCCAGGCTAGGTAATCTGCTCGAATTTGCTCTCGGGAGCTTTTGTTCCCTGAATGCTTTCTGTAGAGCTTTGGAGGATGGGAATGAAAATGGTGGCCTCCCAATCTCCAGCCCAGAGGAGCTGAGCTCAGGGACCCCCTCCTCAGTGCACCTTCAGAGAAAAGCAGTCAATCACTCCTGTCTCCCTGGTCTCCAGCTGTGCTCTGTGCTCACTTGGCCTGTGAAAAGCAGTCAATCACTCCTGTCTCCCTGGTCTCCAGCTGTGCTCTGTGCTCACTTGGCCTGTGACAGAGCATTTCTATCTCTGGTGCATGGCCCCACTTGGAATCTCCAAACCCTGCAAATTCCTGCCCCACACTTGCATGCCACTCCTCTTGGAGGAGGAAGGAAGGGGTCTCCCTGAATCTGCCACTTGTGGGATCCCTGCTCGAAGAGCTGTGATCCAGCTGTGCCTGGGATCATGGTTTAAGGTAAGCCCAAGCTGAGACCTCACTCTTCAGCTCCGTCTCTGTAGCCAGCTTCCCTACTCTGATACCTGGGAGCTCTGCCACACTCAGACACGTCTTTCTGTGACCCTGTGGGTCCTGAGAACACACTGTCCCCGCCAGGGCTCCACCCCAGCTTAGCCTTTGGAGTTGACATCCTTCAGTGGAGCTGACTTCTAAAAGTTCTGATTTTATGTTTTGTTGCTCCAACGCCTGCCAGGAATCCACCCCTCCCCTCCATAGTCATCTTCCCATAGCTTCGGATTCACTTCTCTGCATGTCCTAAGTTCCTGACAGTGGTCGATTTTGTTTCTAGAATTGTTGCTCTTTTCTCTTTGATCTCCTGTTGAGTTTATAGGTGTTAAGAATGGTTTGAGAACTACTTACCTGAACTCCTGGACCTAATGAGATTTCCATTTCCTACTCCTCTGCCACATTGCTTCCTCACACACACCTCTTCTCTAACTTTAACATCTTTATCTTTAAAATTTGATTTTCAGCTATCTAGTATGGGTCAAACTGGAGTATAAAAGAGGATGTAGGACATAATATTTTACTTGATCTAGAAATGTGGGTGCCCAGAAGATGTACCTTTTTATAATTCACAGAGTCACAGGTGGAAAAAAATCTAGAGTTGGAAAAATTTTATAAATCATCTGGTCTTAGTCCCCCATTTTCATGATTAGGAATTCTTTTCTATCTGAAGTTATTTTGGGGGGGTATGGGGAGAAAGCCTAGTTGCAGAGATCCAGGCTTCCAAATTAAGGAATACAACTTTTTGATAAATAAATAATAATGGTGGGCACCTGGATGGCTCAGTGGGTTAAGCCTCTGCATTTGGCTCAGGTCATGGTCCCAGGGCCCTGGGATTGAGGCCCATATAGGGCCCTCTGCTCAGCAGGAAGCCTGCTACCCCCTTTCTCTCTGCCTGCCTCTCTGCCTAGTTGTGATGTCTCTCTCTGTCAAATAAATAAATAACATTTTTTAAAAAAACAAGTAATAATGGAATTAAGTGTTTTACCTTGAATTCAAAGATTCCCAATGGCTCTATTGAATTTTCAGTCTGAAGTCCCTTTTTGATTTTTTAAAGACTTAATTTTTTTAAGAGCAGATTTAGATTCATTCCAAAATAAAATAAGAGGAAGCTTCAGAGATTTCTTGTAAATTACCTGTCCCCACATTCTCCCTCATGATCCACATCTCCCATCAGGGGGTACATTCATTATAGCTTATGAACTTATATTCACACATCATAATCACCCAAAGTCCATAGTTCACAATAGGGTTCACTCATGGTATGTACTTTCTACGGGTCTGGACAAATGGATAGGGCCAGGTACCCTTCTCTCCCCTATCCCATTATGGTATTGTACAGAGTATTTCCACTGCATTTGTTGTCCATGTTTTGGATTTGGCCATTCCAAGTAGGTGTGTAGTGATATCTTGTTGTTGTAATTTTCCTTTCCCTGATGACATCTGATATGAAGAATCTTTTCTTTTCTTTCTTTTTTTTTTTAAGATTTTATTTATTTATTTGAGAGAGAGAGATCACAGGTAGGCAGAGAGGAAGGCAGAGAGAGAGGGGGAAGCAGGCTTCCTGCTGAGCAAAGAGCCTGTTACGGGGCTCAATTCCAGGACCCTGAGATCGTGACCCGAGCCGAAGGCAGAGACTTAAACCCCTGAGCCACCCAAGGTATCCCTGGAGAATATTTTCTTATGCTTATTTGCCATCTATAGATCTTTGGCGAGATGTCTGTCATGATCTTTGGCCCATTTTAAAATCCAATTATTTGTTTTCTTAATGACTTTTAGGATTTCTTTGTATATTTTGGGTCATATTTATTTATCAGGTATGGTTTTTGTAAACATTTCCTCCCAGTTTGTGGTTGTCTTAGTCTCTTGACATTATCTTTCACAGAGCAGAAGTTTTTAATTTTAATGAAGTTCAATTTAGTATTTATTTCTTTCAAGAGTCAGGTCTTTGGTGTTGTATCTAAAAAGACATTATCAGGGTGCCTGGTTGGCTCAGTTGGTTTAGTGTCTGCCTTCAGCTCAGGTCATGACCCCACTGCTTGTGCTCTGCTCTCTCTCTCTCTCAAATAAATAGATAAAATCTTTAAAAAAATTTATCTTGTAATTATTCTCTGTGGGTGCATCCGAGATTTATCACGTATTTTTTATTGTCAAACAGTATTTCAGTGTATGGTTGCACTATAACCTGTTTGGTCAGATTGTAAAATGATGGATATTTAAATTACTTCAAGTCTTTTATGATTACAAACAGTAAATAAACATTCTATGTATGCCGTTTACCCATGTCTGTCTCTAGGAAGAACTCCCAGAAGAATTGCTGAGTATGTTTATGCATTTTCATAAATATTGTCCAATGACCCCGACACTTTGATCACTCTCCATCAGCAACGCATGAGAATGCCTCTTTACCCAAAGCCTTATCAACAGAGGATTTAGCAAACATTTTGTGATTTTAGGGCCTTCTTGATAGGTTTGGTGTCTTGTGAAAAATTTTCTTTCAAGCTCAGAGGAGTGCCTGAATTCTTCTATTTAGTTTTATCACCCATAAATCATTCTTCATGGAGGTGCCCATAATTGTATTACTACTTTGCCTAAAATCTTTCAGTGGCTACTCCATAGGATAAGATGAGGATTTCTCTGCATGGCAGAGTCTGGTTTTTGCTTATCTCTTTAACTTCATCCTTTGCCACCCCTCAGTGTCCACCACTCCATCCCCAACTCTGCCCCTATCTTGCTCAACTACTAATGGTTCTTCCCTAAGGCCCCATTTCTGTCTCACTAGCTGCCTTTGCAAAACCTGCTGTTCTTGCCCAGAATACTTCGACTCCTTTTAGTCTGCTTTCTTTACTCATTCCAATTTGGGTCAGGGGCTCCTTTTTTTTTTTTTTTTTTTAAAGATTTTATTTATTTATTTATTTGACAGAGAGAAATCACAAGTATTTGACAGAGAGAAATCACAAGTAGACGGAGAGGCAGGCAGAGAGAGAGAGGGAAGCAGGCTCCCTGCCGAGCAGAGAGCCCGATGCGGGACTCGATCCCAGGACCCTGAGATCATGACCTGAGCCGAAGGCAGCGGCTTAACCACTGAGCCACCCAGGCGCCCCAGGGGCTCCTTTTGTGCCCTGTCTTGCTCTCCACATATACATCCATCACTGAATTCATCAGAGTGGGCATTGGGCTTGTCTGCCTGTTCCAGAAGGTTGTAAATTCCTTGAGATCAAGGACCTCAACTTAATGTTTGTTGACCAGTTTATTAGCACAGAGTCTGTACCAAGAAATGTTAGTTAAATAAATACAGTCCCCTACTAAAAGGCAAATATTCTGGTCACATTCTTTTGTTGGTGTACATGTGTTTTTATTTATTTATATATGGGTTTCTTACTGTGGTAAAATATACGAACACAGAATTTACTATTTTAACTGTTTTTTCTTGTACAACTCCATGGCATTAATTACATTTACGCTGTTGAGCAACCATCATCACTCTCTGTTTCTAGAACATTTTCATTACTTCAAACAGAAACTCTGTAACCGTGAGACAATAACTCCCTATTTCCTTCTTCTCCTAGCTGTTGGTAATCTCAAACCTACTTTCTGTCTTTATGCATTTGACTTATCTAATATTTCACATAAGTGAAATCATGTAATAGTTATCCTGTCTGGCTTTTCTCCTAGCATACTGTTTTCAAGATCCATCCATGTTGTAGCATGTTTAAGAACTTCATTCATTTTATGGATGAATAATTTTCCATTAGATGGATGTACATACCATATTTTATTTTTCCATTCATCTGTTGATGGATGGACACCTGAGTTATTTCCACCTGTTGACTCTTGTGAATAGTGCTGCAATGAACATTGTCACACATGGGTCCGAGTCCCTCTTTTAAATTCCTTTTGGGTATTATAACTAAGAGCAGAATTGCTAGATCATATGTTAATTCTCTTTTGTAAGGAACCACCAAACTGTTTTCCACAGCGGCTGTACCATTTCACATTCCCATCAGTAGATTTATAAGGGTTTCAGTTTCTCCACATCCTTGCCAAGACTTGTCATTTTCCATTTTTTGTAGACATCCTAGTATGTTTGAAGTGCTACCATATTGTAGTTTTGATTTGCATTTCCCTAGTGATGAAGGATATTGAACATATTTTCATGTGCTTCTTGGCCATTTGTATATCTTTGTTGTAGAAATGTCTATTTAATATCTATTTAAGTACTTTCCCATTTAAATGTTTACTTAATGTCTATTTAAGTATTTTCCAATTTGTCCTTTTAATATTGAGTTCTAGGAATATATTCTGGTTATTTAAATCTTACATATATGTGATTTACAAATATTTTCTCCCATTCTATAGGTTGTCTTTTCACTTTCCAGATAATGTCATTTGATGCACAAAAGTTCTACTACTGATGAAGTCAATTTATCTATTTTTCTTTTGTTGCTTGTGTCATGTCTAAAGCTCTATCACTAAATCCAAGGTCATGAAGATATACCGCTGTTTTCTTTTAAGAATTTTATCGGTTTTGCTCTTCTATTGGATCATTGACCCATATTAAGTTAATGTTTTGTATATGGTGTGTTGTACTTGGTTCTTTTGCATGTGGGAAACCATTTGTCCCAGCACTATTTGTTGAAGAGCCTGCTTTCTCCATCGAATGAACTTGACACTTTGTCAAGAAATGAATTGGCCATACATGCTTGAGATTATTTCTGGAATCTCAAAGTTACTCCATTGTTCTATATTCTACCCTTTTGTCAGTACCACCCTGTTTTGATTACTATACCTCTGTAGTAAGTTTTTAAGTTGGGACATGTGAGGTCTCTGACCTTGTTATTCTTTTTCAAGATGGTTTTGGCTATTTGAAATTCCATATGAATTTAAGGATTGGCTTTTCCACTTCTGCAAAAAATGCCCTAGGGATTCTGGTAGGAATTACATTAATCTGTAGTTTGCTTTGGATAATGTTGACATCTTAATTTTAACTTTTCCTACCCATGAAGCTGGGATATCTCCCCATTTATTTAAGGTCTTTAAATTTTTTCAACAATGTTTTGTAGTTTTTGGTGCACAGGCCTTTTACCTCCTTGCTTAAATTTATTTCAACCACTAAGTATTTTAGTCTTCTGGATGCTATTGTAAATAGGATTGCTTGCTTAATTTCTTTTTTCAATGGTTCATTACAAATGTATAGGAACACAATGGATTTTTTTTTTTTTAATGTTCATCTTGTATCCTGCAATTTTGCTGAATTTATTCCCTTTAGTGGCTTTCTTCTGGATTGGAATTCTCTGTAATTAGGATCATGTCGTCTGTGAGTATGGAGAGTTTTATTACTTTCTCATTTGGATTACTGTTATTTCTTTTTCTTTTCTAATTGTTCTTTCTAGAACTTTCAGTATCATGTTGAGTAGCAGTGATGGACGTGAGTATGCTTTTATTATTTTCCTTATCTTAGGATGGCTTTCAGTCTTTCATCATCTGGTGTGATGTTAGCTCTGGGTTTTCCATAAATCTTTTTCATGATGTTAAAGCAGTTTTCTTCTCTTCCGAGTTTTCTGAATGTTTTTCTGAATGTTTCTGAGTAGTAATGTTCCCACATTCATTGCAATTTTAGTTACTTGTGCCTTCTCTTTTTTCTTTGTCAGTCTAACTAAAATTTTGTGAATTTGGTTGATTATCTCAGAGAACTGACTTTGGTTTTGTTTATTCTGTTATCTTTCTGTTTTCTATTTTATTTTTCTCCACTCAAATCTTTATTATGTCCTTTCATCTGCCAGCTTTGGATTTAGTATGTTCTTCTGTTTCTAGTTCTTGAAAGCATAAGATTAGGTTATTGACAAGATAATTTTTCTTTTTTAATGTAATTGGTCATAACTATAAATTTCCCTCCGAGCATTTGCCTCCACTACATCCATAAGTTTTGGTATATTGTGTGTCCTTTGTTCATAAGCATTTTCTTATAATTTCCTTTGCGGTTTCTTCTTTAGTCGATTGATAGTTTAAGAATGTGCTGTTTAGGGGTGCCTGGGTGGCCCAGTCATTTAAACACCTGCCTTAGGTTCAGGTCATGATTCCAGGGTCCTGGAATCAAGCCTGCTTCTCCCTTTCCCTCTGTTCCCCACTCCCCATTCATGCTCACTCTCTTGCTCACTCTGTCTCTCAAATAAATAAATACAATCTTAAAAAAAAAAAACCCAAAATCAAGAATGTGCTGTTTATATCCTACATATTTGTGAGATTTACCGTTTTTCTATGTTAGTGTGGTTTCATCCCCATTATCATGATCAGAAAAGACACTTTGTATGACTTCTGCCTTTTAAAATCTACTGTGACATATTGTGGCTTTACATATGCTTTATCCTGGAGACTGTTCCATGTGCATTTCAGAAGAAGGTGTATTCTACTGTTGCTGGGTAGAGTGTTGTATATATCTCAGTGAGATCAAATTGATTGATAGAGTTGTTCAATTCCTCTATTTCCTTACTGATCTTCTGTGCACACATTCTATCCATTACTGAAAGTATATTAAAGTCTCCAGCTGTTATTGTAAAACTGTCCTTTCCCTCCAGTTCTGTAAATGTTTGCTTCACATGCTTGGGTTTCTGTTGTCTGTTGCATATATGTTTAGAGTTGTTATATTTTCTTAATGGATTAGTCCTTTATTAATATATAATGTTCTTCTTAGTTTCTTTTTTTGAAAGATTTTATTTATTTATTTATTTGAGAGCAAGAGAGCGAACAGGAGAGCAGGGGTGGGGGGTAGGCAGAGGGAGAGGGACAGAGAGAGAGAGATGAGGTGCTCTGTGCTGGGGCCCTCCTTCAACACTTTGGCCAGGTTGTCTCCTAACCTAGGGCCGAGCCCAAGGCGGAGGCTTACAATCTTCTCATGTTTTTTTCTCTGCATGTGTCTTGCCCTGGGCACACATGTGGTTTTCTAAATTCCAGTGTACATGTCTGCTTTTGAATGTCCTAATTACCCCCCGAAACTTTCCCTAATTTTGGCTTTAGGCAGCCTGTTGTATATTTAGACTGTAATCTTTGTCCCAGGTGTTGGAAAATTGTTAGTTTGGCTTGCAGTGTTTTGGAGCAACCGGTAGCACTTTTCTGGCTTGATTCTTGAGGTAAGCAAAACAGACAATTGCCTGGTATCAGTCAGTCAGGCCGTCCCCAAACTGCTTCCAACACTTGTGCACAATTCATAGATAAGGTCTGCGCTGCTCCCCCCCGAGCTAGAGAAAAGGGTGCGAGCCCAGGCAGCCACTCAGGACCAAAATGGCTGCCGAGTCAGTGGGGAGCTGAAGCAAGGGCACGTAAAAGTGCCACCAAATGGACTTACCATTTTGAAGTGTCTTTTCTTTTCATGATTCAGTTTGTGTTGTTAAAGCCCTGACAAAGTTGGTTCTGATAGTTTCTGCTTACTTTTCAGCGTTTCTATGGTAAATGAAAACTTGGAGCTTCCAACTCCACTATTTTACTGACGCCACTTACTGCACAGGTTTCACTCTTCAACTGGACTGTATGTTCCTTAGAGGGTAGGAGCTGTGGTTAGTCTTCTTACCCCCTGTTTGATTTGATTTTATTTTGATTTTCTAAAAATATTTTATTTGCTTATTTGAGAGAGAAAGAGATAGTGACAGAGAGCACGAGTGGGGAGGGAAGGAGAGCCCAACATGGGACTCAATCCCAGAACCTGAGCCCAAGGCAGGCACTTAACCACCTGAGCCACCCAGGTGTCCCTGCCCCCGTTTTATTGAGATATAATTGACACACAGCACTGGGTAAGTTTAAAGTGTGCAGCATAATGACATGACTCATATACATTGTGTAATGATTACCACAATCAATTTAGTTAAGATCTGTCATCTCACATAGATATTAAAAAAAGAAAAAAGAAAGAAGTGGTGGGGCGCCTGGGTAGCTCAGTGGGTTAAAGCCTCTGCCTTCAGCTCAGGTCATGATCTCAGGGTCCTGTGATCAGGTCCCACGTCTGGCTCTCTGCTCAGCAGGGAGCCTGCTTCCACCTCTCTATCTGCCTGCCTCTCTGCCTACTTGTGATCTCTACCTATCAAATAAATAAATAAAATCTATAAAAAAAGAAAGAAAGAAAAAAAAAGTGGTGTATGTGCCATAAAGTGGGGTTAACTCTAGACCTCGTATTGTACATTACATTTCTGCTCCTTATGTATCTTCTAACTGGAAGTGTGTACCTTTTGATCACTTCATCCAATCCCCCCACCCCCACCTCCCTGCCTCAGGTACTTTTGACATCCTTTTTGCTTAGATTAGTGGTTAATTTTTATAGTTATCTCCCTCTCAGCAGTTAGTGTACAGTTGTGTATGAACCTGGATTGAATGCATGTTCTACACGAACAGAGCTGTGTACATTCCTTGCCAAACACTCAAGCATTAAGTGGGCTACTCATTCCCTCAACAGTATTCGTTGACCTCCTCTTATATTTGAAGCAATGTTCTAGCTGAGTTATAAGTGCAAATCTGAGATACAAAGTCTCTTTTCTAAAGGGACTTGCATCTGAAATGAGGGAAGACAGACAATACATCCTGAAGCAAAGCAACAAGTTGGTTAGTGTTTGGTTTGGGGGGGGGGGTTCTTTTGTTGGTGACCTCTTATGTAATGGAAGTCTGAGACTAGGCTCTGTGGGAGAATCTAGAACTAACTCCTTTCCTCTTTCTCATTCCTGCCTGGAGTCATTGACCTGGGAAAAGGATATTTAGACATTCAAGGAAGTACTGAAGAGGGAATTTCTCTTAGTTCTCCAGATCCTTTGTTATTTGGTTGGAGACTCTGAAATCTAATTCTTGGCTCCCACCCAATGTTGAGCTTTGGCTTTGATGCTTCTGTAATTTATTTCCACACTTCCTCTCTAACCGCCCCCCTCTAAATTAAGGAGCTCCTAATCTCTTATTTAATATTTCAAATGTGGATTGTTATATCTTAAAAAATACTCTCTGCATGCATAATGATTAATTGAATTTCTTCAAGGTAACAATAGGGAGATTGAATTCTTTTTTTTTTTTTTTTTTTCCAGAGTAGTTGGCTAGGGCACCCTGTGCTTGTCAAGCCTTTGTTTCAACAGAGGATTTGAGAAGTCCTATATGCGTAGAGCATTTCCTTTTTGATTGACTTGTCTTTTATATTCAGATTATTGTACAACAACCTCCAAAAAAAAAAAAAAACCCAGACAAAATAAAGATCATAAAAGAAAACCATCATAAAACAATAATAAAAAATATAGTGCTGATGTCCCCTCTTACTCTAGTTGTGCTGATTTAAATCTTAACTTTAAAATATTGACCGCTGGGATGCCTGGCTGGCTCAGTCAGTGAAGCCTCTTCCTTCAGCTCAGATCATGATCCCAGGGTCCTAGGATCGAGTCCCACATTGGGCTCCTTGCTCAGTGGGGAGCCTGTGCTTGTACTCTCTCTCTTTGACAAATAAATAAATAAAATCTTTAAAAAATTGTTGACTCCTGTGGGTTGATGGTATTATCTAAATGGAGTATAAATCCCACATGTTTACACTGAGTAAGAGAATATTTGTGAGGTTATTTACAGAGATGAGAGAGATTCAGAATGATTTTTCTTTTGCAAAAAGCACCATTAAGACCAGTTAATAGCAGACAATTTTGTCATTAAATAATTTTGGATTTAGTCCTACCCTTCAGGGAATTTTGAATTTAAGTCAATAGTTGCACACAGCCACAGAATAGTGGTATACTTTTGTGTTGCATGTTGACTGAGTTGGCCTGGCCCCACTGCTGAATATTCAAGGATGGATGGCTTGGCTATTAGGGCTGTTCTCCATCAGAAAAACCCCCTCACTTATTTATTCATTCATTCAGTCACTCAACAAATATTTATGGCGTACCTGGTGTACTCCAGATAGTGGTGGTGAATAAAGGTGGCATGGTTCTTGCCTTTGTTGAACCGAGGCCCAACTTAGGAGACAAAGAGTAAACAAGGAAACCAAGAGTGTGAATTATGGTGGTAGGTGAGATGCATTTGGCTGAGGTGCTCTGTTAGAGAAAAACAGATGACTTAGATTGAAAGAGTTATCTGAGAAGATGAAGTTAAAACGAGACTGGGTGAGAAGGACCTCCAGGCAGAGGGGAGTGGTTGGTGGTGGTGGTGTTCAGGTCCAGGAACAGGGATATCCCTTGGAACTGGAAAGAGCTTGTTCTGTTTAAGATCCAGAAAGTAGGGCTGGGAGAATGAGACGGGAGCCACATCACCTAGGTCAGCACCAGTCCTTCAACTGGTCCACGTTGGAATAAATACAGAAACTGAAACTAAGCCTTTAAACCTTTCAAAAAATTGACAGAGTGATTTTATATCTATTCAATCTAATAAAAAAATTGGACTTATATTTTGATAGTTTTTTTCTGGTTTTATCTTTTCTAGTAATTCATTTTTATTATATCTTATAAAAATATCCACCAGCAGGGACGCCTGGGTGGCTCAGTTGGTTAAGCAGCTGCCTTCGGCTCAGGTCATGATCCCAGCGTCCTGGGATCGAGTCCCGCATCGGGCTCCTTGCTCCGCAGGGAGCCTGCTTCTCCCTCTGACTCTGCCTTCCACTCTGTCTGCCTGTGCTCGCTCTCACTCTCTTACAAATAAATAAATAAAAATCTTAAAAAAAAAAATAAAAAAAAATAAAAAAAAAATATCCACCAGCAAGAAATTGGAAATTAAAAAAAGAAAAAGAAAAAGAAGAATGGCCCTTTACCATGAAGAGTTTGAGGAGATGTGTCGGCCTGATGAAAACTCCACAATAGAGTGACATTTTCTTTTCACTCTGGAGGGAAGTCCTTGAAAAATGTTAAGCAGGAGAGTCACATAAATTGTGACCACGATGGAGCTAGTTTGTCCAGCACATGTGTCAAAAGGTGGACTCCCTTGGTAGATGAGGGATATATTCCTTAGGCGTTTCATTGACTTATGAAAAGAAAAAGAACAATAGGGAAGAAGAATAGTGAGAATGGAAACATTGCCTCTTAGAAGTAATAAGGATAAAAACCAAGCTGTTGTTATAGTTGTCTAAAAATTCTGTTAAGTCTTTTTTCTTCTTTGGGGAAGGAAAAATGGAAATACAGATAAGAAAAGCAAATTATTTTCCCAAAGAGCTACAGTGGTTCCTGTGAGGAGAGTGGGTTGAAAATTAACAAAGTGATGTTGGACAGAATAGTTAGGAAGACCATTGCAATGTCCAGGGTAGTTTGTCTTAGGGTTCTGGCAGTGAAGAGGTAGATCGTGGATGGGTTCTAGATATATTTTGTATGTGGACTCAACAACAGAACTTGTTGATAAAGATCAGAAATGATGGAATGAGGGAGAAGTAGGAGTTGAGCATGATTCTTGTGTGTCTGACTAACTGGTTCTATGGTGATGCATCATTACTGAGGGAGGGAAGACTTGGCCACAGACTTGGGGGTGGGGCAATGGGTGAACAAGGAGCAGTGTTGCTCGGGGCAGAATCAAATACCATGTTCCGCTCATGATGAAGTTAAGATGTATGCAGTACACAAGTAGAGATGTCAAGTGGGCAATTGGATAGATATATGATGGTGCTCTGAGGAGAGGTTCTTGTCACAAGACATACATTTTGTGGTGTAAGTGTATAGGTGTTATATAGATGGTATTCAATGATATGGAAAGACAGTGGTTGCCATTACTGGAGCTTGGGGACCTGCAGTCTTTAGAGGTGATGTCAAGGAGAGGGGCCTTGAAAAGGAAACTCACTTGGAAGGAGTAGAGAGTGCATAGAGGAAACCAGAAGAATGTGGAGTTATTGAAACCGAATGAGGAAAGTGTTTAAAGAAGGTGAGAAGAATGGTTAATTGTGTGAAAACCTGCTGAAAGCTACACTGAAATGTGGACAGAAGGTGGTGACTGGCTTTGGCAACAGAGAGGGAATTGGTGACCTTGTGGCTATGATTCTAAATTAAAGACACTTCCTGTAAATTAAGACACTTCCTGGAAGAATGATCTGTGTGGAGATGGTGACCTTCTTTTTTGTGGCAATCTCTCCCTTAGTTACCAAAGTTCTTTCCCAGCCTGATGGCCCAAGCATTCCTGTCCACCTGCCAATGCTGGCTCTTACTTCGTCCTGCCTCACCCAACACAGAGTTTTGGAGGTATGGCCTAAATACTACTAAGTTCAAAGTTCCTACCATTCATTTACTTTTTTCTGCTTTAAAATACTGTAGCTTGTGCATTAACTTTCCTATGGCCCCAAACCCATAGATGTCTCATTTTTTTGGTGTCCAGTTATCTCCATCTGCATTTCTGTGTATGGTACTTTTAGACTTTTCACCTTGGTACAAACATGGAGGTTCTGTGGGATGGCCATTTCACTAATTACTTCTCAGCACACATTGCAAGAGTGGTTTCTCTCCCAAATTCTTCTGGGTGGGTCTATTGAACTGACAGGCTATTGGCCACCTGTGTAGGAATGGGTAATAGATTTTATACGAATATGTTTTTTGCATGTAGATTATAGAATTGTAAAGTATAAAAGAAGTCAGAAAAACAGGCACTGAATTTCATTTAGAATTTATGTAATTCTGGAGTTAGTGGGTACTTGATATCATATGACTAAGTTGTTTACAACTATTTGTTTCAGGAATCCTGTCTGTAACATTCCCACTAAGTAGTGAACCAGACCTGCTACCGGTCCTCCAGGGAGTGGAAGGATGCTACTCCTGGAGGAAGCTTGTTCCATTGGTTGACAATTCTAACAGAAAGAAAATATTTGTCTTTATTAAACCAAGATCTACTGCCCTATGGCTTCCATGTACTGTGACTCAAATTTAAATTCTTTTTACAGATTAGGGGCACCTGGGTGGCTCAGTGGGTTAAGCCTCTGCCTTCAGCTCAGGTCATGATCTCAGGGTCCTGGGATTGAGCCCCACGTCGGGCTTTCTGCTCAACAGGGATCCTGCTTCCCCCGCCTTCTCCCTCTGCCTGCTGCTTGTTTACTTGTGATCTGTCTGTCAAAAATAAGTACACCCTTTAAAATTGTTTTAAAAATTGCTTTTACTTTGGGATTAAGTTTGCTTTTCTTATAGGGCAGCCCTTCAGATATCTGAAGAATTTTTATTGTCACCCTGAATCTTCTCTTTTTCCCTTTCAAAAAATGGAAAGTAATTTAGTAGGTTATCCCTCCTCTCTCAGGGGATGGGATGAGAGGAAAGTCTTGAACTTGCTTTTGGGAAAGTCCTTTCCTGTCTTCTGCCTGATGCCATTCCAAGAGATAGCTGGTATGGGGGAATGGTTCATACATGCCTCTTGAGAAATCTGGAGACAAACGATTATTTGAAAAATGTTCAACATCTCTGGAAAACTATCATTATTATCTATAGTGGCTATGGTTTTTTAAAAAATTTTCTATTTAAATTCAATTTAGTCAACATATACTGTATTATTAGTTTCAGGGGTAGAATTTAGCAATTCATCAGTTGTGTGTAACACCCAGTGCTCGTTATATCATGTGCCCTCCTAAATGCTCATCTCCTAGTTGGTTACCCCATCCCTTACCTACCTCCCCTCCTGCAATCCTATAGTGGCTATGATTATTGAAGAAGGCTGGGAAAACATCCCCTGAAGCAATATAGGGTTAATAAAAATGACAAAATTTTTACCAGAAAATAAAAATATATATTTACTTTGTGTTTCTGTGCTGATTTTAGGAGCCTGAAGCTATTTTGTATCCTATGTTGTGTCTAGTAATGACTCTAAAAGGTTGTAGTAGCTCACAGAATGTGGTGGTTACTGTATAAAACACTTCGTGTGTGGTAGGATCAAAAAGACCACAAATTCTTTACCATTCC
The DNA here is from genome assembly GCF_964662115.1 of Mustela nivalis. Classification (NCBI taxonomy): domain Eukaryota; kingdom Metazoa; phylum Chordata; class Mammalia; order Carnivora; family Mustelidae; genus Mustela; species Mustela nivalis. Next base: position 15,893,707 of record NC_139032.1, read on the forward strand.
ACTCAATGATAGGCAGGGAAGGTTTAATTCTTGTCCCCTCAAATCTATGCTGACTTTTGCGACATGCTTCACCAGTAGAATGAAATAAAGGTGATCATCTGGGATCTGAGACTATGTTAAAAAAAAGTTTCTAGCTTCAGTTTAGGCCTCTTAGAACATGAACTCTTGGAACCTAGTTGCCAGACTGTCAGAGAGCCCAAGTAGCCCCGTGGAGAGGCTCACTGGAGAGGAATCAAGGTTTTTGGCCAACAGCCCCGGGAGATGTTCCCACCTGGCAGCCATCTTGGAAGTGTGTCTTCCTGCCTCAACGTAATCACTTCAACTGATGCCTGTGGGGATGAACCCTGATAAAATTCCTGACCCACAAAATAAAACTGCTCTTTTAAGCCCCTAAGTTTGAGTTGTTTTTTAATGTACCACCAGATAACTACACTGGCGTGTATTAACTTATTTTATTCTTACATTTACCCTTTGAGGGACGTACTCTTAGATATACTATTTTGCTGGTGATGAAATGGACCCAGAGGTGTTAAATAATTTGCCTGCGATCCTACAACTAACAAGCTGGGGAGATGGGAATGCAATCGAGGACTGTTTGATTCCCCACAGACCCACTTAAAATGTTTGAGCCAAATTGTTCATATAGTTTCACTGCTTGGATCTCAGTTATCTTGAAAAAATAAATTTGGGTTAATTGAGTGTGTGGACACTTTAGTTTTTCAGACACCAAGTGGCCTCTTTTTAATATTAGGATCATGGTTATTCTTAAACAGGTAAGGACTTTTGGAATCATCTAGAAAGTAAGCAGTTGCTTTTCCCTGATAAAGTGCTCACTTATCCATATCCGTTCTCTGGATCATATCTGAGATCACAGAGGTAAACACAAAGAGGTTCTGACTAGTGAGAAATGAAACAGAAACCATAACTTGCAAAAGAGACAACCTGTACCAAACCACAACACACAAGACAAACCGTTTAAGTACAGACCCCTTCAACCCCAGCCCATTCAGACCCCTGTGTTCAAGTGAAGTCATCAACTTGATTTAATATTAACTGTATAAGGACTCATATCTTGTAGCAGTCAAAACCGCTGGTCTACGAATTCTGACCCATCCCTGTGCAGACCTGCTCATTAAACCACTGCTTTAAACCAGATTATCTTAAACCACCTGATGATAAACCCCTGGCCCCCCCCCCAAACCCTGTAAATATCCTTCCCCAAATGTTTGAGATACGTCACAATTCTCATGCCATGTGTTCCCCTTGCTACAGGAAGCTAAGAAACCAAACCTCCCCCCTGCAACAGGTGTATTTTGGTGATCTTTGGTGGGTGGACTTTAGTAGCGGAAGAAAAGATACAAGGAAGCCTAGCTTAGGTAACAGAAACTTAAAAATCAGACATTATACCTCAAGGAATTTATTAGCTTGAGAGGGCCGCCCTAATAGAGCACCACAGACCCGGCAGCTTAAACAACAGAAACTGGGTTTTCACAGTTCTGGAGGCAGGAGGCCCAAGGTCAAGGTGTCAGCTGTTGACTTCCCCTAGGTTTGTAGACAGCTGCCTTCTTGCTGTACCCTCGCAAACTGTGTGTGTGTGCACCTCAGGCATCTCTTTGTGCCCCTGAATTTGCTCTTCATATAAGGAGACCAGTCTGTTTAGGTGAGGGCTCATCCCAATGGCCTGATTTTAACTTAATCACCTCTTGAAGGGCTCTGTCTCCAAACACATCACATTCTGAGGTGGTGGGGCTTCAACAGGTTAAATTATGGGGGATGAATTTCAGCCCATAACAAGAAATGTAGATGTTTGGGGTCTGTTTCCAGTAGGTAAGCTGGCTTGGGATGCAGGGTACTAGAGTGGTCTTTTCCCCTTGATGCTCTACTCCCATCATTCAGGTGAGTGTGGGCTAGACCTTGATTGAACCTCCCTCGGCTTGAGGCTTGTAAACAACACATTCGATGAATCATGGGCAGGTTCCCTGAGCAAATTTGGCACCATCCAGATTCCCCCCGCACCCCCTACCACCAATGTGATACAAATGAGAAATAATATTCCCAAGTTCAACATGTCCTGCAGTCAGTCCCTTTCACCCTCAGGGTACCTCTTCCTGCCCTTTTCTTAGTCAAATGAAGTGTATCAAACTCAAGTAAATAGAGGTGGTCTTATAGGGATGGAGACCATAGTGCTTCATTTAACACAAAACCAAATAATTTGCAAACTTTAGCTATTTGAAACCCAACTAGTTGTTGGTCTGCATGTCCTCACATCCTGCCGACTTTGGAGATTGCCTGGTCCTTTAATAACTAGTAGAATTGCTGCAACATTCATCCCATACGCTGTTGGAAATCCAGTGTTCTCCCCAGTACCTCCAGAGATCTCTAGAAACTTCTATTTCTTCAGGTCACAGCCTGCTTTAATTTCCTGTTTCTTCGGAATCCCCCTCATTCCTTTCCAGCTACAACTTCTTCCCAGAGGACCTCCTCTTTTTATAAATACCAGTATGCCTTTTAGAAGGCCCAGTACTAACCATAAATTTGCATCCTTGACAGGAATTCTCTACATACATGCTCAGTACATTTTGTCAAAATTGAACTCTCTCGTGGTCTGGTGGTGCCACCTTTTCCACTAGCTAACTCTATACAGCTTAATTTGGCTGTTTATATTTCTTTAATTATTTTAATGGGATTGGGGAGGAAGAAGGGTATGCTTGGTTAGTTATCTTGAACTAACTTCTAGTTTTCAAAGGCAAAAATATATGTAATGATTCCATTATAAATAAAGGAATTTTGAAGAGCTAAAATTTCCATATCAACCTGTATGATTCATAACATCACACCCAGGGCTTCTAAGTTACAGTTATAAATTTCATTCATTTTCATGCATTATGAAGTTTCTGTAATTAACATTTCAGAAAGAAAAATCTTGCTTCCGTGGAAAGTCTGCATAGTTACCCCGATGAACTTGAAATAGTTCATATAGACTCTCTAGTGAAATAAATATTTCAATCATATGATATTCTAGCATTTCTGAAATAATGTGGAGAAAAGTTGAACTGAAGAACAGGGTATGCAATTTGCTTGTCTAGGTCCCTCATTTAGACATCTGCAGTGTCTGACACACATTAGAAACTCAATATGTTTTTATATAATCAGTGAGTGAGAAAAAGGATTCCGGTTTTTAAATCAGTTCCTATATTGGCCACGAGAGGGCGCTAGTTGCAACGATTAAAAAAATCAGAATTCCTAAACATTTATATATAGCATTTTATTGTTATCTGTAGTATTAATTCTAAAATCCGTTTTCATCACACTTTATGTGCAGTGTGACTTCTGATATTTCATCTGATAAAGGCACGTTTATTTGAGGCCTACCCTGACTTTTCTGTTAGCAGAATTGCAGTTTCTAGCGTGAATAAGGCTCTAAGGAGAAGAGTCAGATCGTCATCAGGGACGATCTGAGACAGAGAGAAAAAGTTTAGATAGTGGAAAAGGAGTAGAAAAACATAATCAAAAGAGCACAACGAGGGCGCCTGGGTGGCTCAGTCGCTAAGCGCCTGCCTTCCGCTCGCGTCCTGGTCTCATGGTCTTGGGATCGAGCCCCACATTGGGCTCCCTGCTCAGCGGGAAGCCTGCTTCTCCCTCTCTCACTCCCCCTGCTTGTGCTCCCTCTCTCGCTGTGTCTCTCCCTGTCAAATAAATAAATAAAATCTTAACACACACACACACACACACACACGCAACTATGAAGAGGAGAAAATGAAAAAAGTGGATGTTTAAAAAAAGTATTGTTATTTATTTATTTATTTATTTGAGAGAGAGAGCGCGCGATCAGGGGAAGGGGCAAAGGGAGAGGGAGAAAGAGAACCACAAGCAGGTTCCACATTCAGTGCGGAGCCCCAAACCGGGCTCGATCTCCACCCTGAGATCATGCCTGCAGCTGAAATCAAGAGTCCGATGCCCCCCAGAGTGCATCTTTTGACGTGGAATTTCCTCATTCACTGGTCCTCAACCAGAGTTTCTAAACTTGAGTGTGGTAATGGGTCCAATGGTGCCCTCCCTGCCTCGCGCCAAGAGAGGTCTCCGGAACGCGTGAAGGTGAGCGGAGAGGCGGTTTTCGCAGGTGTCATAACGCGCGGGTCTCCAGCGGGGGGCGCTCTATCCAGGGCCGAGCGTCCTTCGGAGACCCGGCGCATGAGCAGACGCACGGCGGGAAGACGCTGTGAGGACGAGGCGGACGCCGGCGCGGGGCCGCCTGGAGGAGCGCGGCAGCCAGAGCTGGAAGAGGCGAGGAACAGAAGGAGCCTTCCGACGGAGTGCTGCCCTGCCCACCCTTCCAGAACGGTGAGAAATTAAGGTCTTTATTTTTTAATTTTTAAAAGTTTTTTGAATGAGCTACCTGGTTTCTGGTAACCTGCTAGGACCGTCCTAGAAACGAATTCAAGTGTGCAGCACGCTCCCCTGGGGGCGCTTGTGAAAGCCCGGCCGGCCGGCCGCGGGCTCCCAGAGTCTTTGGGATTCCGTGGGTCTGACTTGGGGCCACGAGTTGGCATTTTTAACAAGTTCTCAGGGGACGGCGGTGCTGCGGGTCTGGGAACAGCGCTTCACACTCCGGTTTTCCACGCGGGCTTCACACGACGAGCTCGCTTGGGATGCTTTCAAAGTACCCCGGTCTTCTGGCTGTTCATTCGTATGTGGTGGGACCGAGGGATCACCCCCCCCACACACACACACACCCCGATGCTAATTAATAGCTGACAACGAACTACTTGAGACCTGCCGTTGACCTGAAAAAGTTCTCCGAAGGAGCCTGTGGTAGGAAACAGGGTCTTTCCGTGAGACCGTAAACGCCGTGGCATGGGACCATGAATAAGAAGTTAGCCACGCTTCTTGCTGTATTTCTAAGAAATCAGGAACGAAAATAATCTGTGTGAAAAATGATTTCCTAAAATTGTGGAAAGATCTTGACATTACAGTTCATTGCCAGAGGATCCCGGTCAAAGGACCTGCGGCTGTTGGTTGTGTCCAAATGGTAGAGACAAAGGGTTTGCTTGGTCCCATTCTTCTCAGCAGTGAGTTCTGGGCAGTATCTCGAACATGGTGCCTGGGACTCGGTGGTGTTAGACATGCACATGTTGTGGGGGAGGATTTATGGCTTAAACACCCGAGACATAAAACAAGACATTGCCAGCAAGGCAGAGTCGACACATAGAGGAGTTAAAAAAAAACCACAGATTTTGTGAAACAGACCTGGATCGCAAGCCTCAGTACTACGTGTATGACATGTGGCAAGTTACAATTTAAATTATTTGCTTTATTATACGTCAATTGGATCCTCCTGCTTTAATGATATTCCTCACTATTTTTGTTTTAAGCGTGTTTTATTGATTTTCTACCAGAGAAGTTGAAGTTTTATCTCTCTTGGACTCCCTCAACTCCAGTATCCCCACCAATCCCATCCAAGCTTCTGCTCCCATCTTCCCAGTATCACGTATTTTTCTGAAATCAGTGTTCAGGATTTACACTATTTTGATTATATAACTATGGTTCACAGCATTTATCATATAATGTAATATAGTGTAATATAATTGCAGTTTCTTTCTTTCATATTTTTTGTCTTCCCCAGAATTTAGAATTGCTCTGATTTTTTTTATACACTTACTTCTTCCTCAGATAGTCTGACAGAATGGTAAATGTCCTTTCTGTATAGCCACACGTATTAGATCATCTATTAATCATCTCTTATTCCCCACCTGGAAACAACTTTCTTAGAACCTATCATCCTACTGCTCCAGTCTGGGCTGGTTCATCTCCAGGCCGTGGCCATTCAGGGACCACTCATTTGCACATTCCCCATCACCACTCTCCAGTGTTTAACTCCTTGTTTCTTGGATCCTGTGACTTATGGCTTGCTTCTTCCTTTTGTTTCCTCCTTTCTAGGAGTCTGCACACTATGCTTCCCAGGTACCTTTGCCTACGGGCTCCCTCTTAGGTGCTGTTGTTAAGAGGCTTTTGTGAGATTTAAGAGGTGAGCAGAAAAGGTACACTCTCTGCCTCTGGCTTCCACAGTAGCAACTGCTAGGGGTTGCCTATGATTGCTGTGGAGGTTTTGGGGTTGTGGCAGTTGCACACCAGTAGCCCAGGAAGCAGCAGTAGCACCTTTTTGGTATTTCCACTTCTGCTTTGTCTGGGGAGCCTTCTGCTGCCGTAGGCTGCCATCTTGTAAAGAGAATAAAGGAAAGTGAAAGGCTCATTGATTTGCTGTTTATGAAGTTTATAACCCAACACAACTCTTTTTCAAGGAAGTCAAGTCCAGAGAGAGTAGATAGAAAATCAGTTCACCTCACCAATTCTGGACTGTGTTGACAGGATTTATATAAACTTTACTCTATCATTCTTGAATAAGATGATAAATTACATTTATGTACTGTGTTTTTTACATGAACTACTGGAGTCAGAAGCTAAGGGAACTTGTTGAATTTGAAATAGATTGGTAGCATCTACAGAAAACTTGTTTATGACACAATATTTTGCGTGCTTCAGCAGGAAAATGTCAGATCTGAATTGGAAATATGGATTTGAGGCCATTTATTTCTCTGTGTATGAAAACATACTAGTTTTACTCTCTATCCATAGTAGATTATACCTTTACTCTCTATCCCTAGTAGATTATACCTTTTAAAAGCCATGGAGTCTGGCTTCAATGGATTCATCACCAGGTTCATTTCTCCTTCTGTTACCCAGGGAGAGAGAGAGAGAGTGAGAGAGTGTGTGTGTGTGTGTGTGTGTGTTAACTATGTAACATGATTAGTGCTGAGTACTGTGCCCATGTGGTTCACTGGAATTTTTCCATATTAATTACTTTACACATCAATAAAGAAACAAAGATAAAGGCTGAGGAATTAGAGCCAAGTCTCATGTTCTTTTCAGTACAGCACAGTTTTCCCCTAAATTGGCGAAGTTAAGAAAGTTGGAAAACCCTCAAAAATGCTCTGGTCCACAAGAATTAGATCATTCGGAAGAGATTCCCATTCCAAGCCATCAGGACAACGTAAATTGAACAAGGACTAGATTTTTTTTTCCTTGACTCTGTGTCTTGAAAGGCATATTATTTTAATAATATTCTTATTGTTACAATAATATTGTTAATATTATTATGATGATTATAGTTACACTGGAGTGAGACTTGTATTCACTTGAATTGGGCCATCAATGTAAACTTTTCTGTGTGTGTTTATGGGAATCTAATGTGTTCGTTTCTTTGTTTGTGCAGAATCTATCTCTAACAGATCTAATGTGATCTGAGTTTCCCCAATTTGGCATAGAGAAAAATATATTAGTTGGGATGAGAATTAGGAATCTAGCTCCCGGTCAAAGCTAATTCTTGCATATGAGTAACTTTCTAGGAAACTTACCCACAGAAATGTTTATCCACAGTATTGTTTATAATAATGAAATTTGGAAAATCACTAAATTTCTAACAACTGGGAATTGTTTGGTATATTTACATAATGGAATTTATGCAGCCACTTAAAATATTGCTGTAGAATCATATATACTACCATGAGATAATGTTTTCATATGTAGAGTTTACTTCATATAGTAATAGAGTTTATATACTTCATATAGTAGTAGAGTTCATATACTTCATATAGAAGTAGAGTTACTTCATATAATATATATTTTGGCAAATGGCTGTTAAACAGCTTTATCAGTTTCCAGAAAACTCTTTTCAAAAAAGTAATTATTTTTCACTGAAAGAAAACTAAATGAATGTGCCATCCTAAACATTATAGTTTTAGACTAGTGAACACTCACCAATTTTCTCAACACAGTAGTTTCTAATCAAATAATACCATATGGAACAGTGAAGTGGGCACCATATTTGTTGATTCCAAAGTGATTGCTTTGTGTAAGTTCGCTAGTCAAGTGGGATAAAGATACAGCATTTCTATATGCTCTTCCCATATGTCACCAAGGGCTAGTAGCTTTAGCCTTTATTTTTCCCTTAAAGTGGCTTTCAGTATTATAAGTTATTTCTAAGTCTGATTTCAGTGTAAAATAATAACCACAAATCCCCCCAACTTTAAAAAGTTGGTAAAAATAAATGGTACCCGCAGAATTTATCTTCTAAAAGATCCCTCACTGACACCCACTATCAACATCCTTCTTCCTCATTTTGAGAGAATAATCTTTATTATATTTTAATCAATGTACAAACCAAATCATATCTCTTCAAATATTATTGTGTTGCTTATCTAATTTATTTTAATTTTTCAGTTAGCAATGTGGAAATTGTTTGGGTATCATAAGTTGGCATGAATTGTGTCATGATTTTTCCCATTGAAATCAATGAAAATTTAAAAATTACTGTTTTTCTCACTTAGCAAGGTTTTCTGGAACTAAATAATGTTACGCATGGGATAGGTGAATGATTAAATTAAACAAAGCAGGTTGCAACCTACAGGTAGCAGCAGATAGACATAGTAGAAATATATGCATGCACATATAAATTGTTCCCAGTGATTATGGTTTTGTTTATGGGTGCTTTAATTCTTTGAATTATATCCAACTGTTTTGTACCTGCTTCCTTCTGTCTTTTATTTGCATAAGTGGCAAGTGAATATTTTGAGATCTAAACTACCCCCCCGCCACCTCCCATATATTTTATTCCCCAAATGCTTTATGAGATTTACCTTCATGCCACAGGGGTGGGCTGACACGTAGTCGATTTTTAACTTTTGTATTTTTGAAGTTAAGGCCTACAAAAGCACAGTTTAGAAGACCGTATGAGCAGTTAGAGCCAGTTTCTGCTGCATAAAGATTGGATATCTGCCTTGACTTTGGCGGGGCAGAAGACAATCAGGGAGAACATGAAGGTAATGGGTCCTAGATGGGCCACGTTCAGAATCTGGGGGGAGGAAAAGTGATAGCATCCTCTGATACATTTGATGGTTTCAAAGCAGGAAAGAACTTCTTGCAGAGGAATTCAGACTCCCAGGTAAACAGAGACCTCTGAAATAACACGAGCTATGTTCTTGTGAGATGTTGCCATAGAGCTTGTCACATTTGGATGATTATTGAGGGACAGAAAGAGGGAGAAGGTGAGGGAAAGGGACAGGCCTAGTTTCATCCTAGACTCTCCCCCCCCCCCCATGAAACAGTATAGCTTTTATTGCATCTTTAAAATATCACAAATAAGTCTGAAAAATCATCCGGCTTCTCGCTGTTTCTGCAGATGGACAACTCAGATCTTATTCATCAGCCTGCTGAACTGTTCCTTTTTCAGAAACATAGATACCACCCCAAAATTTTCTGATATCCTTGTTTTTAACAGTTGTGGCTTGCTGAATCAAAGCAGCTGAGTTTGATACAAGTTCAATGTCATTTCCTTCAAGAATTAACTCATCTTTTTGGGCTTGAGATACAGAACAAGCAACACCTGGCCTCATCCGAACCCTGCGGATATATTTTTCACCCAAGAAATTTCGGATTTCAAAAAGAGAACCATTCTCCTGAATAACAGCATTGATGGGGAAGTGAGCATACACAGACCTCATCTTGTATCGGAAGCCCAGTGTAACGCCCTTGATCATGTTCTGCATGTGACTACAGATGGTGTGAACCATAGCCAGTTCTTTTCTGTTCCCCCACCACTTGTCAACTCGGAGCCTCTTCTTTTTCTTTCCAAGGAGACTGAGTTCTACATTGATGTGGTTGAAGTCCCTTCGCAGGGTTTCTCTGGGGCCCTTCACGATCACCGTGCGTCCCTTCAGGGTGATGTCGACATTCTCCGGGATGTCGACCATCTGATTGCCGAGACTGGTCTTCATCCTCGCAGTAGATGTGGCAAAAAGAGCTCATCCTAGACTCTTGACAATACTCCAGAGATTTCCATCTCAATAATGGATTAGTGAAGTTCTGGTTCAATACAGGTCATCTGATTTTAGTAATGTACAGAATATTATCTTCAAATAATAATAATGGCAACCAGCATTGCAATGCACAAAGATAACTTTCCTGGAATTTGCCTGGTTTCGGAATGTGTTTGTAGTTGCTCTCAGGCCACTTTACAAATAAACAAAAGTAACAGTTTTGAAAGCTCAGAGATTCACGAGGCTTTGTTTCTATTAAAAGCTAATCTGAGCAAAATATACCAATCTAGTTCCACATGAGGTTGAAATGTGACTTCATTTCTAACCTGCCAAATAGCCTAATTTAAAAAATAGCATTGCACAAATAAAGTATCTCTTTATGCCTTTTAGTAATGAATTCTGTGTTACTATTTACATCTATTTAAAAAAATTACAACTCCAGGGTAAAAAATTTGCAAATATGCATTGACCTTATTTCTTGTGTTGTTCTGCCTTCATTTCTGTCCCAGTTCATTCTGCTGCTGCAGCCCTTAACTCTCTGCTCCCCGGCTGCTGCCGCCTCTTACTCCAGCACGGGAAGTCCTCCCTTTCGGGTCCTCAGCAGCATCCTGGCTGCTGGTGAATTCACCCGGGGATCCCTGCTTGGTCCTAATCTGACTTCATCTCCCATTGACATCTGACATTATGGTTCATGCCTTTCTTCTCCTCCTCCTTCTTGATTTTATTTATTTATTTGAGGGGGAGAGAGTGAATGAGAGGGAGAGAGAATCTGAAGCAGACTCTGCATGGAGCACAGAGCCCCACCCGGGGCTTAATCCCACAACCATGAGATCATGATCTGAGCGGAAACGAAGAGTTGGATGCCCAACAGACTGAGCCCCCTGGGGTGCCCCATCATGCTCTCCCTCTTGATGTTCCATCCCCTCTGTTTTGTCTGCCGTGCTTTCTTGGATTCCCCCGCTCCCTGCACTATCGTTCTTAATCCTTCTTCTTTTTTTTTTTTTTTTTTTTAAAGATTTTGTTTATTTATTTGACAGACAGATTACATGTAGGCAGAGAGGCAGGCAGAGAGAGAGGAGGAAGCAGGCTCCCTGACCGATTCGGGGCTCGATTCCAGAACCTTGAGATCATGACCCAAGCTGAAGGCAGAGGCTTAACCCACTGAGCCACCCAGGCGCCCCTGTTCTTAATCCTACTGAAGAGCTCTTCTTTTTCCTTTTCCCATTCCTTAAAAATTGACCATCTTCAAACTTATATCTTCAGGGTTTTTTCTTTTCACCTATACTTTCCCTGAGAAATGTCATTTATTTTCAAGTCTTTAATGATCATTTATAAACTGATTATTCCCAAACATGTATCTCTAATATAGCTTTTTCTCCTGAGCAGCAGACTCATGTAATGCGCTGTTGACTGGACATCTTCATGAGGATCCCCGTTGTCTCTCATACACTGTATGCCTAGAACCGAACTCAACCTCCTCCACAAGCCTGTTTCTCCTCTTCTTTATGTAGTGACCAGCTAGAGCCCCGCATATTCCATTGAATTCCTTCCCCTCCCTGAATCCCCATCTGTGTTAACCGATTTGTACTGCTACAACCAAATTCCATCATCTGTGCTGTTTAAACAATAGGAATTTTTCCTTCCCATTTCTTTAGGCCGGGAAGTCCAGGATCATGGTGTTGACAAATTTGGTTTCTGGTGAAGACTCCCCTCCTGGCTTTCAGACATCTGGTTTCTCTCTGTGTCCTCACATGGCAGAGAGTGAGAGAGAGAGAGAGAGAGAGAGAGTCCAAGTGCTCTGGATTCTCTTCCTTTGAAGATACTAAAGCCATCAGATCAGGACCCCATCCTTATGACCTCATTTGACCTTAATTACTTATTTCCTTAGAGGCTTATCTCCAAATCTAGCTGCACTGGCTTTTAGTATAGGAATTTTGAGGGGGACACAAACATTTGGTCTATGACATATCAATCATCAAAATGTTTCAAGTCTTCCTAATAAATAGTGTGTGAAGCACCTGCTTCTCCTGCCTCCTACCATCATGAATCTAATTCTGAGCACCGTTATCTCTCACCCCATTTACCGTGGCAGGTGTCCTTCCTCCTCTCCCAGCTTCCTGTCTGCCCCTGTGTCCTCTAGTTCTCATGCCACAGCTAAGGTCCAAATCTGATCACATCACTCTTCTCTGACATGGTTCCTATGCCTCTCTGTTACTCATGCAAAAGCTCTGATTCCTAAATCCTGCTCACAAGGCCCTTTGTGAACTGGGCCTTGCTTGCACCCTGGCCTCCTCTCTCACCACTTCCAGGCCCTCCCTGACAGCTCCCTGCCTCCATGGAAACAAATGGCCACAAACCTGAATGATAGCCAAAACATTTAACAATTACAGTGCTTGTATACATAAATAAATGAATAAGAATAGGAGAAATATATTTCTTTCTTTTTTTTTTTTAAGATTTCATTTATTTGACAGTGAGAGAGACTGTGAGAGAGGGAACACAAGCAGGGGGAGTGGGAGAGGGAGAAGCAGGAAGCCTGATGGGGGGCTCAAACCCAGGACCCTGGGATCATGACCCGAGCCGAAGGCAGACACTTAACCACTGAGCCACCCAGGTACCCCGAGAAATATCTTTATTATTCTCTGCCTAAACTAAAGTTTATGTCATAAAAGAAGAGCTATAAATTCTAGTGTAAATCATTTATCTAGTTACTTTAATAATTCCCACAGTATTTGTTGATTTTAGAAAAAAAAAAACACCTTTTTGGCAGCAACTGAGTAATTCATGTTTCTGTCTGAGCTATGATTTAACACAGGGAGTGACATTGAGGCCTTTCAAGGACTTTTTCAGCCCCTCTGGTGCAGCCGGAAGTGCCCAGGTTGGGTGCATACCCAACTACCAGCATTTCCCACGTGGCGGGATCTGGAGAGCCCTTGTGCCGGCCCCACCCACAAGGCCACCAAGAAAGTACATGCCCTCCATGTACTTTGGTGTCCCAGCCCAGGTCCATGCTGAGCCATGCAGAAAAAGGGGACCTTGGTGCTTTGACCATTGGCTTGGTCAGCTGAGTGACCCCCTGGGGCCACCCCTCCCTGCCCCATCAGTGCTTCCAGAATCTTTGTTTATTTTTTAAGATTTTATTTATTTATTTGACAAAGAGAGAGAGACACAGAGAGACGGAACACAAGCCAGGGGAGAGAGAGAGAGGGAGAAGCAGGCTTCCCGCTGAGCAGGGAACCCGATGCAAGGCGAGATCCCAGGACCCTGGGATCATGACCGAGCTGAAGGCAGAGGCTTAATGATGAGCAATCCAGGAGCCCCCTTTTAAAAAAATATTTTATTTATTTATTTGAAAGAAGAGAAGGAGGGCAAGGGGCAGCAGAGGGAGAGGGAGAAGCAGACTCCCAGTTCAGTGGGGAGCCGGAGACGCGGGGCTCCATCCTGGGACCCTGAGATCACGACTTGAGCCAGTGTCAGACTCTTAACCATAAGAGCCCCCAGGGCTCCTCACCAGACCCTTTTCTTGCCTTTGTGGCCCCAGCAATAACAAGCCTAGATGTAGGAATGAAGGGTGGGTGAAGTGACTCTGTACCAGCGTCTGAATGGGTGCCTTTCAGTGTGGGAGGGGGACTCAAGCCTTCAGTAGCGGAGGAAGGTTCTACTAACGAACCTTCTTTCTTTCTGGTAGGGAATACTTAAATACAAATCCCCTCGGGGTGGCCTAGGGAACCCTCTATGGAATGTTCCAGTCTGTCTCACTGCTCTGTGTCATTTTGTTTTCTAAACGTGCCCTGTATTGCAGGCAAACTGGATCACTCCTTTTTACAGATGCGTACACACACACACACACACACACACACACATACATGCATACACACAGGGTCTTGCCTTTTTGACTGCATTTGGCCGGTTGCCTCTTACTGAATTTTTCTCCCTCTCTCCTCCCCCTTGATTCTGCTTGTTAATATTTTATCCTTCCTTCAAGGCATATTTGACATGCTGCCACCTCCTATGAAGGGATTCTTGATCCTGCCAACCGGATTATAATCGTTCTCTTATTTGAACTTCCATTTAGTCCTCATATGACCTTGACCCAACTGAGTCTTATATTTTAAACTATCAATTGCCAACTCTTATTTTTCAATTGTCTTCATGTTTTTAGACTAAAGCTCTTAGAGAGAAATAGGTTCTATTTTCCCTTTCTATCCATGGAAGATCTTACTATGGGACCTGCCACCTAACAGGTATATACCCCTTTTCTGGTGGGGGTTGGAATTATTTTTATGTAATATGTGAAAGTGTGAACGGGGGAAAATTTTAGACCCAATGTGAAAGCCACTGGAAGAAATGTTTCTGGTTTCTTTATTTCTCTAAGCCTTAGATGCCTCCTCTTCTGAAATGGGGTGGTAATGATGTATGGCTCATCAGGTTGCTCTGTGGATTAGGTGAGATCCTACATTACATAGCACAAGGCAGGAAGTGATCAGGAAATGGAAGTCCTTCTTCTTATCACCTTACTCCATAGTAAGATCTTCCTAGTAGATGAAGATCTGTCCAAGGATGGAAAAAATCTGTTAATCAATTCTTCCTTCTTTCCCTGGGGTTAGTTGCTTATTCTTTCATTATAATATTATATTTCATTATAATATACTTATATTTATGGAAGTTTGCAATGTGCCAGGTCTGGGTTAGGGCCTGAAAAATCCCATGCTTGGAATAAATGCCAAGTATGATTCTTGCCTTCACTCTTGCTCAGAGTCCAGGGTGAGAAGGGATATTTATCCAGCAGTTCTGCAAGGAGAGGTGCTGGTTCAAGCAGCCTGGTTTAGTGAAGGGAGGTGTCCCTGGAATATTCAACCACAGGAGCCAGCCGCCTGGGGAAAGTGTGCCCAGGGGACAGTTTGATCAGGGTGGGGACAGAGGTGAGGTCAGAGAGGCATTCATTTCAGATGCAAGAATTAAGGGGATGCAGAAAACTCAATAATCAAGATAAACAACACTTGAATGCAATATTTTAAAAATAAAAATGCAGACAAATTAGTGCATAATACTATATAATGAACAAAACATCACAATTTGGGATAAAGAAAGGATCGGGGATTAGTAATAGTACTGTGCTGAGCCGTAGTGGAGACTTAGGCAGAAGGAAAAGTCAAATACCTTAGTCTTAGCCCTGGGTTTGAACAAATAAAAATAACTTCAATAGTTTCTTCCTACCCAGAGAATCTGGAAAATCATCTGTTCTCGTGGAAACTTCTAGTTCTATCCAGCAGAGGGCAGTGATACCTAAGTAAACAGTTGGGTACTTGCCATCTCATCCATCATTGTCCGCATCATCAAATTCTTGGAGTTACTTTAAAGGTTAAAAGTTTTTGCGGTGGAAAGTTCCTATGACCGTGGTGTTGGAGGACCAGCAGACTCTTATCAACCACATTATATCAAATTTTCTTTTTGGTGGATACATTGTTGCAGATTTGATCTGAAATGTAGCCAAATCCAGGATTTATAAGCCATGTGGTAAAGGGCAGTCTATAATTTTGCAGGACAAATTTTTGGAAGCAGCAGTTCATATGTGACTGGTTTTCTTTGTTCCTGCTTTTTTGTTCTTTCAATATTAGGGGTTAGAGATCTGGAAGGGAAATTGGATGTCTTGTAGAAAGAGATCATCTGCCAGGTGAGAAAACTAAAGTGAGAGAAGCTGGTTATTTACTTCTCACTGAATATGTTCATCAATTCTTTGTCCCGTTAGGTCAAGGGCTTCCAAATAGTCATTGTCCACCATGTGACAAGCATTGTGGTGGCATCATGGACAAAAAGACTGACATAAGTCACCATTCTCATCTTTGAGGAATGGCTCCAGAGAAGGAAACACTGGCAGAAATAGATATTTGTAGGACTCTGGGTAAGTGGGTGTGTGGAGTTTTGTGCCAAGTGCTCTGGGAACTTGGTGGAGAAGCAACTAAAAAGTATTCATTTGTCCAGTTTATGAATATGTTATGAATACGCTTAGCGGCTTAGTGATGAGGCTTAGTACTTTGTTTTTTCTTAGCTGTGTCTTTGGCACAAAGCATATTTCTAATTAACCTTCATAAATTTCCCAGGTTCTGGTTCAATGGGGGCATCCATCAAATTCGATTTTTAAAAAATGAATTAATTAAATGATTAATTTAGAGAGAGAGAAGGAGAAGTGCAAGCAGGGAAAGGGGCCCAGGGAGAATCTCAAGCAGATGGCCCACTAAGCGTGGAGCCTGATGCAGAGCTCGATCTCGCGACCCTGGTGTCATGACGTGAGCTGAAGAGAGAGTTGGATGCTTAACCGACTGAGTCACCAAGGCTCTCCGTAGATGTGTTTCATGATGACCATCTGAGAATCAGGACAGAAAGGCTTAGAAATCATTCAGGGCTGTGCTTTTAGGAAGCTCGGGCAGGGTTTCACAGTGTTGTCCATGTCACAATGCGTATTAAGTCCTTTGCAACATGCAGACAGTTCTGATCTCCCTTCTTCAGATGTACAGAATCAGCTGTACATTCCAGATGATTCCCAAGCACAGCGAAGAACCCCGGGAACGGTTCCCCATTGCCTCTCCCAGCTGCTGTATACCCTTGAACCAGAACATTTCTCCAAAGTTGTAAGTTCCTTGAGGTCTGAGTTTTACATCTTTTGTGCTCACTACTGTATCTCCAATACTTCAAACAAGGCCAGTGCACAATAAATATTTGTTGATGGAATAAATGAAGAAATATAAAAAGGCTTCTACCTAAGAGTGCATTTTGAATAAGAGTTTCTACTGTCCAAAAAAAAAAAACAAAAACACCCAAAAAACAAAAAACAGAAAACCTCAAAAGTTCCCAGACCAGGAGTTTGGATTATTCTCTTTCTTTAAGAAAAAGAAATATAGTTGAAGGCCCTGAGGTAATTATACTGAACAAAGAACCTAATTAACTACCTTCTCAAGGCCAAGTTTCCATTGCATTCTAATAGTAATCTGTAAACACAAGTATCACCTCAGCATTTATTCCAGTAGAGATTGTGATTTGCCAAATGTCAAGTGTCAATTACTGGGGAGCTGGATTTCCAGTCCAGCTGTCCTGGCTTGTGGGCCAAAGCCCTTCATGCTGGCACGGCTGACGCTCTTGACTCAGGCTGGAGCAGGGAGGTAATGTGATGGAGACTATGTGTGTTACATTGTCAGGGACAGAGCTGGAGCTTGGGTCTTCTTGGATCTTTATATCCTATACAATGGCCTTTCCAATATTTATCTTGCTTTCGTGACCTGTGTGCTCAGTTCTGCAATGGGAAGGTAGCCATTCATCCCCCTATGTTTTCATCTTGAGTAAGTATTGATGGAGTATCTCTGTCTAGGAATGCCTTTAACATTAATTCAGCTGCACAGATAAAATGGGGCAGTCTATTTTTTAAAAAGATTTTATTTATTTATTTTTGCAAGAGAGAGAGAGAGAGAGCATGATTGGGGGGAGGAGGGCAAGGGCTGAGGGAGAAACAGACTTCCCACTCAGCAGGGAGCCTGATGTGGGACTCAATCTCAGGACCCCGTGCTCATGATCTGAGCTGAAGGCAGACACTTAACCGACTGAGCCACCCAGGTGCCCTGGGCAATCTTTATATTTATGAGAACAACCTAATCCTACTTGCTATTTTATTACATGACTTCTGGGTGTATGTGGCTGTGTTTGTGTGGGTGCACTGCTGACAGCAAAGTCCTTGAATAGCATAGGGGATGGTCCATCATTCGGGTTCTTCTCTTCTCAATGTAATAGAGATCAGCTATTTCCTTTGTGTGTGTGCGAGTTATGGAGATAAACTCTTTACATAAACTGGTGGTTGGAAGTAAGGAGGAGGTGGTAATAGGGAAGGAAGCCATGTGGGGTAAAAACAACCTGCTTGGAGGTGGTCTTTGTTTTGATTTTCCCCCAAACACATATTGAGACAAGGATTTGGATGCAGGTAGTTTCCTTGGGAGGTGGCCCCGGGAGGTACTGGGAGGGTAACTGGGAAATGAGCCAGGGCTGGGAGAAAAGATCAGTCTCCCTGTGAGGATGGATGAGTCTCTGAATGTCACCATGAGTGATGAGGAATTTGAGATTATCCTCCAACTCCCACCCTCGTTAGTTAATGGCTGTCCTGGAGCATTCACTTCCTGGTACCTCCAGTCTGCGCTCTTCCTCCCTTGTGTGGTCAGAGGATGCCCTCAAAGAAGGAGATGCTGCAGGAAGCAATGGTGATATGTGGGAGATGATACATGGAAGTGACTTCTGGGTGGGTGGATGGTTTGAGATGACGCATGGGTGCGTCTGCTTGATTTCTTCTGGCTGGGGATCATGGCAGTCATTTGAAACGACTTTTTGAAAAAAGACCAAGTTTTGTTGGTGTTGTGGATTTTATTTTAATTCTGAAGCAGATTGACATTTTAATAAGTTCTCTGAAATTTGGGAAACATTTTGTTTCAATATTTTCTGAAGGTAGCCAAAAGTATAAGGCTGGACAACTTTGAGCTCTTAAAATCAAGTGCCATCAAGGATAGCAGGGTTCTCATTTTGGAGGTGATCTATGATGGGTGATGGGGGTATACAGTGATACAAATCTGTGTTTTTGTTTTTGTTATTCTTTCTGGGATTCTGTATGTAGGCTATATATATATATATATATATATGTATATATATATATATATATATATATATATTTATTGTGGTTTAGTTCATGGTACACAAGCACCATTCGGTGGTACCTAGAGCATATAAAATGGGAATAGAATGAATTCAGTATTTCCCAGAAAGTATTCAAGCGCCTCATTCTTATCTCTGATTCTTCTGGTTCTTAAGTCCTTGAAAACAACTCTTCTTTTTTTTAGATTTTATTTATTTATTTGACAGAAGACAGAGATCACAAGTAGGCAGAGAGGCAGGCAGAGAGAGAGAGAGTGGGGGGAAGCAGGCTCCCTGCGGGGCAGAGAGCCCGATGTGGGGCTCAACCCCAGGGCCCTGGGATCATGGGCCTGAGCTGAAGGCTTTAACCCACTGAGCCACCCAGGCGTCCCCCCTTCAAAACAACTCTTAAGAAGAACTCTGGGTGCAGGATAGTAAAATAAATGTATTCTTGTTTGTATAGTCTGAATTATTTTTTTATTACACATGCTTCAGTGTTTTGCTACATGTCAATATTCAGTTGGAGTCCCTTGAACATCAAAAAGGACTAAGCCAGAAAAGAGGCATTAAATATGATCTTATTTTCTACATTAAAAAACTAATTTTCAGAGCAGCCATTTGTATGAAGCCACTAATCAGCTTATTTCCTTTATCTCTAAGTGTCTCCCAGATGGAACAGCCAATATAATAGTATATTATGCAGCTGAAGTTGGACATATATCAAAACCCATTAGCTTCCTTTAGAAGCTCCACTGGGAAGATAAGAACTTGAGTCAGGATGAAACTTACTCTTTGAAGAAGAATCCTAACAAGGTAAAGCCAAGTATGTGGGAAAAAGCATCTTTTGAAAAAATACTTATCAATTGTATTTAATATTCTTGGATTTCCATTGGACGATCAAAAGTGAAGAATGAGTGACAGAATAAATTATTAAGAGATGAAATTGTGAGAATATTGTTCTCAGCTCTTCCTCTTTTCCTCATGACACCTTGCCTATTATTCGAAGAATAATAGTTCTAATTGTATCAGTCAAAATTCTGGGAAGGAAGTGACAGCACAGCCAAGCTGTAGGAGGGTTGAGGTTGGGCAGAAGGATATGTAGAACTGAGGACTTGATGAACAATGGCAAGATTCTCTTACCCTGAAATTCACCATCTCACTGGGTGTCAGCTTTGTTCTTTATGGACACATCTTCTCTCCACAGGGCAGGAGATAGGACCATTGACAGTTACCAAGTTTTGTATCTTCAATTTCATTCATTGGAGAGAGTTTGGCTTAACGTTCATGGACTCAAGGAGATACGGGATATATACACACAACCCTCCTCAAGTTGGGTGAAGGCACTCATCGATTTAGCTTGGGGCCTTGACCTTGTCCAGTGGTAGGTTTACACCTCTGGGTACGCACCACATTCCAGGGCAGGCCCTACCTAGGGGTGTGCATGCATCATCTCCAGTCATGGGACTTGTGAGGGAAGTCTTATTATTCATTTCTCTTTTCCAGATCAGACTCAAAGATGTTAAATTACCCACAGTCACATTGCTGGAAAGTGATTGATAGACCTTGGGTTTGGCCCCCAAGACCATCTGTGCTCTTTCCTCTGCACCGTGGTGCTTGGGTAAAAAGTTTTTGTTGTTGTTGGGTTTTTTTGTTTGTTTGTTTGTTTTTGTTTTTGTTTGTTTGTTTTTTTTTTAACTGTGTGACATTTATGATGCAGTTTGGTCACCAACATGCTCTTTTGCCTGTTAGATACCTTCAGATTTCATCATATTTGCTGTTATCGCCAAGCAGTGGAAAGAAAGTCATCTAAAGTTGTCTCAACTTCTGCAAGGGTTAAAATGCTCAACTGTGACTCAGATGAGTTTTACTTCTAGAGATTAACTAGAAGTTAACTCAGTAACCAGTGATATCATGAAGTTGTGTGTTTCCTATCAGAGTCTCAGGTACCCAGTTATATTTTCCTCTTGGAAGTTCATTGAGTCTGATGATGTGGAATTTCTTCTGAGCCCTGAAAACACCAGCAGTTAAGGCATCCCCATACCCTTTCGCCTTCTAGGAAACAGTTTGCCACACTCCGTATGACTTTTAGGTAAGGCGTACTGTCTACTCTTCACTCTTTCTCATGACCTCTATCCGACCTTTCCCCTTTGGCCTGAACCTGCTGACAATGCCAGATGCAGACTCACCAACTTCCCATGCTTTGTCTCACAAATAAATAGCTCAACTGTGTGTTTCCTTGAAACTAGCTAGACATGGGAGAAAAAGTTTGTGTGTGTATGTGTGTGTATGAGAGAGTCAGTGTTCTAAAAGGAACCATGGAAGTTATCCCAAATAGGAGTAACAGATCTCAAATTTGACAGCAGTGGTAGTATACAGTATATATTGTTGTCACCATCATAGGTACAGAGGCACACTAACTCTCCTTAGATGCAAACCTCACCAGTTGTCATTGCCATTAAGATTTATGCCAAGGGCCAAGATAGTTTTATGTCCAGGTTTATCTATATTTTCTTTAATTCTGGAGTCCTTATATATTTATATATTTAATGTGTCTTGCTCCTACCACATACTTGGAACCTGTATATAACAAGAGCACCGTGAGGACTGGTCTTTATTAAGCACAGACTGGCAGAAATAGCAGGTGTAATGATAACAATAAAATCTTAGAGTTTCTCAAGAAAACATCAAAAGGAATCCTTTTTATAATGCACAGTTATGCATTTTTTTTCAGTTATGCATTTTTAAAACCTTTCTTCCACATCAGTCTTTTAACCACCTGAAAATCCTTCCAGTTGACTTTAGCTGTTTTCTCCCTCTGCTCCAAATACCCAAGGATGCAAGGGAGACAAGTAATTGATTAGTGTGTAAATATATATAGTGTTCCCTTCTCTCTCATCCTCTAGGGAAAGTTCTGTCTTTGCCTTACTCAGTTTCTTGGCTTTTGTGATGCCCAATCAAGGTAAGAACTGGAAAAACCAAGATGGAGGGAGGCTTAACTCCAGGAGAAAAAAGGGAGGAAAATGGCCCCCAAAAGGGAGAAAAAAAAAGGGGGGGGAAGAAGAGTGATTTAAAAAAATGTAGAGGCATTAAGTGTTGTAGGGGGTTAGCAAGAGTACAACAGGAAATCACCACCTTTATATGATTCCATTTTCTTAACACAGAACTTTGTAGATGGTAAATTTAGAGAAGCTATCGGAAATGGATAAATGGCTACCCACCATTTTTTTCTTAAAAATCAGTGGAATCGTTTTTTAAAAATCTTAAGTGAAACTTTATTATACAAAATAAAACTGAATTTTGAACAAGGGTCGTGGATATCTGCCCCCTCTGCCTCCCTCCTTGGGAAGACTTAAATCCAGTTAGAAATGCCAGCTTAGTTACTTTTTAAAATTAACAAACAAATTATCATTCATTTTTCTTTTATTATGAAAGCAATGTATGTTTATTTGGGGAAAAATTAAAAATTCAGACAACTACAGAGAATACTATAATCTCAACACCCCAAGATAACTTTGATTTACGACACTGTTAACATTTTCCTGGAGACACACTGATTTTTAAATACACCAGTGTTGAAGGCAATAACACCATAGATTTTTGTTTCTGATTCATAGAAGGAATCCCATCACATCATTAAAAGCTCAAAAGTGATCTGATGTATAGTCATAAGTATATTAAACTGTGATCTCTGGGTTATGGAGAAATTGAGTTTTCTTTGAGTTTTTTTTTTTTTTTCCTTAAGTTTCCTGTTATCTGTCACATCAAAGGTATGTCACATCAAAGGTGATGATCTTTCTACTCATTTCTTACACCTGGGTAAATTCTCTGGCTCCACTGAATTGGGTTCATAAATACCCAAGTAAATGAAAATCCAAATGGTCTAATTAAATTGTGATGCATTCAGCCTCCCCTGTCAGAAAGCATTGCCTGGGACTCCAACAAGTCAGGGAATCCATTAGCAGCAGGGACAAAATGGCGGGCTCAAAACTGCACCATTAGAGAGGACTTGAGAGGACTCCCCAATTTATAAGGTGTCCGCAATCTGAATGAATTAAGAGATTATTTATTTATTTGCATTCTGTTTCATCTAGGAAGGAAGCCCAGGACACTAATAAAAGGGGGTTGAAACTGGGGTTTGAGATTAACCATGAAATTAATTTGGCCTTGTTATGCATGACTCTCATTTGGCCAGATAACTGAGAATTACACTCTCTTCCTAAGGAAAGAGCAGTTCTGGTGTGGGGGAGATAACAGCCATAATGAAGAAGGGACAAGGAATTTCAGAGTAATCTTCTCTCCCATTCCTACCTCGCTTAGGGCAGAGAGTCTAGTCTCCCCTGTAGCAAAGCCAACCTTCAAATCACTTACTTGACTTTAAAAGTGCAAAGCAGGTTCTGCTTTATGGTTTAAACTCTTGACCCCCGATCATTATCAGGTAAGAACCATATCAATTACCATAACTGTAATTGCATTGCTTTTAATATTATCTAGAAAAATCATGCACATTAATAGTGAAGCTTTTTATCTCCGTGGAAGAACAATTACTCCTAAAAATTTATTATACTGTGAAAGTAGATGATTTTTGTTTCATTTTTCTGCAAAAGAAATCCCAGGATTGAAGTACTTTAAAAAATTGTTTTGGGGAGAAATACATTAAGTTCCTTCAACAACACAGATCTTTGAGTGCAGGAGTAATTTCGCATTATAGAAATGCAAATGTTCCTTCCTTCAGGATTAATGTGCTTTTTTCTTGACTGGTGATCAGCCTCTTTATCTGGCAGGGGTGTGATAAGCCCAGTTGGACGACTTATAGGTTCTGTTTTGCAAAGCTTTATAGTTTCTATGCTATTTTGTTTCGCCTGTGGGCTATAACAGCTTAAAATAATTATTTTAATATCTGGAATTGATAAGAGCAGTCTAAAAAGAAATACAGCATTGTTTGTATTATATCTCCACTTAGAAGGTAATGGTTGTAATGAGATTAAACTCCTATGTGAATTAATCATATTGCCGCTTCATCTTTCCAGCAAAATTCTCTTGAACAACATACAAAACAACACAGCACATTTGTAGGTTGTGTTTGCTTTTATATCTTGGCTTGTAATATATTTGTTGCTTGTTTTTATATCTTTGCTTGTAATATATTTGTTGGTTCAACAGAGAGCAATTATCTTTACTGAGGACTACCACATAAGGTACTCTTTTTAAGGTTCTGGTTATAAAATGGATTTCTGATAATAATTTGCAAGGCCAAATGCTGGAGCATGTTTCTTTTCCTTGGTATATAAAAATTCTTGATTAAAAGATCACTTTCTTAAGTAAAAAACAAATATAATGTCTTTCTTTTCAGGTCTTTTGTTCCTACAGATATTTTTTTTTCCCTTGTCAGCATCTTTCCCCCTCAACATTATTTCCTTTCTCTGGAAACTATCCCAACTGGATGTATTTTGGGATATATTCTCAGTGATATTTTATTCTATGAGAAATAATAATCATAAACATGGCCCCAATTATCATGGTTGACTTGATTTTATGTTTGAGTAAAATACATACAGTCAGCTATGTTAGGGATAAATATCTTCAAAGCTGAGATTAAAAAGAAAATTGAGGTGAAATTTATATAACATGAAGTAAGCCATTTTAAAGTGAGTGATTCGGTGGCATTTAGTCCATTGACTGTGTTGTCCAACCACCACCTCTGTCTACTCCCAGAACGTTTTAATCACCCCAGAAAGGAAACGCCCTCTTGTTATCCAGTACATTCCACTTCCATCTCCTCTCTGGGCTTGGGAATGACCAATCTGCCTTCTGTCTCTGTGGATTTACCTATTCTGGGTATTTTAAATGGAAATAATTCCATTTAAATGGAATCCCAGTATTTATCCTTTTGTATCTTTCTCATTCATCATGTTTATGTTCTTTTTGTTTTTGTTTTGTTCTTTTTGTTTTTTCTTAAAGATTTTATTTATTTAACAGACAGAGATCACAAGTAGGCAGAGAGGCAGGCAGAGAGAGAGAGGAGGAAGCAGGCTCCCCACTGAGCAAAGAGCCCAATGCGGGGCTCAATCCCAGGACCCTGGGATCATGACCTGAGCTGAAGGCAGAGGCTTTAACCTACTGAGACACCCAGACACCCCTTGTTGAACATGTTCTTGAGATTTATTTGCATTGCTGCACAATCAGTATTCCATTCCTTTTTATGGCTGAATAATATGCCATTGTATGGATATACCACAGTTTGTTTATCCGTCACCCATTGATGCACATTTGGATTGTTTCCACCATACTGTGAATACGTATAATACTGTTATGAACATGCATCTGTGTGTGTACTTCTTTGAGTAGCTCTCTGATTTTTGGGGGAATATATCTTGGGATGGAATTGCTGGGTTATATGCTAATTCCATGGGAAATTTTTGAGGGACAAAATTTTTTACTTCAAATTTTGGGCAAATATTTCTATCAGTAATGCTAGTTAGATCACTAGCTGTGCTGGATTCATCTAATGACTCACTAGGCAAACTTTAAAAAAAGCTTCTCAACTAAAGTATGTGAAATGAATGAGATATAATACAGAATATGAACAACAGTATTCACCCTAGGGCAACTGCCTGAGTCCTAGGCCTCAGAGGGCCCCAAATTTCAGTATGCCTTCATCGAAGATTTGTAACTCTCTCAGGCCTGGGTTTGGCCAGGGTCAGAGTACACATGGGGTTGACCATGTGCACCCTTGAACTCATGCTTGTGGGGTTGTCCTGGGGCCCTGTGGCTGGTCTTGTTCCTGGAGGGTAGCTAATTGCTCCCACCGATTGGTCCTGCTACAGATCATGTGAGATTGAGCCACCAGAATAATGCTAAGGCTGGCTGACTTTGGGTGATTCTTATCATATCAGACTCAGGACAAGTCTGGGCTTCTAAGAGTCCACCTTGGGCTTGAGCCATGTGTGTGGGCTTGTGTGTCTTCTCTTCTCATCTGCACAACTTGACTTCAATGCCTACAGGAACATGATCATGGCAGGGATGAGGTCACGTGTCCTTTACCTGGGGTGTCCCCTTCCATTAACACCATTGGTGGTCACTCCACCTTTCTGCAGTCTCTGCACCACTGGTCAGACAGTCTTCCTGGTGTGATGTGCTGACGTTCTCCAGGAACTTCAAGACTTTCGTTCATGACACCAGTGGACCCTTCCGGTCCATGTCCTCTTTTGTCTCTAATCAATATGGGGATACTGTACTCTCTCAGGTTGTTCATAAGGGATGACATTTCCTTGCATGAATGGGTCTCCTTCTCTTACAGCAAACTCGGGGCCCTGCCTGTCCTCCTTAAACATGGCAGGATGTGGAAGGCAGATGTATGGTTAACATGAAAAAATTCGTACATTAAGAATCCAGTAATTACAGGGAAGACATGGCTGGAAGATATATTGTTTTGTTTATGCTATCAAATTTTGGATGATGAATTTAACATAGCCAGAAAACAAATCACTGTCTGTGTTTTCCCTTACTACTCTGGGTAACTCTTGTGTTTATGGTCTTCACCAATGAAGCACAGTAACCTCTGAGAGAATCATTAGAAGCCAGCTTCATGGGCAGTACAGTGCATGGTCCCTCATTGTGACTAATTGAATACCCAGTAAAAAATAAATGGTATTTGGGAACTGCGAAGACAAGAAGATCTATGTCGTTCCCATACAAAGAGCTTCTGAAGATCTAGAGTATCGTGAACAAGTGTGTGGCTGTTTTTTCTCCTAGGACATTTTATACTCCTGACACATTTGACAGGGAAAAAAAGAGAAGAAATTATGGACCTGAATAGGAAGAAATGGCACCTGGATATTCTGAAGAATCTTCACTGACTGAACAATAATTTAATTCTAAGTATTTTTCTCTATCCACTATTTGTGATTAATAATCACTATGCTTCATATCGGCCCTTGGATTTTGCAATACATTTGAAAATCACCCTGAGGGCTCCACACAGCCTGGGGGTGGCCCTAGTGGACAGTACTGCGGCCTTGTGTAACTAATGGATGCTTTCTATAACTCAAGACTACAGTTTCTCTAATGATGGAGAGGGTAGTCCTTTGCAAACAGAGATTGCTCTTCACAGCAGGTGATAAAAAGAATACTGCACTCCAAATCAAATTACAAGTGATGTCAGCAGAGGCTGGCATCCATATTCTTCCATTCCATATTCTTTCAGAATTCAGAAAACTGGTGTAGAGAGACTGTTAGTTAGTAGAGAATCATTTTGGAAAAGCCAAGGCCAGACAAAATGATACTATTTATGAAACCAGTGCAACCATTCTGGGAGAGATAATGAGAGTCATTACATGTACAAGGACTGGACATAATGGATTTTCCCTACAAGGCTATCTATTATATATTAAATTGATGCTCAACTTCTTCATTAACAAGGAACTGATTAAAAAGTTATGATACATTCATACAATGGAAAATAATTGAATTACAAGTGATGCAAATCTATATTTGATGTGGGGAGTTATTCACATTTAAAAAAATATTTATTTATTTGAGAGAGAGAGGGAGTGAGCAAACATGAGCAGGGGGAAGAGCAGAGAGAGAGGGACAAGCAGACTCTCTGCTGAGTACAGAGCCCAATGTGCAGGGCTTAAACCTAAGACCATGACCAAGTCCAAATCAAGAGTTGGATGCCCAACTGACCAAACCTCCCCATGCCCTAGTAATTCACATTTTTTTACAATGAGGAAACAGACCATAAAACAGTTTCTACAGTATAATCTAATTTTGATGGGACTAACTCTGTCTCATATCTGCATTTGTATATTTACTCAGGAAATATTTCTGAAAGTATATATCCCCCAACATCAAACAGTATTTGATTCTCAGTGGTTGGATTAAAGATGTTCTTTAAAAAATACCCCCTTCTCGGGGCACCTGTGTGGCTCAGTTGATTGAGCAACTGCCTTTGGCTCAGGTCATGATCCCAGACTTCCAGGATCGAGTCCCACATCGGGCTCCCAGCTCCTTGGGGAGTCTGCTTCTCCCTCTGACCTTCTCCTTCTCATGCTCTCTCTCACTCATTCTCCCTCAAATAAATACATAAAATCTTTTAAAAAAAAATACCCCCTTCTCCCCAACCTACTTAACAGCATCAATATAAAACATACTGCTATATATCTATCTCATTAGCTCGGGGTATAATAAGATCACAACGTATTTAATATCCAAGTGAATTTGGCTTTGTATCCCATCCTAACATGGAAAAGTTCATTTTTAAAAAACATTTATTTGTTTTTTTGGAAGAGAGATTAAGAGTGAGTGCGATTGGGGGAGAGGCAGAGGGAGAGCGAATCTTTGGTAGACTCCATACTGAGCACAGAGTCTGACGTGGGGCTCGATCTCACGACCCTGAGATCATGACCTGAATCAAAATCCAAATTCAGAGGCTTAACATACTGTGCCACCCAGATGCCCCAGAAAAGTTCATTTTTATTCAGAAGTTCTCTTTGCTATTTCCTGGGACCCCTTGGTTTATTTATTAAGTCCAAAGGGTTCAGGAATGGGTACCATCATTAAAAGTTTAGGCTGCTGAAGAGTCCAGTATTTTTGCTGCTAGTTTTGCTTCTGCTGGTAAGTAGTGTTACCTCCAAGATCAGATGATCCAGGGTATGAACAAGACTGGGCCCTTGGCAGAAATCATCATGGTGGTTGAGGACCTATGTACTGTAACTCTGGTCATGCAGTCATTCCTCAGGATCTAGATCAAAAATAATTCCAGCATCTGCTTTTTTATGTCCAGGATTATCCTTTTTCTTCCAATTTGCTCCAAATGCAAATATAGCTATCTTTCTTAACTGCTTCAAATCATGGTCCAGTGTACATTTTCTGGTTGTGCCTGGGCATCACAGTAGTCCACAGCACAGTTTTCAAAGTGTGGGCCATTCTTCCTTAAATCCCCCAATATGATTGTATGTATGTCTCCTACAGGGGAGGGGAGGAACACGGAGGACCTCATATATAATAATCATCATCTCTCCTGGGACATCTTTTCCTTTTCCCTCCTTAAGGGCATAGTTCAGTTAAACCAACCCTTAGTTTTCATGATTAGACTCAGCAAATGACATCTCACTCAGTACTTTTTTGCATTCAGATGTCCTGTGGCCTTCCATTTTCCTCTAAAAGCAATGACTGGATTATTACCTTACATTGATGTAAATAAAGGATACATTCCTGTAGGTCTTCCAAACAGGATAGCTTTAGAGGTCTTCCAAAATGTTCAGAAGTTCCCTAAAAGATGACACTCTTTTTAAAAGAATTTTTAAAAAGTTAGGAAAATACAACCCCTACCCCCATCACATTTCTGCAATGTTAGGCAAGAGTAAACATTCTGGAAAACCTTGTTTGGTCACCTGTCCTTGTACACGGTGGTTACCTGTGAGAACGCCATTGTTCCAGACCACATGGTCCCTCGAGGTGCAGCTTTCCTGGGGCTTTCAGGTTGTACTTGGTTCCTGATGAGCTTTGGCAATTCTGGGAACCCCAAGTCTAGAAGATTAGCTTTAATCATGTCCTGTGAGTTTCTTTCTTGGCATCCATCCCCTTCTGGGCATTTCCAGGGAATAGTCTACAAGTCATCTGCTTCCTGTATTTGCAGACCTCTTTCTCCTCAACTTTCATCTTTTGAATTCTTTTCTCCTATAGTCTTGGTTGTTTTGAAAATAAAAGCTAGGGAAGAAATTGCACATAGGCTACTTCTGATTTCTAGCCTGCCCTGGGCTTCCTCTGAAGAGTGGATGCATTAACTTCTACCCTCTTAAATAGGAAAGAGGAAAATATAAGAAGATTATAATTAGTAAGTCACGACATTGTTCTGCCAAATTGTGAGCAGTCAGATCTACAAGTGTGTTGAGGAGATGCATGCATTCAGAGAAGCAGAGACCTTGGTGATCACCGGGTCCATGTTTCTCATTTTTCACAGGACGAATCCAAGGGCCCAAGAGGGCTGATGACCTGGTGAAGGTCGCATGGATCTTGGTTACTGTTTCTGTTGACTCCAAACAAATGCTGAATAACTCTCTTCCAGGCTTTTGGGCTAACCTCTAAGGACAACTCAGAATCGCTTGGTTTTGACTTTTTGTGTTGTTAGGTCATGTTTGGAACCCACTGTTTGCTCTGTACGGTGCCTAGAACACTGTGGACTTGTAATGGCTCTCAGACAGCAGCGGTACATTTCTCTAATGCTGGGTAGATGAGAAAGGTGAACGGGCCCAGAGCTGGTTTTGACAGCATCCTTGTCTGACCCTGTGAGCATGCAGTTTATTTGTGGTTGAAAATAAAGGACAGCTTCATTTTTAACTCTTCTCATGAAGCGGATGGAGGCAGCATTTGGATGATTATGGAAATCACCCTAAACTTCTCTGGTCCTAAAAACTGTCGTCTATAAAATGAGTTTAATGCATCTTTGCATCCCCACCTGCTAGAGTTATAAAAATTACAGGCATACTTTGTTTTATTATGCTTCCCTTTATTGTGCTTCACAAATACTGTGTCCTTTACAAATTGAAGGTTTGTGGAAATAGCATGAAAACCAGACGTAGAAATGGAGCCTGAAGATGTGACTGAATTGTCACAATCTCCTACTAAGATTTTAATGGATGAGGAGTTGCTTCCTATGGAAGAGCGAAGAAAGTGGTTTCTTTTTTTCTTTTCAATTTTTTTCCTTTTTGATTACAATTTCTTTCTTTTTTTTTTTTTTCCTAAAGATTTTATTTATTTATTTGTCAGAGAGAGAGCATAAGCAAGCAGAGAGGCAGGCAGAGGCAGAGAGACGAGCAGGCTCCCTGCTGGACAAGGAGCCTGATGCGGGGCTCGATTTCAGGACCCTGGGATCATGACCTGAGCCGAAGGCAGAGGCTTAACTGACTGAGCCCCCCAGGTGTCCCGAAAGTGGTATTTTGAGATGGTAAAGATGCTGTGAAAATTGTTGACTGACAACAGAGGATTTAAAATATTTAGAATATTACATATTTAGAATATTATATAAATGTATTTGATAAAGCAGGGGCAGGGTTTGAGAAGATCGACTCTAATTTTGGAAGAAGTTCTATCGTAGGTAATATTGTTCACTACAGAGATATTGTTCATGAAAGGAAGAGTCAGTTGATGTGGCAAACTTGACTGTTACCTTAGTTTAAAAAAATTTTTTTTTACCCCCAGCTTTATTGAGGTGTAGTTAATAAAACTTTATAAACATATATGTATAAATGTACACACATGTTGTGGATAATGTTTTGATATAATGTACATTGCGAGGTAATTATCACAATCAAACTATATCACACATTTATAATCTCAGATAGTTACCATTTTTTCCTGTATGAGAGAATATTTAAGATCTACTCTCTTAGAAAACATCAAGTATATAATACATTGTTATTATTATTATTTTCAAAAGATTTTATTGACAGAGCAAGAGAGCATAAACAGGGGGGAGTAGCAGAGGGAGAGGGGTTCAGTTGCAGGACCCTGGGATCATGACCCAAGCAGAAGGCAGATGCTTAACCTACTGAGCCACCCAGGCGCTCCTATGATACATTATTAACTACAGTCACCATGTGACTGACTCTTCTGAGACTACAGACCATAGTCTCTGAAGACTATTTGTCTTATAACAAAAATTTGTACCCTTTGACAAACATCTCCCCATTTCTCCCCCTCCCCCTCCCCACCCCCACACTCCATCCCCTGATCCATCACCCTTCTTTCTTTTCTTTCTCTTTTTTAATTTTTGAAGTTGGAGACAGTTGAGACAATGTTACATTGTACAACACAGGGCCTGGGCAAGTTTATAGGTTATGCAGTGCTCACGTAAGAGTAGCTACAGTCTGCCATCATAAAACACTGTTACTCACTGTTATATTCTATTCAGAAATTTCCCCAGGTGGCTCGGTCAGATGAGCATGTGTCTCTTTGATTTCAGCTCAGGTCATGGGCTTAGGGTCATTATATCCAGGCCCTCATCAGGCTCTCCTGCTGAGCGTGGAGCCTGCTTAACCTTCTCTCTCTCCCTTCCCCTCCGCCACTCCCTCCCTGCTCACACTCTCACTCTGAAAAAAAAAGAAATTTCCACAGCCACCTCCTAATCAGTCAGCAGCCATCAATCTCAAGGCAAGACCCTCTACCAGCAAAAAGATGAAGACTTGCTGAAAACTCAGATGATGGTTGGCAGATTTTAGCAATCAGCTATTTTTTACTTGTTTTATTTTTAATTCTTTTAGCAACAAAGTACTCTTTAAATTAAGGCATGTGCACATTTTAAAAAGACATAAAACTGTTGCACGCTTAATAGGCTGCAGGGTTAGTGTAAGCAGAAGTTTTACAATGCGCTGGGAAACCAGTAAATTCATTTGACTCACTTTATTGTGATATTTGCTTTATTGCGGTGGTCTGGAACTGAACTCCCAACATCTCTCAAGTGTGCCTGTGTGTGAAAGAATGCCATTAATGAAACAATATTTCCAGCAAATGTGTCCTCTACATCTGTTGTGTTCTGAAGAAAGCTATCAGGCATAGTTAGCACAGGGCTGAGCAGAATCGTCCTTGTTAAGCCAGTAATCGCACAAATGAATCAATAATTACTAATTGTAGTAAGTGTTTTGATAGAAAAATGCTATGGTAAACCTTTTGGGGAAAGTGACATTTGTTTATTTATTTATTTTTAAATTATTTACTTGAGAGAGAGAGAGAGAGAAAGAGACGAGGGGCAGAGGGAGAGAAATCCTTAAAAAACCTCCACTGAGCACAGAGCTGAACTCGGGACCTGATCCCAGGACCCATGAGATCATGACCCGAGCTAAAATCAAGAGTCGGATGCTCAACCAACTGAGTGACCCAGGTGCTGTGAGAAGTTGACATTTGAACTGAGGGCTGAAAGGTGAGTAGGAGGTTGTTGGGCATAGAATGGTGGGAAGAGCATTCTAGGTAAAGGCAATGGCAGGTGCAAAGGCCCTGAGGTGAGCACTAGGGAGAAGCTTGTGAGACTGGAGCATGGTGAGACAAAGGCAGAGCTGTAGGCAGGTGCCAACTTTTGCTGGTCTTGTGTTTCCTAAAGCTGTAAGGAAATGAGCTGTTAAATAAGGATCAGTGAGGGTCCAAGTGAAGCTTAAGAAATCATGATGTGGATGTTGAACAGGGTTTTAGGGTGGTTATTGCTAATGCTCAGAGTCTTTGGTTCTCATACATTATCAAATAGCAGTTATCGAGGAGTGGTTGCGCACGTGGGAGCCGGAGCCAATGGCCTGGGTTTGAATCATGGCTCTGAAGGTGAGAGCTTCGCTGTGTGTTCCCAGGTAGCTAAGTAGGCAACTCAGTGCATCTTTTTCCTCATCTGTAAAATGGGGGAAATAGTAGCATCCACTCCGAGGGCTTCTGGGAGCTCAGTGAGTCAATCTATGACTGTTATTTTAAGAAGAGCCTGGGATGTAGGATGTACTCAGCACAGGATTCACGATTACTATTAGGACTTCTATTTTTGGACCGTATTGAGGTTGACGGTAGTCTGGCTCTCAGAGGAATGGCGCACGTATTTTTATTCACTTGAAAATACATCTTCTGCAGCATCTTTGTGGTGCTGAGAGGAGCGCTGAGTCTGGGGTGAGAAGTCCTGGCTTGTGTAGGATGAACCTTCAAATCTCAGTTTCTTCATCTGTAATTGGGGAGAAAGCTCCCTGACTGCTACCCTTGTCTTCCTCCTTATCCCCTGCATCGTTCTCCAATGACCTGCGTCTACCAGGTAGAAATAGGCCTCTTTTGTAATGTGTAGATTCCTCCCCTGTAAATCTGGGGGCTTATAGACCTGCAGCTGAATTCATTCAACGGCTGAATGTGTTTGCGCTCCCTGGTCTTGGAAGAACTGGAACAAAGCAGCAGCAGCAGGCTGTGCCTCTCCTTGTTCTGCAGATAAAGACGGTTCTATTTCTTACTGGACAATACTTTGCTATCGTACTGTCGCCTTCGCTTCACAGAATAGTCTCATCTTTTTTTTTTTTTTGACTACCAGGACCTTTCTGTTTCTATCTTGTATTTAAATTCTGCCTGGGTGCATGGTTTCACTTTCCCTGGTGATAACGTCTAACACCCAGACAGAATTGGCAATGAGGATGGTGATTGTTTTCTTGTTAATTGCATTAGTGCCTTCTCCTAAGTCCTGAGTTAATTGCTCACATCTCCATGCACTCTGCTTCCTTTGTATGGGTTAGATGACAGCAACTTGGGAGTCTGGGGTATCTCCCAGGCCCCATCTATGGGAGAAATTCTATCACAGCAGGGAGTAATTTTCATCTTTAAAAAAATGAGTTTTTAAGTGTTGTAGAGACGGAGTCCAAGGGGAAGAAGGTAGAGAACCAACGTTTTACAAAATGCTCACCCCTACATTGCTTCATTCAGTGCTTGCCCTTCGGAGAAGTAGCCTGTCTGATCTCTACTTTAGGGAGGGGGGGGAGAGAGAGAGCTTCAGTAGCCGAGAATCATTTACCCAGAGTCATACAGCCAGTCCCCGGAAGAGTGGTGGCTCGAATCCTGTTCTTTTGACCACCTCAGTAATGCCTGTGTCATGGTGTTGCCAATGTGGGTTATCAAGAAGGGGTGAGATTCTTCAGTTGCTAATGAATCTCTTTCAGGCTTTCATTTGAATGGTGTTGCCTGTGTACTGAAATTAGAAATAAGCAACTCGGCAGAGAGTTTCAAGTCCGGAGGACCCTTCCTCCCAGTGACTCACAGCCAGTGTTGTAGGTCTAGATTAACGGGGACCATGTGCCTGACGCACCGGGCTCCAGGGACAGAAGTAAAGCTACAGCTCAACCAAGAACAGCTCTTTCTGGCTGTGTGACAGCCCCGCCATCTCAGTCTGCAGGCCGACTGTGACTCTCGCCCACACTGATTAGTTACAGGTGTTCTACTCGAGTGCGGTTGCATTACACCTTCGGTCTGACTAGAGTGTAGGGAAGAGCCGAGAAGCCTCATACCGTCCTTCTTTGGGGACAATGCTGCAGATTGTTCCATTCTGGATGCAGCTGACCATCTTTCAGCAGCAAAGAGGGCTAGAGATACAGTCAGAGCTCGAGAGCCAACACCCGTGGCAGGAGGGGATTTGCTCAGGAAAGCCTTTTCAGATGCACTGAGAATTGTGCCTTAAAGCTGGAAAACCCAGACACAAAACAGCAAAGAGGTAAATCCAAGGTCACATGCAAATTTGTGGCCAAGCAGAGCCTAGAATCTAGTTATCTCCCCTTCGGGGTTTCTTCTTCGGTAGCTGAATTTTAAGCACTGGTTTCAACTTAGACTTGCCCAGTGGGCATTGAACAATGCTGCTGCGTGGGTCCCACGCCCCGAGGTTCAGCCTTAGTCAGTTTAAGTGTGGCCTGGGGGAATCAGGAGTTTCGAAATCTCCCCAGGTGATTCTCTTAGGCAGCAACATTGGAGACCCCTGGCCTGGGGCTTCTCCTCCCTGGCACACATTAAAATCACCATGGGAGTCTGGGAAAAAGGAGGAATGCCCGAAGCCCCATCCCAACACAATCAAATCAGAATCTCTGCAAACAGAATTAAAGGAGAATCAAGGAAGGAGTATCTTTTGATGGGATTTGTGTTCTGTCACCTTCTCCTTTGTTCCGGAAGTCTCGACTTCCAAACTTGGGCGTGCTCTGTGGTACGAACACTGCCAAGGTTAGGTCTTGGGGGCTCCTAACAACGAGAGAGGCGTGTTCACTTCAAAAACCACCATCAGCATCTAAGAGGGTCCTGGGACTTGGATTCTCTACGCTCCTTTCTTATTAGTTTCTAACAGCCCCCCCCCCCAATGTATTAGCATCACCGAAATGAAAGCCAGGAAGAGATCATTTGCAGCTGAAGTCAACAAGTCTTGTTCCATGTTAAGGATCCATGGGATTGCTGCTCATGGCAGCCCAATTAGAACAATCTGGAAAGCTGTAGACAATGACGACACCTTGGTGCCATCTTTCAGATGTTCTCTTTTAATTGGTCAGAGGTGGGGCTAGGGCATTGGTTGTTTACAGAAGTGCCCAGGTGCCCTCAGGAATTGTTGAAGGCTACTAGATGCTAGGCATCTCCCTCACACAGGGCTTGCATGGGAATGTTCTTGTGCTCTCTCCCAGCACGTAAAGATGCCTTTGCTGCGCCCCAGTATGTGACCAGAGAGAAGTGACGCAGTGTTTCATCAGCAGGTGGCCACATCGTCCTTCTGCTCATCGCTCTGGGGCTCCTTCATTTAAGCTTGGGAATGAAAGGTCTCTGCGGTCCGTGTTCCCAAGTCAGGAAATCACAGGTAAGACAGCAAGTCGTACGCGGAGGGGCGGGTGTTTGGGGATGACGTGGGAGTTCGCCCTTGTCCACACGGGCCTCCTGGGCCCTTGAGGGACACATGCTTGGGGTTTCAGCAAAAATCCTCATGCTGCCATCGTGGAATAAATGAAAACCAAACCAAAACCAAAACCCTCTTAGCTGGGGGAGTAAGAGGTAACAGAGGGTCAGGATGGATCTTTGGAGATAAGAGGCTCTATGCTTTGATTCTGACTCTCCGGTAAGAGTCTGACCTTCTCCAGCACTCAGCCTTCTCAAAGTGGCTTTTCTACCATTTGTAAAGGAGACTGAAAACGCCCCTGTCAGTCCTCATTTCCCTGGATCTGGAAAAAATAAAAAAATGGAAATGTGATCTTGTGAGGCTTAGGATTCCCAGTTAGACGGTGTTTTGGAAAAAATACGAAGCCACACCCAGAGGGGGAAAATCCAGAGAAGCTTCCTCTGCCTCTCTACCTGCTCGTTATACAAATGGGGGTGGGGGCCAGCCTCCCCTCCGTACCTCGTGTCCCCTCAGCGTGAATCCCTGCTCTTTTCTGCGGCCGGGTTAAGCATTGTTTTTCCTCTTTTTCTGAAGTGCTTTGTTGCCTCTTCAAGGCAATGTCATATTTTTTTAGTACTTTTTTCTCCCCACTCAGATGGTTAAATTCTCTCTGGCAGGAACCTTGGTCACTCTTTTTTTTCTTTTTATGAATTTTGTACCCAACACATCATCTCGACACAGCTGATGCTCACAGTTTGTTTGTGTTTCCGTTTTTATTAAGGCAGTGATCGAAAAATACCTTCTTTTTCTCTCCTGCCTTCCCAATTTGGTTGTTAAAAGCATTTCCTTCCTGGATTCTTGAAGTTTAAGCAAGACCTTTGTGATGGGGCCGTGGCAGGAGAGGATGCTTTCTGTGAAGTTTCTTTACGTCCAAGGGGTCAGCAGAGCTGGGGAGCTGAGCTCCGTCCCTTTCTTGACCTCAGTGACCCCAGAACGATCTAAAATCTGGGCTCTGCAGTGGGGGGAACGGACAGAAGCAAGGCAGAGAAATACAGCCTCTTACCATTTCGAGAATAGCCCAGAGAGGGGCCCTCGCCTCTCTCATGCCCCGCACTTGGCAAACATGCGTAAATCTTTGCGGGCCGAGCTTGTCTAACAACCCAAGAAGGAACCGGTTCACAAAGACTTCAAGTAGCTTCTCCTATGTGGCTTGGCTCCATTTCTGTTGCTCTCCTAGCATGACGGAGACACGATTAAGTCGAGGGGTGATTCATTAGTCGTTGCCAGAACAGTTTTACTGGGATGACTATTACCATGTATTTAACTTCTCAGATCCCCGTAGCATTTTATTGCTGATTATTGTTCCGCTAATCCATTCAACGGTGATGAAGTTGTGTTCAGTTTGAGCAAGGCCCAATCTATTCAGCTAGCTGCGTGTCCAAAGAGGCCTTGCTTAAAATCCCCACAGAGACCCTCCCAGAATATATCAGGACCTTTAATTATGTGGTGCTAATAGAGATCACGCAGAGTTTCCTTTGACGTTTTCACTAGACGAGGATTATAGACATCTGTGATTACCATTGTGTAGAAAACTTACTAGGGAGGGTATAATTAAGAGAGGTTTCAAGAGACCAGGACTCAGGAAATTATTGAGTTTTTTAAGAAGAGAAATAAAAGATGCCTGAGAGCTATCAAGGGCTTTCACGTTTAAGTATATACCCCATGGAAACCAATTATAAAAATGTTTCTTTTGTTTTGATCTCCTTGAAAGAGTTCTAGAAATTCTTCTCCTCTAAGACGCATTCATATACCAAGAAGGAAGGCCAGTATCTTTGAAATAAATCTAGTCCTAAACCAAGGTTTTCGGTTGTTGCAAAGTGTTTTATATGCCAGTCTATGAAGTTAGAATTTTGGATGTATGTGGTGACTTAGTGTGAGGTTTTCAGCTGTTTTTAGCAGCAGTAGAGATTGGTGGTGGTAGTGGGGGGGGCAAGAACGAAAGCTTATATGGTACCCCAGTTTACGAGTTACCAAAAGGAACTATTGCAGTTGATTCAGGCTTTGCTTTTCCCACACCCCATGTCTGTAGGTCCTTGCCCCCGAACCCCCAATATCTATTCAGAAGCACCTTTCTGGGTAGTCTTAGGCTCTATACAGCTTGAAAACTATTACCCTGTTGGGTAGAGTTTATAGAAGAATTTTCTGGAGTGAAAACGGACCCCCTTTCCTCTCTGAAAAGACACCTGGGTAAACGTTTGCCTCCTCTGTCCCTGAGCTGTCTTTATTCTGTAGTAGCGGTAATGGCTGGTAGAGCCACCCAATCTTAACATGTGCCTTTTGTTAAATCTTTAGCGTTGTTGCTAAGGGAGATCCTTGAGAAATGTATTTCCAGTTCTCATGAAAATCTCGGTAGACAACAGGCACAAAGTGCAAGTACACTGGTATCAAAATCTGTTACCACCTTAAGCACAATAACCATTTGACACGTACAAAATGGAACTGACACCCCAGGATAACCATGCTCCTGTGAAATCTCTTTGCTAGGTTTTATTTTTTTAGAGGAAAGGATTAATTCCAACATCTAACAAATATTTCACACATAGGAGTTATTCAATAAATAGAGGCTTACATTGAGAATAATTTATATAATCCGATTTTAAGATTCTGAGGCCGATGTTACATAAAATTCTATTGTCTGTCATGACTTAGCAGAGCAGCCCCATTTTGGGAACTCGTGTAGAAGAAAGGTCACTGAGTGAGAAGCCTTGTGTGGGCCGCCATCTTGCCTTGGCACAGATAAGCTGGTATGACGTCAAAGCCCAGGGAGGCTAAATTATTTGCCTTGGCGTCTCACGTACAAAATTAGATCATTCAACCTGATGATCTAAGTTTGCTTTTAGGGACACCTGCGTGGCTCAGTGGGTTAAGTGGCTGCCTTCAGCTCAGGTCATGATCCTGGGATCCTGGGATCGAGTCCCACATTGGGCTCCCCTGTGCAGCATGGAGTGTGCTTCTCCCTCTGCCCTTTCCCACCTCCCCCGGCTTGTACTCTCTCTCTCTTTCTCTCTCTCTCTCTCAAATAAATAAATAAATAAAATCTTAAAAAAGAATTCCCTTTCAATTAGAGCATTCTGCAGGCTTTCATGATCTGTGCTGTTGTTGATTATGCTACTGCTTCTGATACACACGGGAGAACTCATCTGGAGAGCCCAGCCTGTGATTCCTGTTCCCGCCCTCTCCACTCTGATCACTACACTCTCTTTCCAGTCCTAGCAGCTTAAATTATGCTTTGCAAACTCCTCCCTCATGGGAAATCTTGCCTGGTTCGAAAGAGGATTTCTGTGCTCTGGTTCGTGGCCCTCAGCAGAGCAGAGCATTTATCCTTCCGGTTTTCTATACGTGGTGATTAGCAATTGTGTTCCTGTTAAATAGTCTGTGGTTAGAATCCGCACATCAGACAGCACATTGACTCCTTTTGCTTGTTCTAAATCTGTATTTTATTTTATTTTTTAAAGATTTTATTTATTTATTTGAGAAAGAGAGAGAGAGAGCACGAGCCAGTAGAAGGTCAGAGGAAGAAGCAGACTTCCCATGGAGCTGGAAGCCCGATGTGGGACTCGATTCTGGACTCTGGGATTATGATCTGAGCCGAAGGCAGTTGCTTAACCAACTGAGCCACCCAGGTGCCCTGAATCTGTACTTTAATGACACCATTTATACCCTTAAACCTATACATTATGAAAATACATAAAATGAAACCCATTTGGCAACTTTCTGACACCATAATTATCTTTTTAAAACCATGCTTTTTCCACAGCACCTTAGCATAGATAGAAATCACTTGTTTACTCTAAGCCTCCTGGAGTATGTCTACATTTCTCCCCAGCATCCCATCTTTTTACTCTTGTGTCTTGCTGCTTGAATGTCATTTGGCCGTACCAAGATTCTTTAAAAAAAAAAAAAAAAAAAAAAGGCATCTAAGTACAATGGCAGGCACTCAGGTGAGATTTTTGTGAATGGCATGAATCTAACTGCAAAAATTTTCTTTGGGGGTTGTAGTCCAGCTTTAGTATCAATAAAAATCACCAACAATGTTTGTTAAAGTACATATTTGGGGCCTATTTTCTGGGGGTTCTGATTGAATAGATCTGGGGTGTGTCCCAGGAATCTACATTTCTTTCTTTTTAAAAAAGATTTTATTTATTTATTTGAGAGTGAGAGACAGAGCGCACAAGCAGCAGAGTTGGGAGGGATAGAGGGAGAAGCAGGTTCCCCACTGAACAGAGCCCCATGTGGTGCTCAGTAGGACCCTGGGATCATGACCTGAGCTGAAGGCAGATCCTTAACCCACTGAGCCGCCCAGGTGCCCCGGAATCTGCCTTTCTGTGGGTAATCTCTGGTACTTCTCATGCAAGAGGACACTCCTGTTGTCGGGTGTCATGTAATGGCTCCTTGGATGGGATACAGTGTTCTGGGCCCAGGACTGGTACTGCTTGATCCTCTATGCAGTTTGTTCTTTCTGTCCTGGGGCATGGATTGCACTCACGGTTCCCTTATGCCAGTTATTTTTGTAGCCTTAATAGAGGAGGCATCGCATTCGGAAGCATCTCTCTTTTTCCTGTTGAGTTCTATATATGCTCATATATGAGAACTGCTTCTTGAAAGGAAGATCACAATTAGATTTAAAATCTTTGTATAAAATCTCCTAACCATATGACTAAGGAAGGAAGGAAGGAATATATGGGTTTTAATGTTTGGATTTAGAAAAGCAACACCCTAATCAGAACAATAATATTAAGAGTAAATAGATACTGGGAGGAAAGTAGGTACATACAATATTCAATAAATAACATATCCCAGATTTAATTAGTGCTTCTAAGGACTTCATGCATTGAATGGTCCCTTCATTCTCTGAAGATTAATACTTAGCCTCTTTTCTGGAGCAGGTGTTCCAAAGCCTTCTCATTAGATTCCTCTACCAGAATGACTCTTCCAAGTGAACATTCTAGGAGGTATTTATTCAGCGATAGTTCCAAGCCATTTACATCCAAGTCCCCTGAAAGTGGGAGTAAAACAAATGCGATTCCTAGGTTCTACTTCCAATACAGTGAAATACGGGGAGTAAAGTTTGTGAATAAAACTTGAATTTTTGGAACTCTCTTGACCTGATTTTTGTGCATACCCAAAGGCTGAGATCATAGCTTAAAGATGCTGCTACAATAATGTAGAACACTGTACTTCTCCAGACAAGACCAATGCAAAACAACCCCTGATGAGTGGTAAAAATTGCTCAAGATCTTAGAAATTTTGGGAAGTTGGGGTTTAGAAGGACACGGGCTTTGAGCCGCACCCCCCCAGCCCAACTGGCTGCATGACCTAGGCAAGTGTCTGATACTCCCCAAGGCTGTCAGGGATTCTTCAAACTGAGAGCCAGTCTGTCCTGAAAAATGCTGCCTCTGTTTTCTGTTTAGAAAGAGGACAGCTCTGTAGAATGAACTGATCTTAGCTAATTTGACCATTCAGGAATATTCAGGCCCATTTGGCTAAAATTCCCCCAAATTCCTTATGTTCCCCCTATAATATTTCTACTAGGTGATGTTTTGTAGTGAAAATAGCCTTAAACCAAATTCTGCTAAACTTTCTCATTTTGGTTAGCAAGGAGATACTGAAATAGCCCCACTCCCCGTTTTTGTAAGCACAGAAAGGTCCATAAGTCTCTGATTTTTGGCATTTCTAGAAGCATCTAAATGAGAGGCTCTCTGAAAGGACATCACTGTGGTGGCTGCCTGCTCACTCCCCATGTGGGTCAGATGATCGTCCTCTGTAAAGTGGGAAGGATAGAGGACATGCAAGAGCCCTAGATTGTCCCTAAGACTAGGATACTGGGGTTGCTGATTTTATTCTTTTGGTTCCAGAAAGATTGTTGAGGCCCTAACCCTCTTTCTAGCCCGCGATGTATCCTAAATTCCTTATATTTACATTTATTTTACCAGAGAAGAATGATATTTAACAGTTTTTAACACCAATAAACTGTCTGCTGTTGATTTTGAGAATCATATTTGAAATTCTTCCTAAAATCCTCTGGAAGTTGGTATTCCTGATAATCCTTTTTCAAGTATTAAGCTGATGCCTCTAGACACCATACAGTGTGTTTTAAAGTAAATTACCAGGGGTGCCTGGGTGGCTCTGTGGTTAAACCTCTGCCTTCGGCTCAGGTCAGGGTCTCAGGGTCCTGAGATCGAGCCCTGGATCAGGCTCTTTGCTTAGCAGGGAGCCTGCTTCTCTGCCTACTTGTGATCTCTGTCTGTCAAATAAATAAATAGTCTTAAAAAAATAAAATTCCCACACAGCCAGTATTAGCATATGACCATTATTTCCTTTATTTATTTATTTATTTATTTATTTTTAACTTGATTTTGGTTTCCAAGTTTAGGAGCATCTTAGAAAAATCCATGTAAAGGTCTGAATTAAAGGTAGACTAGTACTAGAATTTCCAACCAAGTTTTGAGTTTCTGTGTTTTACATGTATTTACCATCTGGAAGAGTAATACTGGAAAACCGCAGTTCCATTACTGTTTCTTCCCGCAAGGGG
Source organism: Mustela nivalis (assembly GCF_964662115.1). Taxonomy (NCBI): domain Eukaryota; kingdom Metazoa; phylum Chordata; class Mammalia; order Carnivora; family Mustelidae; genus Mustela; species Mustela nivalis. The sequence goes on from NC_139032.1 coordinate 15,936,176, forward strand.
GCAGCAATGCTCCCACTTGAAAACTGTTAAAAACTCCTCTCAGGGTCTCTCCCAGTGCGTCTGTGCTGCTGAAAAGGATTCAGATACTGACCACATGAATCGGAGGACCAAAGTTGGGCTTGAAGCTGTTTAGCAGTAGGGCCCTGAGAGCAGATCTGTCCTACGAGTGGAAAGACCTGGGAATTTAGAGTAGGTGGGAGCGGAGGGGGGGGGAGTTGGGAGAGGTGGGGGAGGAGTGGGAGAAGGCGCTGTTGAGACGAGATAGGTAGGTTACCTGGGGTGGCAAAAAGTAAGAAATGGTTGGAGTCGGGATAACAGAAAGAATTGGAACAGGGAAGGATAATACGAGATTTTAGTTGGTCGTGTGATATAAAAGGAAATCCTTCCCTGTTGAAGATCTTAACGTGTGTTGATGCTTTGGGGTTGGGGAAATAAAAAATTCAGCAGGGGCATAAAATTAACACCAGAGGTGACTTTGGGGATATGAATCTCCTGGACATTTATACATATATTAGTAAAGGCAGTGATGGGGACTGGTGGATTGAGGAAATCTTGTTGACCTTTTAAGTCCCAGAGTGACCTGAGTCAGAGGCTAAGACTAGTGATTTATTTCATCAAATATGTCTATAAGATCGATTATTTGCATACCCAGGTACTGGTATGATCCAAAGGAAAGCTAAAAGAGTTCCTGCTCTCCAAGAATTTATTTTCTCTATAGGGAATTAAAAATCTTCCTTTTTAAATATTTGACTTGTTAATGACCATGGTCTTTGAAGCAACTGCTCTGTCCAATTCAGAACATTCGGGGAAGGGATGGACCTAGAGTCATGATCGTCAGCGTTAGCTGCATGTCAGAATCACTCAGGGAATCATTTAAAGCTTTCAAGACCTGTATCTTCCTATCCCAATATTATTGGTGTGTTCCGTATTTCTCTCATGTTCCAGATGAAAATCCAAGAAGCCTAAATTTCCCCTTATCGTTCCTGTTCTTCAGGAATGCACAATTTCTAAAATGTCACATTCTCTTTCTTAGCTTCCACATCCCACATGTAACAAGGCAGTGAGAGTTCCCTCTAGTAATCCAAAGACCACAAGGAGTTAACTTGACTACACCATCTCTAGGGCTCAGGTGGCCCACATATTTCCTATAGCCAGCATATCTGATGCAACAGCTTTCCAGCTCAACAGAATTATGTTGTCTGTGTCTTAAAATGCATTGTATGGGATTTGGCATACGTGGTTCTGTTCTAACAACGAAGTCCGTCTCTTTAGAAAATCCTTGGAGAAAACAATGAAGTATATGTAACAGAAGGATATGGCTTAAGCCAAGCCAAGTCACCGTTGCTATCAGCTCTGGAGCAAAGATATTAATGATCTTCAAGTCTATACAATTTGACATAATGAGCAGACAATCATTCCGCCACCCTTTCTTTGTCCATGCCTAGAGTCCATCAGGAACCCTATTGAAAAATGATCCTTGTTCTGTTCTTCTTTTGCTTGCGGTGCTGTTTTTGGCTCCTCTAATCAAATGAGTCATTCCTGGAATGTGCAGTTTGTTTTATGGTTGTGGCACTCTGGGAAGGCAGCGCAGCTCACCTGCCCCACTCTGTGCCTGATTTTAGCTGGGAAGGCTCCCAACATCTGTGTCTGTAATAAAAGACTCTACAAAAGCAAAATAAATCATCTTCTACCTCCATTTCTCCTGCCCATTAAAGGCTGGTCACCTACAGTCCTGATCCTGGCCCCAAATCGGGCTGCAGCATCTGATCTGATGGCATAAGGGGAGATCAATACTTGCCACCATAAAAAGTCAATGGAACATAAATTAGGAAGAGAATATTTTCTAACTCTGGCCCCAAGCAGTGACTGGTTGGGTGCAAGCCATGCTGTTGGTCAATGAAAAGAGAAAGCAGCTTTACTTAGCAGCAGGGTAGACTCTACTCAGCTTGTGTTATCTGCTATTCCTAGTTCTCTTTATTGATCTCCCGATAATGAATTGAAAGGTGATTATCCTCTCCGAAGTTTTTCAAGAGTTCGCTACGAAACGTTATCCGCAAGTTTCTAGCTGTGTCTAAAGAAGTACTTGGAATTAATCCAGGCTTTGGGTTTGCTGGGTGTAAGCATTCTGAGCACGTAAGACGATTTTGGCCCCCAAATGAGGTCTTACCTAGTACTTACAAGAATGTTGTAGAATTGTAATTAAGTTGGCTGCTGATGAGAGAATGCACCTGCTCTCTGTCCCTTCTTTGGCTAATTTACCTTTTCCTTTTCTTTCTTTCTTTCTTTTTTTTTTTTTTTAAGATTTAATTTATTTATTTGACAGAGACACAGCGAGAGAGGGAATACAAGCAGGGGGAAGTGGAGAGGGAGAAGAAGATATCCCATTGAGCAGGGAGCCCGATGCGGGGCTCGATCCCAGGACCACAGGATCATGACCCGAGCTGAAGGCAACTGAGCCACATAGGTGCCCCAAATTTACCTTTCCCTGATATGAGGCCTGAGACTTTTACATTTCTAAAACCCCAGTATTTTTTTCTCAGTTTAAAATTAATGCAGATTTTTTTGAAAATAATTCAAGAAACCAAGGAGAGTAAGGGAGAAAAAAATAAGCCTCATCTGTGCCACAATCCATAATTACTGATAGCGTGTGACCATATCTGTTTCTAGCCTTCTGTGTATATGTGTGTGTGTGTGTGTGCTCTCACACACGCATATTTTTCAAAAGTGGGAATGCAGTAGGGGTAGTATGTGCTCCTTATGGGAACGAAATAAATAGCATCCGTCTTTCCCACTGGTTTTGAATTGAGAATTAGCAACAAAGGTTTAATGCAAACAGAGGTCAAAATAGCACCTTAATTACTGGTAGAATCTTAAGATTGGAGGGTGTTTTTATAGCTGCAGTCGGGAGAACTTCTTAATACTGAGACTTCTTACTGGAAAGACTTCATATAATTAACGAGATCACTGACAATAACATGCCCACCTTCCCGTAGTCCTTTACTGCATGTCTCTTTGATGGAACCCAGGTACAAAATTTAAAAGTGAGTGTAAATGAGAAAGTGACAAAGAAGACAGTTATATGAAGGAAGCAGAAGATGGGGCACCTGGGTGGCTCAGTCAGTTAAGCGTCAGCCTGGGGTCGAGCCCCGTTTCAGGCTCCCTGCTCAGTGGGAAGCCTACTTCTCCCTCTCCCACTCCCCCTGCTTGTGTTCCCTCTCTCGCTGTGTCTCTTTCTGTCAAATACATAAAAATCTTAAAAAAAAAAAAAAAAAAAGAAAGAAAGAAGCAGAGGAGTCTACAGAAATCCAAAACCCCAACTCTTTTAGCTTGCCAGGTACCAGAACTAAGAGAACTTCACAGATTGGTCACTCTCTGGGATCTTCTAATAATCTACAAGGGGGAAAGTTTACTCTGTCATCCCAGCATAATCTTTTCTCCTAGTTTTTTTGATAGTGAAGTCAGTATTTTTAGTTTTATGATTACTTACCTTTGTATTTCCACCATTAGAACTAAACTATTTTGAACTGTAACTCCAAACTCTCAACATCCTTCTTTTTTTTTTTTTTTTTAAAGCTGAGCCCATGAACCACCTGCCCTTTCTCTAACTGTCCCCAACTCTGGTCAGCTGTGCCATGGTTTAATATCAGAAGAGAGCAAACTTTTGTCTGCCTTTTTTTGTAACCAGAGTTAAAAGTCTTCAAAACTGTGTCAGTAGGTTGATTCTAAAAATTAAAATTAATGTACCAAAATGTTTGCATTTCTGTGGTTTGTAAAATCGTTAATCTGAACAAAAATGCTCTCATTGCAATTCTGTCTATATATATATAAATCCTGTTCCACTCAAGGGAAGCTTCTCCTTTTGTATGTTCCACTAATGAATCAAAATCATGCCTCATTTTAGTTACTTCATCTACGGTCCCGGATATCCTCATTTGGAATTTTGTTTTTCCTCAATACTAGGTCATTCTTTTGGATCAAAGCGATTCTAGTGGGTGTGCAGTGGTATCTCATTATGGTTTTAATTTGCATATTCCTAATAACTAATGATGTTGAGCATCTTTTCATCTTATGTCTGTGCAGATGTTTTGCCCATTTTTTAAAAAGATTTTATTTATTTATTATTTGGGGCGCCTGGGTGGTTCAGTCATTAATCGTCTGCTTTTGGCTCAGGTCATGATCCCAGGGTTCTGGGATCGAGCCCCCACATCGGGCTCTCTGCTCGGCGGGAAGCCCGCTTCTCCCTCTCCTACTCCCCCTGCTTGTGTTCCCTCTCTCTTGCTGTGTCTCTCTCTGTCAAATAAATAAATAATATCTTTATTTATTTATAATTTATTTAGAGGTTGTGGGCAAGGGGAGGGGAAGAGGGAGAGAGAATTTCAAGCAGACTCTCAGCTGAGTGCAAAGTCCAATGTTGGCCTTCATCTCATGACCTTGAGATCATGACCTGAGACAAAATCAAGAGTTGGCCGCTTAACCAACTCAACCACCCAAGTGCCCATTTTTAAATTGGGTTGTTGGTTTTCTTATTATTGAGCTGTAGAGTTTTTTTCCTATATTTTAGATAGGAGCTTTTTTATTAGATATGTGATTTAAGACATTTTCATATCTTCTTCCATCATATTTTTATATCTTCATATAAAACAATCTGTGGATTGTTTTTAATTAATGATGCCTTCTGAAGAGCTACAGTTTTAAAATTTGATGAAGTTCAATTTATCAACTCTTTTCTCTTAAGGATCATTATTTTAGTGTTCTATAGGAAATCTTTGCCTAAACCAAGGTCATGAAGATTTCCTCCAACATTCATCTAGAAGTTTAATACTTTTACCTTTTACATTTAGGTCTATTATTCATTTTGAGTTAATTTTTTTATGAGTATAAAGCAAAGTTCGAGTTCTTTCTCTTTCTTTTCTTTTTTTAAAAATTTTTTTATTTTTATTTTTATTTTTTTTCATGAAGGCCCGAAGACCACCCTTGGTTTTGATGGATTCAGGACTCACAAGATGCAGAAAACCTGTTATATTTGTGGTTATAATTTGTTGCAGGAAAGTTTATTACAAACTAAAATAAGCAAAGGAAAAGGATGTTTGGAGCACATTTCAGGAAATCCAAGTACAGTCCCCTGCTAGTTTTGCATAGATGATGTTCAGTTGGGCCAGCAAAAATGGGTGACAATGCATGGAAAGTGTTGCCAACCATGGAAGCTCACTTAAGTTCAGCATTTTTATTGGGGTATCAGCTCACGTAGGCATGGAACATCTACGTGGCTGACCTTAGGTTCTTAGTCTCCCATCCTCAAGAGGTCAGCAGATACAGCATAATTCAGTCATATAAAAACTGGTGTTCGGGGCGCCTGGGTGGCTCAGTGTGTTGAGCCGCTGCCTTCAGCTCAGGTCATGATCCCAGGGTCCTGGGATCGAGTCCTGCGTCGGGCTCTCTGCTCAGCGGGGTGCCTGCTTCCCTTCCTCTCTCTCTGCCTGCCTCTCTGCCTACTTGTGATCTCTCTGTCAAATAAATAAATAAAGTCTTTAAAAAAACAAAAATAAAAACAACAACAAAAAATACTGGTGTTCACCACATATCACTTTTAGTTTAAACTGTTAGGTATGACCCAAAGGTCTAGATACACAAACACACTCTTACCAGATGTGGTATTGCAAAGACTTGCTCAGAGCTGATTTTCTAGAAGTTGGTCAAGGGCCAGTTCTAATGTATTTGGAGTGTGCAAGGTTTAGGCAACCTAGGTCTCCTGAGTCAACACTTTACTGCTCAGATACCAGTTGTCCCAGCACAGGTTGTTAAAAGCAAACCATCTTTTCCCAGTTGGTACCTACCTAGAATATCAATTGACCACAAGTGTAACGGTTTATGTCTGGTTTCTATTCTGGTTCAATTGATCTTTATATGTTTATCTTTATGCCAATACCATGCTGTTTTGATTTCTTTAGCTATATAATAAGTTTTGAAATCAAATATTATAATTCCTCCAACATTGTTCTTTTTAAAAACCGTTTTGGGCCTTGCAATGTTATATAACTTTTGAGATCCAGCCGCATCAATTTCTACAGAGGAACCTCCTGGAATTTCAATAGGGATTACTTGAACCTGTAGATCAGTTTGGGGAGAATTGCCATCTTAACAATATTGAGTCTTATAATCTGTGACCATGGGTTAACTTTCATTTATATATTGATATTCTTTAATTTCTCTTCATAATGTTTATAGTTGCTATTATGTAGGTATTATTCTTTTTTTTTTAAGATTTTATTTATTTATTTGACAGCGAGAGATCACAAGTAGGCAGAGAGAGAGGAAGGGAAGGAAGCAGGCTCCCTGCCGAGCAGAGAGCCCGATGCGGGACTCGATCCCAGGACCCTGAGATCATGACCTGAGCTGAAGGCAGCGGCTTAACCCACTGAGCCACCCAGGCGCCCCATGTAGGTATTATTCTTTATCATTATTTCTATATATTCTATTTTTGATGCTACTGTGAAAGAAATTGCATTGTTAAACTCAATTTTTGATTATTTTTCTGTGGGGGAGGAAAGTTATGTGGTCTTTGTCCTCTCCCTTTCTCTTCGTGTGTCTTTTCCATCTTGGACTAATTTGTTTATTGCTTAAAATTACTCTCTTTAAAGACACTTATCACAGAGGTCTGTGACTTCCTGTTTTAATTTCCTGGTTGCTTTCTAGGCCTGATTCATAGCAATCAACCTGAGATTTACTTTTTCACGGTATTTCTTAGATCCTACATCTTCTTGTTTTGGTATTATTTGTATTTTATTGATGAACATCTTCAAATAATTCCTAAGAAAGAGTAAATGGACGGTAAATATTTGAGTTGCATATCTGGGAATGACTATACTTTGCATTAGTACTTGAAATAATAGTCTGCCTGGCTGTAGAATTTTATTTTTGAAATTATTTTCCCTTTGGACTTAGAGGACTTATTCCATGGTCTTCTGGAATTCATTGTTGTTCTGATAAGACTAATGTTAGTTTGATTGTTGTGTCTTCCTACCAAAGTTTCTAGGCTTTTCTCTTGGTCTTTGGAGGTCTGAAATGCCACCAGGGTAAGTCTAGATGGTTAATCTCTTTTCATTCCTTCCACTTAGCGGTCACTGGAACCATTTAATTTGAAAACCTATTTTTCAATGTTGCGAATATTTTCCTCATTATTTCTTTGACAATTTCCTACTTAATATTTTTCATTTCTATGTTCCTGCTATATCTGCAAGTTAGACCTTAAAACTCTGCGTCTGATCCTTTGGGTCTTTGTATTTTTTCTTTTTTGATTCCAATTTCTTGGGTTCTGCTTGCACAGAATTTTGATGACTGTATTTTTTTTTATTTTCACAACTGTGCTTCTTTCCTGTAGTAATAAAGTTCCTAGTCTAACATTATTATAATGAATTAAAAACCTCTTACAGAGCTGAAAGAATAATTTAACAAATATTAACTTCTTCCCACATTGGCCTCTCTTCATATTTACATGTATGTCTTTGCTATGGACCATTTGAAAGTAAATTGCAGATATAATAACCATTTACCCCTAAATGTTTTAGAAATTGTGTATATAATAACCATTTACCCCTAAATATTCTCATAAGAATAAGGATATTTGTTTCTACACCACAGTACCATTATCACAACTAAGAAAGTTAGTAAATATTCAATAATATCCTATAGTATTCTACCATATTCAATTTCTTTAGTTGTCCGAAGACTATCTTTTACATTTAGAAAAACATAGGTTCACATTCTGCACTGGTTGTTACGACTGACTCCTTTTAACTTAGAACTGACCTTCGCACTCCCACAATGCTACCAACTTTTTCTTGTAGAGTGTCCCATATTCTAGATGTGCCTGATTCGTCCTCACAGTATCATTTTACCTGCTTCCCCATCCTCTGTATTTCCTCTCGTTTTGATTCAGAGGACTGATTATGTTCAGGTTAATTATTATGCCATGAAAATTTTGTAGGTTAAGTTGTATACTTCACAATGTCTCACACAAGAAGGTAGGTACATTATGTCAGGCTGTCCTGGTAAGAATATTGCTAGGTGTGCTTGTTTTAAGATCTGCCCGTCTCCCCATCAAATGGTACATTTTCTCCTTTGCAATCAACAGGTTATCTCTGGGTTTATTAGGTGTTCCAAAGATCTTTCATCTGATGGTTATAAGCATTGATTGGTTATGTTTACCTGACCATTATTACATCAGAAGTTGCAAAATGGTGATTTCCTATTTCTGTAATTCCTTGTACATTTATTAATAGACCTTTTTTGCAGAGGAGAGATTTAAAAAATCTTTCTCATTTTGAGTTTTACTGTGTATACAATTTTTTTTACATTTAAAATGTTGTAATAAATTATAATTACTATTTTATTCAATGGCCAAATTGTTCCAAGTCTGACCATGGGGAGCTGATTCAAGCTAGCTTTCTGCATCCTTTTGTCATGACTCAGGGCTCTTTGGAGACTTCCTTACGTTTTCACCCAGCATGTGCCACATTGGCTAGTACATTCTGTGCCCCAGAGATGGAATCAAGCATTTCTCCAAGGAGTCCTAGTTCCTTTCAGTGGGGTATGGTAGTTAGAAACCAAGATATGAGTACGTGGTTTGTTCCTTGCTACTAGGTATCATTGGTGCTAGGCCCTTCCTATAACTAGAGCTGGAGAAATCTTTAAAAAACTTCATACTATTTTCAGTTCAAACTTAACCTTATAAGGTTTTTTTTAAAAAACCCTTATTTTATACTGGTATATTTTTTCCACTGAGAATTTACACTTGACATTTACATTTAACACTGAGAATCTTTGTTTTTAACACCACTAATGTACTGGTTTGCTTTATCCTATGATATACATAAAATAATTTCTAAAGTACAATCTTACTACCAACAATAAACATACAGAGTACACTTTGACATATCTTTGCAGTTCTTTTTGTCCTTGGAATGTATCACTGTAAGAAAAAACAGTTTCCTATACTTAAAATAATTCTTTTCCCTGTGTGGTTATTGATTTTATACACTTAGGTTCATTTGTTTCTGGTGTTCAATGTTTTGGGTTGCTACATTTCTGTTTTTCTAGCTAGTTCCCTGCTCTGATTTTTTTTTTTTTTTTAGATTTTTATTTATTTATTTGACAGACAGAGATCACAAGTAGGCAGAGAGGCAGGTAGAGAGAGAGGGTGGGGAAGCAGGCCCCCTGCTGAGCAGAGAGCCTGTTGGGGAGCTCAATCCCAGGACCTTGAGATCATGACCTGAGCTGAAGGCAGAGGCGTAACCCACTGAGCCACACAGGCACCCCCCCCCCCTTATTTTTAAACCGATTTTGAGAGAGGGCACATGTGTGGGCATAAGCAGGGGAGGGGGAGAGGGAGAGAGATAAGCAGACTCCCTGCTAAGCAAGGAGTCCCACCAGGGGCTCAATCCCAGGTTCTTGATCCCAGGACCCTGAGATTATGACCTGAGCCAAAGGCAGCTGCTTCACTGACTGAGCCATCCAGGCACCACCGCCCCCACCCCCCCACCCCCCAACCCAGCCGCTATGATCTTCCAAAGTGGGTGAGCGAGGGAGTCTGCAAGGCTGGAAGAAGAAAAAGGAACTTGTTCTCTCCTGTGTCTTCCCTGTGAGGCTCTTTGTCTCTTTCCTGTCCCTGTGCATACCACCTGAGCCGTACTTTTTACTCCTGCAGGCTGAGTGCCTCCCCACAGAAGCAGCCCGATTCAGTTTGCATTTCCTCTAAATACTTGCAGACCCAGCTCTCCCCAGAGGTCTGGCCCACGGAGCCTTCCTTTGAACCCTGTGACCCCAGCACTGGCAAGTGACCGCTCCTCAAATGTCTGAGTTTCAGCTTAGCGAAGCTTTGAAAGTTTAAGAATTTCTAAGTCTTAATATTTCCAACATCTGCTCATTATCTTCTTACCCTAAAGGTGGTAGCTGCTTCCTGTGGGCATGGTCTTTCTGATACATTTATGCTCTTGTTTTTATCCTTGCAGCCATCTAGTTAACAACTTTATACCTAGTTAGCAATGCTTTGTATTAAATCCCCTTTGTTCAAACGACTGGCGTGCTTTTGTCTCCTGACCAAACTATGACTGAAACATGTGGTCTCGCATAAAAATCTTTACTCAAAGAAGACTTCCTTCCATCCCAAGTCTTTCAAACCCATTATACCTACCCCCCTGAGGTAATAATTTTATTAGTCAATGTATTGTTGACCATCTTGACAAAATTAATCAAACACATATGCATGCATGTACAAACATTCTCTTATGTAGAGGTAGTGTGTTTTCTGTGTAAAAAGTAGTGTAACCTAGGTCAACCTTAAACATTGAACGACAAAGGTTACTGAGAGGCAGATGAGTTTATCTGAGAATAGCAGAGGAATTGCAATTGGGGACACACAAACTATGGCAAACCATAGACAAGGTCCAAGAACAAAGGAGGAGAACGTCCCTTTATGGAGGAAAGGAACAAGTTGGAAGGGGTTGCTCTGAACAAAAGTGCTTTGGAGGAAAATGAGGGTTCTGAATGGTGGCATTTCTCACTGGGTGCAGGAAGGACAGATTGAGAGGAAATCTTCCTACTTCCTGCTTAACGCTGTCCAATATTCACTGCCACGGGGGGTAAGAATTCTTCCCTTTCTCCATTTTGAATGAAATTTTCTTTATTCATTTTCACACATATATACTGCTCTGTACCCTGCTTATTCACTAAGTCTTACGTCCTGGAAGTCCTTCCAGATTTGTTCTTAAAGCTCATTCCCCACTGGGTGGGGGCACCATAGTTCCACCTATCTTTGGCTAATGGATGTTGGGATTGATTCTAATATTTGTTGATGTTGCAAATACTAGAGTGAATCACCATTTTGAACATTTATTGTTTGTATCTCTTCAGGTGGAATCCTAGAAGTGAAATTACTGAGTCAAAGGGTAAATTGGTATATATTTTTATTATAGTTTTACAAAGTATTTCTCCATAGGACTGTATCATTTTCTATTATCAGAACTGTATGAAAGTGTTTGTTTCTCAGTTTTGCTAATTGTGTTGCCAACTTTTTAAATTTTCACCATTTTCATAAGAATGACAAAAGACATGACATCTCAGTGTGTTTTAATGTGTATTTTTAAAATTATAGTGAAATTGAGGTTCTTATTGTAGGTGTCAAGGTCATTTGCCTTTCTTTTTCTATGTGTTGTCTCTTTATTCCATTTTTTCTATGTGTTTTGGCCTTTTTCTTCTTGATAGTGAAAAGTGGTTAAGATAACAGAGAGAGGAGTTCTTGTTTGTGATATATGTTGTAAATATTTTCTTCTGGCTTGCAATTTTTCTCTTTACTTTGCTTATAGTGCTTTTTTAAAATTCAGATATTTAAAATTTTTCATATAGTCAAAATTTTAATCTATCTTTTTGACTGTTTCTGGGTTCTGAACGAAAAGTCAGAGTCCTCTAGTACTTGCAGCCATCATTTTAATATTGAAGAATTCTTGCATGCTCTGTGATGTTTCCTTTCCATAATAATGTGCTGTTATCCCACGAAAGTAATAACTCCTTGAGTCTCCTAGAGGGTATCAGCTAGGGACTTTAAAAGTTCTCTTTTCTTCCCTATTCCTCTGGAATCATTTTTGTTTTTTTTGTTTTTGTTTTTGTTTTTTTTCTGTTTGTCTTTATCCTCTTTGATGTATATTTTGTTCTTGAAAATCTAGTTAGTCTTACATTTAAGAAAAGATCTATAAGCAGCTAGAGTGGTCACCAACACAAAGGACTTCTCTTTGGGTTGAATGGAAGCGATTTCATAGGGAGAGTCGCTGCCAGGGTGTGAAGAAGGAGGACATTTTCTGGAGGTCCTAACACACACACCCTCAGAAGCTATCCTGACCAGTAGAAGGAATTTTTGCCTGTAAGTATATTCTAGGATGCCTGTTAAGATTGGAGTTTGTGAGTAAGGAGGCTACTGCAGTGCTTACAGATCTTAATGTACTCCTCTTGATGTTTTCTTTTTAAGATTTATTTATTTTAGAGAGAGAGAGAGAGAGAGAATACGAGAGTGGATGTGGGTGAGGGAGGGGCGGAGGAGGGAATCCTCAGAGGCCCCACTGAACAGGGAGCCTGACTTGGGCTTGATCCCAGGACCCTGAGGTCACGACCTGAGCTGAAACCAAGAGTCCCATGCCGGACCAACTGAGCCACCCAAGCAGCCCAGTACCCTCCTTGTTTTGATCTCTACTTCTTGCTTCCATACCTTATTGGACCTTTCATCTCTGAGTCCAGAAGCCTTCCAAAGGTTTTTCTTCTAATCTCACAGTTTTCATGTATATTATAGTCTACATTTCTTTCCTTTTTTTTTTTTTAAAGATTTTTTTTTTTTTTTTTAAATTTGACAGGCAGAGATTACAAGTAGGCAGAGAGGCAGGCAGAGAGAGAGGAGGAAGCAGGCTCCCTGCTGAGCAGAAAGCCTGATGTGGGGCTTGATCCCAGGACCCTGGGATCATGACCTGAGCCGAAGGCAGAGGCTTTAACCCACTGAGCCACCCAGGCGCCCCTATAGTCTACATTTCAAATTTGTTGAAATTCTGCATTCATGTATGTCATCCCCTAATTTTCCTTTCTAATGTGGGATTACACTCTTTTCATTTTTTTTTTTTTTTTAAGATTTTATGTTTTAGACGGAGAGGCAAACCGTAAGAGACTCTTAATGTTAGAGAACAAACTGAGAGTTGATGGAGGGGAGGTGGGTGGGTGATAGGCTAGATGGGTGGTGGGGAGGAAGGGGGACACGTGCTGTGATGGGTGCTGGGTGTTGTATGTGAGTGCTGAATCTTCTGAAACCAGTTCTCCTGAAACCAGTATCATACTATATGTTAACTAAATGGAATTTAAATAAAAATTAAAAAAAAGAAAAGTCAAGGAAAAAAAAGAAAAAACAATAAATTGCAAATGAATTAAATAATGTTTTAAACAAGACTGAATTATAGAAAAGGTTTTTTCTTGTATGAAATGAGGTTCAGATATAAACTTTTATTAATATGTACATTTCTTTGTAATTACATCAGGTGATTTAAAATTCATTTACTCCCAGAAATGACATTCCCAAATGAACAGATATTTGGAGGATGCTTTTTTTAAAAGTTGCTATAATTTATTTATTTATTTTTCAATTTAATTTATTTTCAGTGTTCTAAGATTCATTGTTTGTGCACCACACCCAGTGTTCCATGTAATACATGCCCTTCTTAATACCCACCACCAGGATCACCCAACCCTCCCACCCCCTGCCCCTCTGAAACCCTCAGTTTGTTTCTCAGAGTCCACAGTTTCTCATGGTTTGTCTCCCCCTCCAATTTCCCCCAACTCACTTCTCTCCATCTCTCAATGTCCATCGTGTTACTCCTTATGCTCCACTAGTAAGTGGAACCATAGGATAACTGACACTCTCTGCTTGACTTATTTCACTCAGCATAATTTCCTTCAGTCCCATCCATGTTGACCCAAAAGTTGAGTATTTGTCTTTTCTAATAGAGGCATAATACTCCACTGTATATATGGGCCATATCTTTTTTATGCATTCATTTGTTGAAGGGCATCTTGGCTCTTTCCAACATTGAGATACCACCTGACATCAGTCAGAATGGCAAAAAATAACAAGACAGTAAACAACATGCATTGGAGGGGATGTGGGGAAAGGAAACCCTATTATACTGTTGGTGGGAATGCAAGTTGGTGCAGCTACTTTGGAAAACAGCATGGGGATTCCTTAAGAAATTAAAAAATAGAGCTACTCTATGACCTTGTAATTGCACACTGGGTATTTACCTCAAAGATAGAGCTGTAGTGAAAAGAAGGGCCATCTGTACCCCAATGTTCATGGATAATGCTTTTCTCTAAAAGTGGAAACATCTTGATAATGACTGTGGTAACTTGCAAATTCTTAATTACATAAAAAAATTAGAAAGTTCTTAATTTTTTTCTCCTTTTCTTAGCATTGACTACAATATAGCATTTTCATATTCAGTTATATTTAACTTTATAAATCTCCTCTTATCAAAACCTAACAAAGAGTGTTATGAATATTACTTATTCATGTTGTTCAGCAAAATGTACAATCTTGAAGAAAAATTTAAAAACCCTCCTAAAAAAAAAGAATATAAGTATTCCTCTACACCTAGCATGGGGCTCAAATTTAAAACCCTGAGATCAAAAACCTGCATGCAAATAGCATGGAGGACATGGGGGAGTTAGAGAGGAGAAGGGAGTTGGGGGAAATTGGAAGGGGAGGTGAATCATGAGAGACTATGGACTCTGAAAAACAATCTGAGGGGGTTGAAATGGCGGGGGGGGGGTGGGAAGTTGGGGGAACCAGGTGGTGGGTATTATAGAGGGCACGGATTGCATGGAGCACTGGGTGTGGTGCAAAAATAATGAATACTGTTACGCTGAAGATAGATAAAAAATAAAAAAAAATTGGCATGCTCTGTTGACTAAGCCAACCAGGTACCTCTACCCTTTTCATATTTTAATATTATTTTAATGGATCTTTGAGGGATAAAGAAGAAAAACACATGTTCGGGTTACCAAACTCTAACCAGAAGTCTCTGGTCCAATTCATCTTGTAAGTCAGGTCTCATAGGTCTTGGATTGCTGGCCAGTCTATGCAGGGGTTTTCTTTTGAGTTAGGTTAAAATTTGGTCAAATCAATCAATTCTGTGGAAATTTCAGTTATGCCTAATTTTCTTTACAGTGGACAGTCACTGGACATTCCTGTGACTGTCTGTCTTCTACATCCAGTAGGGGGCACATTTCCAGCCACTTTCTTAGGATACATTTTTAGTTACAGAATTGCTAAGTGAAAGGACATCATCTCTTATGGCTTTTGACATGTCTTTCCTCCAAAATGTTATGCCAGTTTTGTTCCCAGCCACAGTGGGTAAAAGAGGCGCGTTTCTGAAGCCTCACTGACAATGAATATTATCAATTTATTTAATCTTTGCAAGTTTCAAAAGCAAAGGCATTATCGAATGCAAGAACTCTTATGTTGGTTTTGGAGGTAATGATGGTATTTGTTTCTACTCATGGAACATATAATTTGTGTTATGAATTATATCCTGGTTTTCACAATAGTTCTGTATGATGTGAACTGAATTACATTTTGTAGATGAGTAGGAGCTCCGGAAGAGTTAAGTAACAATTACAAGGTCATGCAGCTACTGAGTGATTTATCTCGTGTTTTAACTGGTTTCTGTGCTCTTCCTAAAGATAGTTGGAGGCAGAATTTTGTGTAAAATCATAGTAAAGATATGTAAATGTTATTAATAGGGCTGTGAATGTTTGGAAATCCTGTATTTGGTGATGATGAGAGATCAGTGCTTTCTGCCTTCTGACAAAGCCCGGAGGAACAGGATGAAGCAACTATGATCTTTTCCCTCTTACGTGACTTTTACATCATTTCAAATACCAGTTATATTCTGAATTGCTTTGCATCATTGGTACACATCCCTCACTATTGATGGAAAACAAACATTGATTTTGCTGGTTGAAGTAATAAAATGTTTACATGGTTTATCAGTTCTCTTTTGTTGAGTGAGTGGCAAATTATCTTGAAAGTTAGTGGCTTAAAAATTAAAAAAAATTTTTATCTTCTTTTGGCTTTTATGGGTTAGGAATTCAGGAGTGGCTTAGATGATTCTGGCTTAGAGAGATTTTAGTCAGGAAGATGATCAGAGAGGTGGTTATCAGAAGGCTTGACTGGGACTGGAGAATCTGCTTTCAAGGTGATTTCACTTGTATTTCTGGCAAGTTAGTCCCGCTTAGTGTTTCTCAGCATGTAGACGTCCCCATGGGGCTGCTGGGTGGCCTCCTGCCATGGCAGCTGGCTTGCTCTGGAACAAGTAATCCAAGACAGAGCCAAGCTGAACCTGCACCTTCATTTATGAACCAGCCTTGTCACAATTACCATTTCCACAGTATCCTCTTGGCCGTCCGGGTCAGTCCTAGTCAACATGGAGGGAACTCCACAAGGGCATGGATACCAGGACACAGGAATCACTGGAGATCATCTTAGAGGCTGGTTAGTACACATGGTAATATCCAAGCAGACAGTGAATATAAGATACACTGACCCTGGTGGGTTTATGTCAAGACAGATGAGATAGATAGATCTCTACTCATATAAAAACAGAATAACAACTTTCCCTATCTTATAACAGTAAGAAAATGAGGTCTGGTTAGAATTCTTTTAGAAATGAATGCAACTCTTTGTCTAAAGTGGTTGTCCTTCAGTCTCAGTATTTATTGGACAATGTTAATTGAATAACTTTTTGCCCCAGACAAGCACTAGGCAAATTTACTTCTTTCCTACAACATTTGCATTATTATTTCTGTTTTACAGATGAAGCCTAAGAGAGATTGAGTGGCAAACCCAAGGCTACTTAGTTCAGTGGTGCTTGAGTTTCATCCCTGGGTCTTCTCCTTTGCCCGGTTGTGTTTCACCACACTGAAGTCCTAGGAGCCCCAGATTTGTGCATGGGGGCTGACCAAGGCAGAGCTGAACCTTATCCCTGATCGCGTAGTGAGAACAGACCTCTAACCTGCCAACTATCTTACTGGAAAAAATAAAGGACCCTGTGAAGTTACAGGAAGAAATTGTGTTTTAACCACAGAGTAATGAGATCTGTTTTTGAGAAAGAAGCCATTTTAAGGATTTCAGCATACCTTAGTGTGCTGACACATTAGTAATACATTTTGGTTCTTTTTTAGCCAGGAGGAGACCGCCACTGAGGCTCCTTTGCAGCAGAGGCCTGCTTTCTCTTCCCCAGCAAGGGAGGAATATGCTTATTCACCAAGTCAGCTACAATTTGTTTTAATAACCTGATAGTGTTTCATCTGGCTTATAAATCACTGCTTAGCCACGAAAGATGTATCTTTTAGGCAAAGATGGTTACCTATTTAAAGTTCTGTGTCATTGTATAGACCTTCAGAATTCTGAGTTAATTCAAGAGTGTAATGATAGGTGTTCAACTACTACATGGTGCTTCAGTATTTTAGGATGTCAGGTTCAGTTTGGTGTAATTCAGTTGGGATCAGCTTTCACGCTTCTTTGAGAGTTGGTCTTGGGTTTTAAAATATTTAAAAATATTGTTCTACCCTTTTCCCAAAATTGGTGGGGATGATGGTGGCCCACTCGAAAGATATTTGAAGAGATAAGATGTTGGAGGTCTATAGGAAACTGGTTGTGCTGGATGGATAATACCTTTTTACTAGAGTGTTATCCCCTGTCTTGCCATTTAATATCCCCTTTATCTGCATCAATATGATCACCCTCATTTTGGTGGTGGTTCTTCTTCTCCACTAAGAGTTTGTTTGTATCCATCACCAGAATTCATGTTGAAACCTCATCCCAAAGGTGATGGTATTTGGAGGTGGGGCCTCTTGGAAGTGATTAGGTCATGAGGGTGGACCTCTCACGAATGGGATTAGTGCCTCTAGTTGAGACCCCAGAGGGCTCCGTCACTCCTCCAGCATGTGAAGACACAATGAAAAGATGGCGGTCTGTCAACCGGGAAGCAGGATCTCACCAGACACCAAGTCCCTGACCTTGAACTTCCCAGACTCCAGAACCATGAGAAATAAATGTTCATTGTTAAAACCACCCACTCTAGGGTATTTTTTGTTAGAGCAGCCCCAACAAACTAAGACAAGGAGGTAGCATCTTGACTTACTTCTGATGATAACACCCAAGGGTCCTGAGTTTCTGTAAACTCCCATTTACCTAGGGAAAAAGGATCTGTCTTAGTTTCCTTTGAAACAAGAAAATTAATCCTAGTTTCACCTGTTATAGCTGTCATATTTTGGAGTCTGTCTTTTCTGACCACACTAAATTTGTTCATACTCCAATTATTCTTTATTATAGCAGCCTGTTTCTTACCTTCAAATTATCTATTCCAGTCTGTAATAATCTTATTTGGTGTTTGTTATCCTCTTTTCCCACTAGAATGTAGGCTGAATCAGTGTGGCTACAAGGTTGGCCTTTGTTCACCACTGTTCCCTAACATCCAACCCTGTGCCTGAGACACAGACAGAGGCCCCAGTAGTTACTTGCTCAATGAATGAATGAGCATTTATGAAATACTCCAAGTTAGACTAGAAGATGATGTCAATGCTTGCCATTGTCACTGCAAGGCCTGACGCTCTTCAACTGCCAGTACTTGCACCTAATTGCCCTAGGGCTTTTTTTTCTTCTTTGCCATTGGGTTATGCTTTCCATTTAGTGAGCTCAGAGGGCCTGGAAAGAAACATACCCTGGGAGCAGCCCTCAACCACTGACTGGAGTTGGTGTAGAGATCCCCTAATTCTCTTGGTCCATTGGGTGGGATAATGGAAGCATTTTTACCTAGGTTCCCTAGTTGTTGCAGCAGAATGAAGCTTCAACCATGCAGTATTCTAGCCCCAAGTCAACGCCCTTTTTTAGCTTCTCCCCATTCCTTCTTTGCTTCACTTCCCAGTTCCTTGCTGTTTTCCTGTGACGTCCGCAATAAACCCCTTGCACTTAAAACCTTGCCTCAGGGTTGTCTTCTGGACAGCCCAAACCAAGATAGCTAGGACACAAAAGTTCATGAAAGCTTTACAGATTTTTCAGACTCTATCTCTAAATGAGGGATCATGTACTCTATTTTGAAAGTTAAGTCAGAAAAAAGGTTCTTTCCTTTCCTAAAACGTAGGCCTTACTATTATCTTTTGATTTACTTGTGTACTAAAAGTGTGGCTGGGCGAAAATATCATTGTATTAAATTACTTTCCTACTCTTTCAATTTCACTTTTTAGTATGTAGCATACTTCCAGACCACCTTCTGGGCAATCAAAAACATTATTTTGTGAGTCACCATGCAGAAATGTGGTTAACAATTGAAGAAGGCTTTATGCCACAGTTATTACATGAAAAACATGAAGTTCTTTTAGGGGACACAAAGTTGGAATAAGACCTTTGCCCCCATCTCCCGAGAGCTCGCAGTCCAGTAACGGAGTGAAGCGCACATACGTGAAAACGGAGGTCAGCACTTTGCATTCCGAAAGGAATGTGCTGCAGGGTTCCAAAGTAGACTCGAGAGAATTCTTGTGAGGAACTGTGCAAGATGGGACCTAAGGCTAAGTAATTTTGCAGAGGAAACACTGTGGACAGACAGGAAGGTTGGAAACTACAAAGCATGGCAACAGGACAGCCTTTACTCTGGTTTTGTAGAAGGAGAGAGTCATGATAGATAATGTTGAAAGGCAGAAATAAATATCTTCTGAGATACTTTATATTAGGACAATGGAAAGTTCACAGAAGTTGGGACAAAATGTTAACAGCTGCAGTGGACCCATTACTGCTCTGCTCATAAAGTCACCAGCTGGTTTACTCATAGGGAAATATCCCCTAGGTATCACCCATTCATTCCCAAACACAACCCCTACCCCCTGACGAGAGGAGCTTCGAGTCCTCTAGATCAGGGGTCGACCAACTTTTTCTGTAAAGAAGTAGATGGTAAATATTTTAGGCTCTATGGGATATATGGTTTCTTTTGTAGCTACTTCATACTACCGTTGCCGTGCAAAATCAGCAACAGATTGTACATGAATGGATGTAACTGTGTTCTAATAGAACTTTATTTTTCAAAAAGCCAACTGGATTTGGCCTACGGGCTATATTTTTTTGACCTTATGATAGACTAATTCTGGGCAAGCTGAAATGTCCCAAATGACTTGCTCTTTTATTAGGTAACATTTGCATTGAAACTCAAGTCATCAGGGGCACCAAGGTGGCTCAGTCAGTTGGGCCTCCAACTCTTGCTTTTGGCTCAGGTCATGATCTCAGGCTCATGGGATAGAGCCCCATGTCGGGCTTTGTAGTCAGTGTGGAATCTGCTTGGCCCTCTCCCTCTGCTCTTCTTCCTACCCCCTGCTTACACTTCTATCTCTCAAATAAATAAATTAAAAAAAAATCTTAAAAAAAAAAGAAACTCTGTCTTCAGTGTTTTAACAGGAAAGGTGCAATAGGGCTAGAGGAGAATATTGAGGGTGGGGAGGTAGAATCTCCAGTGCCCAGCCAATGGTATTGGGTAGATAGCTGCTTATACATATATTGGGTCATATATCCAGTCCCATGGGCTTAGGACTCATGATCTCAGGATGGAGCTAAAGGACTGTAACAAAAAAGCGAGGCTGGAATTGAACAATGTAGAGACAGAGTAGCCTGAGCCAGTTTAGCCATCCATTGACAGCACCATGAGATTCTTGTGGGCTAGGATTGGAGAGTATATTAGTTTGCTAGAACTGCCATGATAAACAACCAGAAACTGTGCATAATACGTCAATTTGTTTTCTCTTAGTTCTGGAGGCTGGGAGTCTGAGGTCAAGGTGTTGGCAGGGTTAGTTTCTTCTGAGGCTTCTCTAAGTGGTTTGTAGATGGCCGTCTTCTCTCTGTGCGTGTCTCCTAATCTCTTCTTAAAAAATTACCTGTCCTATTGGATTAGGGTCAACCCTAATTACCTCATTTAATTTAATTACCTCTTTAAAGATCCTGTCTCTACAGTTAGTCACATTCTGTGGTACTAGGGGTTAAGATTTCAACATACAAATTTGTGGTAGGGAATAGTAATTTAGCTTATTAACAGGGAGATAGCGATAGGATGTGTAGATATGTATATGAGTTTGTATGCAAATAAGGTGAAGTCAGGCTCATCCAATCTCCCTGTTGTGAAGAAAGAGTAGCTGAGCAGAAAGAATAGGAGAAGGAAAGACCAAAAGCAGGACAGAAAAAAACAGAGAAGAGGCTGGAGGCAGTGTGGAAGAAAGAAAACATGGTTACAGAGATTAGGAGGAAGAGGAGAAGTAGGTTTCAGAAAAAGCGAGAAAGGGCTACACCCTAATATGGCGAATGAATAGCAGTGATTAACAAAGCGGGTGGTGGTGGCAAGGGAAGGTCAGGATGGCTGAATAGTTGAAGAACAGTGGTCAGGCAGACCCGAAGAAGAGAAATAACCTATTCATATATATTTTCCCCAAGAAAAATGCCAGCCATCCTCTAGAAAATCAATGTTAGCTGTAAATTTAGGCAGAGGCAAGCTGGTATGTTTTGTAAATGTGGGAAAAACAGGCTCATGATAACATAAAACTATGATGGTGTATATTGGAGGTCTGTCTACCTGTGTTCCACACTGATAGAATGTTAGCTTCTGTAGTACTCTGAATTTAGTACTCTGAATTTTATATGGATTCATTGCCAAATAATAGTGAAATGCGATTTTTTACTGTATCTCTGACAGTGTTTAGTGCCGACAGTGTTTAGTGTTTAGGATCAGAGAGATAAGGTATGACTTGTCTCCAGAAGGAGTTCACATGTTGCTGTTCAATGTATATTTTTACATATTTATACAATTTTAACACTAAGGAAAACCTTTTATTTCTCCATGCTTTATTTATGTGGGCACTCATTCCTGTCTGGAAACCTCAGTAGTTGGCATGAAAAGAGACATTTTGCTATAGGCTTTGGGTTGAAAGACGAACACTTATCTTACTGGTATTCAAAATATTTGAGCCAGGAAGTTTACGGACAGGCTTGAAATTTAAACTATAGTTTCTGGGTGTGCACTGCAAACATCAACAAGTATGCAAATTTGCCATTTTACTTGATTCTGCCATTTTGTTAAGGAAAACCCTGATGTAGAATGTACCATGGAAGATAAAAAGAACTATAAGACGTGGATATTTAGGGAGGTTAGTGGTGCAGTATGTACATTCCTCTGCTGGAAAGCTGAAGAATTTATGCTAATGCTTCCCCTTTCACTGGGGCCTCAGGAGAAGTCCCTACTTTTCTAAGATTTCAATCCCTCCTGTCCCCAGTTCTTAAAAAAAAAAAAAAAAAAAAAAAAAAAAGACTTTATTATTTGAGAGAGAGCGAGAGAGAGAGTGATTGTGTGGGAGCACAAGCAGGAGTGGTAAGGAAAGGCAGAGGGAGAAGCTGGCTCTCCACTGAGCAGGTAGCCCCATGTGGGGCTCGATCCCAGGACCATGAGATCCTGACCTGAGCCAAAGGCAGACACTTAACCGACTGAGTCACCCAGTCGGTCCTTTCATTTTGAAAAATTTCAGCCCTTCAGAAAAATATAGTCACCACTCATATAATTCTCTAGATTCACCAATAGATAACATTTTCCTCACATTTGTTTCATTTCTATTTTATTTTCTGCCCATATGTGTATTTCTATGTCTTTAGAATTTTTTTTTCTCAACCATTGGAAAATAAGTGGCAGACATGACATCCTAAATATGCTGCCATATATCACTTAGAACATTCTTTTATGTAATTTCATAACCACCTTCCTTATCTGTCAAGATACTTAACATTAATATAGAAATATTATATTTACATTTTCACAGTTGCTCCAAAGATGTCCTTTAGAGCATTTCCCTCCCCATTTTGAGTCTAAACAAACATCATTTATTGCATTTAGTTGTCCTGCCCCTTTCATTTCTTTTAATCTACAGAAGTATTTTGTCCCCTATAATATTGATAAGTTTAAAGAGTTTAAGCTAGTAGTTTTGTAGATAGTACCTCAATTTGAAATTAACCTAACTGTTTTCTGAGCAGTAGATTCAAGCAAATCATTTTTTGGCAAAGGAATGCTCCATAAATGACATTATGTTTTTCTTATTGCATCCCATTAGGAGGCACATAATACAAATTTGTCTCACTGTTGGTATTATTGTGACTAGATGGTTGAGTTGGTACTTACCAGATTTCTCCAGTGCACAAAGTACCTTTTTCCCTTTTTAGTTAATAAGAAATACAGCAGTCATTCTTTGAGCCCATGTAAGTATTTTATTTTCCAACAAATTATACCCAATGGTTTTATTATCTATGGATAATCCTTTCTTGATTTAGTTATTAAATTGGTGTTTACTAATTGTAATGCTCTAGCCGTTTTTGAAGATGGGGTATCAAAGTCTCCAGCTCTTACTGTTGAATTTTCTATTTATCACTTTGAATCTGTCAATTATACATATTATTATTATTATTTTTTGATGGTAGCTATTCTAGTAGGTGTGAGGTGGTATCTCATGGTGGTTTTGATTTGCATTTCCCTGATGAGAGATTTTAAGCATTTTTTACATGCTTGTTGGCCATTTTTTGTTTGTTTGTTTGTTTGTTTGTTTGTTTTGTCTCTTGTTGGCCATTTGTATATCATCAATGGATAAGTGTCTCTTTAAGTCCCTTGTCCAACTTTGAACAGGGTTGCTTGTGTTTTGTTGTTGAATACTAGGAGTTCTTTACATATACTGGATATTACTCCTTATCAGATAGAGGATTTGCTCTCCCACCCCCATCCCCCTTCTGTGGATTGCATTTTCACTCTGTTAGTTGGATCCTTTGATGCAGTTTTTGATTTTCTGTGGTTCAGTTTATCTATTTTTCTTTTGTTGCCAATGCTTTGGTTATCATATTCAAGAAATTATTGCCAAATGCAATGTCACAAAGTTTTCCCTCTGTTTTCTTCTTTCTTTAGATTTTACATTTAGGTCTTTGATCGAT
The DNA here is from genome assembly GCF_964662115.1 of Mustela nivalis. NCBI lineage: Eukaryota > Metazoa > Chordata > Mammalia > Carnivora > Mustelidae > Mustela > Mustela nivalis. Next base: position 15,959,751 of record NC_139032.1, read on the forward strand.
TTTGTATTGATTTTTATATATGGCTCAAAGTAAGGGTTCATTTTTTTGCATGTGGAATCCAGTTTTCACAGCCTCATTTATTGAAAAGGCTATATTTTACCCATTGAATAGTCTTCCACCCTTGCCAAAAGTCACTTGACCATAGATGTGAGAGTTTATTTCTGGGAAGTCTGTTTTATTTTAATGGTCTGTGTGTCTGTGTTTATGGAATTACCGCACTGTCTTGATTACTGCAATTTTGTGATAAGTTTTGAAATCAGGAAGTATGAAGCTTTTAATTTTTTTCTTGTTTTTCAAGACCATTTAAGCTAATTGAAGCCCCTTGAGATTTCATATGAATTTAGGATGGATTTTTCTATTTTTGAAAAAAAAATCCACTAGAAATTTGACTGGGATTGCATTAAATGTGTACATAGCTTTGACTACTATGGAATCAAGTCTTCCAGTCCATGAACATGGGATGTCTTTGCATTTTTTGGTGTCTTTTATTTATTTATTTATTAGAGCATCCATGCATGTGTGCAAGTAAGGGGGATGGGTGGAGGGAGAGGAAGAGAATCTTAAGCATCTGCGAAGCCAGTCATGGGGCTTGATCTCACAAACCTGAGATTTTGACCTGAGCCAAAATTAAGAGTTGGATGCTTAACTGAGTGAGTCACTCAGGAGCCCTGTTTCTTTTTTATCTTCTTTCAGCAATGTTTTATAGTTTTCAATGTATGTCTTTGGCCTGCTTGTTTAAGTTTATTCTAAAATGTATTCTTTTTAATGCTGTTATAGATAGAATTATTTTCATAATTCACTATTTGGATGATTCATTATTAGTATATAGAAACCTAGAACTGGGGACGCCTGGGTAGCTCAGTTGGTTGAGCAGCTGCCTTCGGCTCAGGTCATGGTCCCAGCATCCTGGGATCGAGTCCCGCATTGGGCTCCTTGCTCCGCAGGGAGCCTGCTTCTCCCTCTGACTCTGCCTTCCACTCTGTCTGCCTGTGCTCGCTTGCGCTTGCTTGCTCTCTGACAAATAAATTTAAAAAATCTTTAAAAAAAAAAGAAACCTAGAACTGATTTTTTGTGTTTGTTGATTTTATATCCTGCTACTTTACTGAAGTCATTTATTAATTCTAACTGGTTTTGTGTGTGCGTATGTGTATGGGTGTGTGTAACATTTGAGGTTTTCTACATATAAGGTCATATTTCTATGAATAGAGATGATTTTAGTTCTTCCTTTTCAATTTAGAAAGGAGCCCAATTGCTCTCTCTAGGACTACTAATACTGTGGCAAAAGTGGACATTCTTTTTTTTTTGAAGATTTTATTTGTTGATTTGACAGACTGAGATCACAAGTAGACAGAGAGGCAGGCAGAGAGAGAGAGAGGGAAGCAGACACCCTGCTGAGCAGAGAACCCGATGCGGGACTCGATCCCAGGACCCTGAGATCATGACCTGAGCCGAAGGCAGTGGCTTAACCCACTGAGCCACCCAGGCGCCCAAAAGTGGACATTCTTATTTTATTCTTATCTTAGAGGAAAAGCTTTTAATCTTTCACTGTTGAGAATGATTTCAGCTGTAGGTTTTTCATATATCTCCTTTCTTATGTTGTAGTTTACTTCTGTTCCTCATTTTTTAATATTTGTAATGAAGCTCTGTTCATTTTTCCTATTTTTTCTTTTTGTTCTTTGGACTGTTTATTTCCCATCAATCTCTCATGAGGTTTTCTAATTCTTTTTTTTTTGAAGAACATTCATATATACTGTTGAGTCCCTTTAGTGATTTTTAAATTTTGGTTATTGAATTTTTAATGCCGGAATTTGCATTTGGTTCTTTTAATTTTTTAAATAATTTTCTTCCATGTTCTCAATTTGATGAAACATTTTCATCATAGCTTCCTTTACATCTTAAAGTATGCTTGCCATTTGTTCTTAAAACGTATTTCTAAAGGCAAATTTGATGTCATTGTTGCATTTCGTATCTGACCATCTCACAGATTTTTGTCTTTTCTTTCCCTTTTTTCCCCCATTCTTCCCTCCCTCTCCTCCTCCCTCCCTCCTTCCTTCCTTCCTTCTTCTCCCCACCAGCTCCCATGTCTGGGTCCCTTTCTTGCTTCCCTGCATGTCTCACAACTTTTTGTTAAAAACTAGTCCACCCTAGATTCTGATTCTCCACCGCCTCTGGGACTTCATTTTGTTGTTTGCTTGATTGTTTAACAACTTGGCTAGACTGTCTTAGTGAATTACATATCCCCCATAATGGGAAGATTTGGTTTTGCTCCTCTTAGAGGGCAGCCTTGGGTATGTGCAAGGTCACTCTGGGATTTCTCTTTTCCTGATCTTTCTGTTACGCTCTTGTCCTCATTTGTTATTGCAGCAAGGTATTGGGCCCCACTAATTGCCAGATGATTGCTCTATTCTTCTAGACCATGTCCCCGGGGCATAAATTGCTCCACACTCTGATCCAATTAAATTTGAACAAGGTAGTTTTTGAGGCCTGTCTTGGAGGTTTGCTCTAACCTCAGGAGGACTCTTAGCTTTTTCCCTGTTTCTCTCTGGTGGATTAGCTGGCCTATGACTTGTAGTTCTTAATTAAGAAGCTATTGTTTTTGAGAGCGTTCTGAGGCTTGAACTTCTCTACCCTCTGTTTCAGATAAAGCCAGTTCCTTTGTGTAGAATTTTAGAATTATTGTTATGAGTCACTGCGGGGGAGTGGAACGTAATATCTTTGAGTCACTATTTTGGGAGCTGGACAAGGTGGCATAGTCTGATCTTCTTGGCTTGTTTCTTCTGATTGGGAACCTGCAATAAGCTGGTGAGAGGATGATTGAGGCCTTAGTTTTCTTGGTCTGTTGCACGTGTTGTCTGTCTTGGATGTTGGGTAGAAGAAGGGATCTTCTTGTGTCTAAATGGGGTGTGTCTGGATCAGGTGGGTGCCCCCAAATGTGGGGCAATAGGCAGTGGAAGTCATTGGCACAGGAGGTGAAAGAATTCCCCCGAGGCCGAACAAAGGAGATAGAAGTTTATTGAAGACACCGCAAGGGAGCGCAAGGGAGCGGTGAGCAGTACCGCAGAGGAGACGGTCTCTGCCAGGAGGTAGTGGGTAGGAGCTGTTTTCAAGGGGTAAGATGAGGAGGTATGGCAATGCATGGAATTCTCCGTATTTTCCTGTCTTTGCCTGGTTATCTGTGCCTGGTCAGTTAGGGCCTGTGGATATTTTTTGATGTGGTCACTTGAGGGGCTTGTCTGGATTCAGCCATGGGGTCCTCATGTGCCCTTTCTGCATCACACGGCTCAAGTCTGTTTGCTTAAAAGTGGCCCCTACACTACTGACATTTTGGCTGCCTTAGATGTGGCTTGGCATATAGGTGAGGTTCGGGGGGTGGAGTCCAAGGAAAGAATTCTTGAGATGTCTTTGGTGCAAAATGGCGGTTTATTAAAGCACGGGGAGAGAACCAGTGGGTAGGAAGAACTGCTGCTCTAGGGTTGTGAGGGGTGTCGGATTATATACTATGGGGTTGGGAGAGTTAAGGAAAAAGGGAGATTCAACTTTCAGAAATAACTTTCATATGCTAAAGGAGACTCACTGGATACGGGAGGCCTTGCCATTGTCAAGTGAAGGTTGTTTACCCCTCTAGTAAGGCGTTAACAGTAGGAGCTTCCTGGAGGAACATTACACTCTGCCCACTTCAAGTATCTGTCAATTTAATTGTATTTACATTTCCTTCTGGAAGCTAACCGGTGATAGAAATGCTTTGTTCTTATAAATTGCTAAGACATTTGTAGATTGAGGGAGACTTGTTTCTTGCAGGATTGTGATCTTTAGAACTTAACTGTTTGTTTTTCCTTTAGGGCAGCCAGGAGTGCCTGAGGAATGTCACATATATGGGGTGGGAGGATTGTGTGTGAGGGGGTGTGGGTGTCAGCTTCTGCTTTGTCCTTGGCTTGCCTTCTGTTCCCTCATCACATCTACTGGGAATTTAGCTGCTTTGACTAGATTCAGAGTTGGAGGGAGTGAGAAATGCGAATGACCTGTCCCTGTGGGTGAGATACTGTATCTCTCTATTGGCAGCTGAGGGAGAGGGAAACCACATTCTTGGCCACACCCACTGAGAATGTCAAACTGAGTTGGGGGTTGGAGGGGAAGAGAGGGAGTAGGTCATGTCTTAAATAATACAGAGTTTCCTAGTTTTTATCAAATTGTAGTAGTTTTTCTTGAATAAATAATAATAATAAGTGTTTTCTTCATTGGCTGTATGCCCTTAGGACAATTTTTTGAAACATGTTGATCACTTATTATTTTTTTAAAGATTTTATTTGGCAGAAAGAGAGAACGAGAACACAAGCAGGGGGAGTGGGAGAGGGAGAGGCAGGCTTCCTGCCTAGCAGGGAACCCAGTGCAGGCTCCATCCCAGGACCCTGGGATCATGACCTGAGCCAAAGGCAGACACTTAGCCAACTGAGCCCCCCAGGCGCCCCTGAGCAGTTATTTTTGTTTCATTGTCAGTAAGTCTCTGGAATTCCTTCTATGATTATCCCAGAAGTTCTTCATCTCTTTTGTAGAAGTTTGGAATCAAGGTGTTAACAAGGTCATGCTCTCTCTAAAGATCCTAAGAGTGGTTGCTTCTTTGCCTTATTGTAGCCTCTGGTGGTTGTTGGCAGTCCTTAGGTTCCTTGGTTTGTGGATTCATCACTCCAACCTCTGCTTTTGTCTTCACTGGTATCCTTTCCCGGTGTGTGTCCAAATTTTCTTTTTCTTATAAGAACAGTGTGACCTCTGTAAGGGCCTATTCTGTCAGAGCGGCCCCACCCCGGTTGAACTGCCATTTTGTTGTTTATGCAGTAAAACTTAAATTGACCCCCCCCCCCCCCAGGGGAGCTTACTTAAAAACAAGTCCTGGAAACCAGTCCCAGGTAACAAAGCCCAAATACAAAGGTGGGTCAGGCCAGGTGGAGACATCCGATAGGGGGGACGTGGCACAGACTGTCTCCCTAGTTACCAAGGAGTATGGGCCCCACCCTTTGGGTACCTTTTGGGCACCAATTCTGACCAAGGTGATAGGCTGGTACAAATGTCTACTAGGGTAAATTGTAATTCAGTTGGCCACCTGTGTGTAACCTAGCATGACTGCAGCTTTCTCTGTGTGTTACAATCTCATTGGCCATCTGTATGTGGCCAGGCCCAACCACATGGCCTTTGCTTTATAAAAGCTAGTCTGTGAAGCTGGGGGCGGGTCGCCCTCTCTGTAAGGGGTGGCCCCGACTGTTTGATGGTTTGTTTGATTCTTGATGATTGGCGTGAAATAAAGCTTTGCTTGACCTTCACTTTGTATCAGTCTCACTCCTTTAATCACGGACCCATTACTGGGGGACCCAACACCTCATCTTTACTTATTTACATCTGCAAAGGCCCTGTTTCCAAATAAGGTCACATTTGCAATTAGGACTTGAACATACCTTTTGGCAGGCACAGTTCAACCTTTGGTACCATTGTGAACGTGTAAGATGTCCACTTGCCTGTGTTCCTGCTGAAAGAGTGTGTTGATGAGTTTTTGAATATTTGCCAAATGTATAGAGCCTAGACAGTAAGTCAGCATTTCTGTTTTCTTTTCCTTTTTTTTTTTTTTTTTGAAGATTTTATTTATTTATTTGAGACAGAGAGACAGAGTGAGCATGAGCTGGTGGAGGACAGAAGGAGAGGAGAGGGAAAAGCAGGCTCCCTACTGGGAGAGGAGATGCAGGGCTTGATCCCAGGATGAGGAATCATGGCTGGAACCTAAGGCAGAGGTTTAACCCACTGAGCCACCCAGGGGCTCTGTAAACCAGCATTTCTACTTCTCTTATTGCAAAGGAAGTGAAATGTTTTTTCATGTGTTTATGTGCCATTTAAAAACTCCTTAGGGATTTTTACATTGTAATTACAAGCACTATTATGCAGATTTTCAAACATGCACAAAAGTAGAGAGACCATTTAATGATCTCCTATATTTCTAACATCTGGCTTAGTCAGTTGTCAACATTTAGCCACTATTATGTCATCTGCTACACTCCTCTGCTCTATGTTTCTTATTCTAAGCATCCTATCCTTTCATCTGAAAGAATACAGTATATAACTCTAATACTTATAGCTCAAGAAAACACATGATAGCAATACCATTTTTTATACATAATGAAACTAATAATGATTCTTTACTTTTATCTAATGTCCAGTCTGTGCTCAAGTTGTCTTAAAAATCGCCTGTTCAGTACAATTTTTTAAACCTATTCCAAGGGACTGGACAAGATCATGTCTAGGGTCTTCTTTTATTTTAAAATTTGAAGATTTATCCTCTGATTCTACATAATAAATGAAGAGAAACCTTGCTATTGTAAGCCTTGAAATACTGCTGGGTAATGATCTCATTACTTACTGGTGATTTCTACAGAGCACTGTTTCCATGTTCTCTTTCTTCAGTTTGTAATAGTCTTATCTATTGTGCTGTCATTAGATTGTTATCTATTACTTCTCTAGAAATAGAGTGACTTGGTTCTCTAATGGGACTTTGTTCTCAAAGCTTTTTTCAGATGTGAAAATAGACCATAATGTCACCTTAATCTTGCTGTGAGCCTAATAGGGAGTGAAAAATGTCATTGGCGATGGTATGATTGTAGGCACATCATTTTTTTCATTTGCTATGTCCTATTAATTCTTTCAAAATCTTGACTTTACCCCTTGCTCTATTCCTCTGATATTTGCATTACTGCCACATTCGATGTGGTATCCCTCCCAAGCATAGCCAGACTTCCAGGGTTAAAATCTCACTTCTGCCATTCGCCAACTATTTCCTTATCTGTGAAAGAGGGGCACAATGAAGTCCTTGACCTCACTGGGTTGTTGTGAAGATTAAATTAGTTAATTCATGTTAAATGGTTAGCAACAGCACACAGGAAGTGCCAAGGGAATGGTAGATTTTATTAATCTATTCCCCTCCTAAATGCCTCTGCTTTAACTCAGTTCTGCTTACCATTGTCAGAATAATTTAAAAGCTCTTAGAGAACCGCACTGTTCAATATGGATGCTACTATTAGCCTTCGATGGCTACTTAACTTTAAATTAATTAAAATTAAAGTTAAACATTTGCTTCTCATGTAATCTAACCTCTTTTTAAAATTTTTTTTATTGTGTTAGTCACCATAAAATACATCATTAGTGTCTGATGCAGTGTTCCAAGATCCATTGTTTATGTACAACACCCAGTGCTCCATGCAATACATGCCCTCCTTAATACCCAATAACCATGCTTGTTTAGTGGCTACCATATTGGGAAATACAGATAGAAGCCTTCCATTAGTGAAGAAAGTTCTGCTTTCTCCTTCTGGGGTGATGACACTAATACCAGAAGGTAAGCCTTGTTCACTGTCTTTTTTTTTCATGAAGATGTTTTCCTCTGCCTTCTAGGACATAGTAGTTGTTTGAGGGACAACACCATTCCTCACTTAACCCTCTCTATGGGATAATAGCCTAATTGGATATAGAGTTGGAAAAATCTACTGGACCAAGTTTCTTTCATGGGAAGAGATAATATATTAAAAGTCTTTCCTCATGTGTGGCCCTACTTCTTGGCTCTTGCTCTTTCTTAGACAGGTCTTTCTGTAAATGACATTCTTTCTTTGCGCTCTCTCTCTTTTTTTCACCTCTCACACGGTAAACACACTGGGGCATAGATTTCTGGCCATGTGCCTCCTTCCTCCACCCCTCCAAAGATTCTGCCATCTCCTCTTATAATTGGGGAAGTAACGTCAATTCAGAGATGGAGCGCAGGGCTAGCATGAATATTTTTGGCCACAGATCTGAGCTGCATTAGCTATTCCAGTTTTATCAAGGATCCTAGTGCTTAGAACATAACCACAGTGACTTGTTTCAATCACTTTGTATATATAGATCTCAAGTTGATAAGATCTCATGGAGGAGTTTGGGAGATTAGTTAGTATCCTACAGGATTTTACTCCTATAATAGCTCTCCAAAACCTACCCACCAAGCCCAAATTCCTCTGCCTGACTTTCAAACTCTCTGTAATAGACTCCATTATAATTATCTAATTTTTAAAAATTCAGTTCAGTGGCTATTGGCTGAATGTCTTCTATACTCAAGTTTCTGAACTTGACCCTGAAGTTACAAAGATAATAAGATATGGAATCCTCCATAAAAGCCTTATGGATTAGGTTGATCGAAAGAACTATAAGTAAATACCATATATAATGTTCCAAGTACCATAGTTGAAAATTTTCTTTTTAAAAAAGATTTTATTCAGGGGCGCCTGGGTGGCTCAGTGGGTTAAAGCCTCTGCCTTCGTCTCAGGTCATGATCCCAGGGTCCTGGGATCGAGCCCCACATCGGGCTCTCTGCTCAGCGGGGAGCCTGCTTCCTCCTCTCTCTCTGCCTGCCTCTCTGTCTACTTGTGATCTCTGTCTGTCAAATAAATAAATAAAATCTTAAAAAAAAAAGATTTTATTCATTTATTTGAGAAAGAGAGTGAGTAAGAGAGAGCAGGAGCACAGGGGAGGGGCAGCTGAGCAGGGAGCTGGATGCGGGGTTAGATCCCAGGACCTTGAGATCATGACCTGAGCCGAAGGCAAAGGCTTAACCCACTGAACTACCCAGGTGCCTGAGAAATGTTCTAAGTACAAGGCAAACATGAAAGAGAAAGCAATAAGTCCTTCCTGGAGAGACAGAACTTCAAGATACACACATACACACACACATGCACATTCACTCACATACACACACACTCTTGAATGGCTGATTCAGTTTGCCAGATAGAAATGTGAGGGGAAGTATGTTCTAGGTAAAAGGAACAGTAAGAAAAAATAAGGCACAAAGTTTATATTCTTTACTCCAAACAGGCTTTTGTCCACAAGTCATGACTCCATGCATATGTTTAAGCTGTTGTACAAGTTTGTGGAAGAACTCACACTTAGTCTTCTTTTTGGATGAGATCTGAGGATTTTTATTTTTTGTAGCTGAAGGACAGATCCAGGAAAAAAAAAAGCCTTTTTTTTTTTTTAAGAAAAAAATTTTATGTGTTTCACAAGAGATCATATTCAACACATTACAATGGAGGATTAGTTATCACGAGGCTCATAATTTCATTTGCAATGGGGTGGGTTAATAATTACAACCATGGGGGCACCTGGGTGGCTCAGTGGGTTAAAGCCTCTGCCTTGGGCTCAGGTCATGAACCCAGGGTCCTGGGATCAAGCCCTGCATCAGGCTCTCTGCTCAGCAGGGAGCCTGCTTCCTCCTCCCTCTCTGCCTACTTGTGATCTCTCTGTCAAATAAATAAATAAAATCTTTAAAAAAAAATAATTACAACCATGGTTGGTAAATTCATTTATAGCAAAAAAAAATTTGGTTTTCTCTAAAAAAGCATATTCTTTAGCTTATCATAAATATTTTACAGATTATGCAAACGAATAAAACATCTGATTTGAAAATATCCTATGATGAAGGGAACAGAACCAGTTGTCCATACAGAGAAACTTTGTGCATATCATAGACTTAAAGTTGAAAAATTGTATTCCTTGGAAATCAAATAGATAAAAAACAAACAGAAATTATTTGTGATTAATAGTTGTTTATCTTAGAGTACTTTGAACAATAAAAAGAGAAGTTATAATTGATCATATCAAAAAGTAGAGCATAGAGACATATAATAATTCTCTTAAAGTGCTTTCCTTTTTTTGTGTGTTTCTGTGATCAAAATGTAAATATAATTCTTCCCTCCTTATCTTATTGTGAAGAGCAATTACCAGCTCAGGACTTGATTACATTTCTCAAGATTTTCATCAAATATAATTGTAACTTCCATTTTTATAACTTTGATCAGTGCAAGAAACTACAACCCTGGTTTTTTTTTTTTTTTCCTGTTTCTGCTATCCATATCCTTAATTTCTTCAGGGTGAGACTTGGTCATTGATCAGATGTTAGGGGGGATATCTAGTGAGGAAAAGGGATGAGTTAGGATGAACTTTCTCTGAGTTTTCTCACCAAGAATGCCCCATAGATGGTTGGGATAGGGGAACAGTTATCTGATGGAGAAGAGAAGAAAATGCTGAGTTCAATTTTGGACATGAAGTTTGACCTACTTGTGACACAAAGAACAACGAAAAAAAAAGAGTCCCTTTTCAAATAAAAATTTATGGGTTCTCCCAAAATGGGGATCAGAATGAAGCAAGCACCAGGGTCTCCGAGTGCTACCAATCCAATGTGCCCTAACCCTGCTCTGACCCTCTGGAGTGGTCCTTGAGTTCATAGAGCCCTGCAAAATGTAATTCAGAAACAGAAATCTAATCTAATACCTTTCACAGGTGATGAAACTGAAGTAGAAATTACCTTGTTAAGGGAGGTATCTCAAGAGGCAATGACTAAGGCTTACTCATTCATTCTGCTGTCTAGAATGTCTTATCCACAGCTGGATACATCCCATGTTAAAGGATATAATACTTCCAAATGCTTGTTCATTGTTCGAATGTCATGTCTGGTGCTTCCCACTTTCCTTTTCAACCTGATTGTTTAAAACTAGTATATAGAAGATTTCTGAGATTTAATCTTGGTTACATTACTACCAATCAGGTGGTTTTATAAATATATTACAATGAAAGTCTTCTGTAGTTTGAACGAGCATTGATATTCCCAAGGCTCAGATCATTATATATTTGTTAGATCGATGCTTCTTGCAATGAGCTTCCTTTGTGGTAAAAAATTGTTGGAGTTTAGTATAATGGGTTATAAATTGTATCTGGGATGATTGATGACCATGATAATGCAATAATACTTTATAAATATTATTGTTTGTAAATTTTTTTTTGCATACATGACCATATTTTCATATTTTAACAATGCTTGGTAGAGGAAGTTTTATAAATACAGAAACTAAGGTTTAGATGATTTGTTTCAAAGATCTAGTAGAACTACTGAATATCAAGATATGGTTCAAAGCACCATGATCTGGATCAGGACCTGGATAGAAGAGTGTGCATAAATCTAGAGTAGACATCCATCAATCCATTAATTCATCCAATAAACATTAATTGAGCACCTTCTGGGTACCGGGCCCCAAATCTAGGAGATCTTAGAAAGAATGCAAAACCAGTTATCATTTTCAGGAATTAAACAAAGACAATAAACCCATAGATAAGGATTTTATCTGGTGTGGCCAGAGAGGGGAAGTAAAAAAAACCCCCAAAAAACAAAAAACTGGAATCTCCATCACTCAGGTTATAATGTTGGCAGTCAGGACAGAAATACATGGATTCCCAATGTATGCTGATATAGGACAGTGTCATAAAATATTGTAAATAAGCTATGTTAACAAACTTTTTAACCCAGACACATTTCAGATTTCATCATTTATAAAAGATGAATGATAGGATTCTGCTCCAGGGTCCCAAATCAGTAAGTGGGAATGTCATTTTCGGGGAGAATGCTTAGTAACTAACTTCCCTTAGTAACTTAACTTCCCATGAATATATGGCCAAGGCAAACAATGATGGTAAGGTTAAACTATTCCATCTCTCATCTCTCTTAACACCCATCCCTGTCACCTGTCCCCCTATCCAATCCTTGAATGAAGTCTTCTGCTCTGAGAAGAAAGTAGGAGATCTGCAGAAATATAATTAGGGTCTACATTTGTATTTTAAATTACATAGACTATTATTTATCATTAACATTTTTTTTCCCTGAGGAAAACAGTTAAGAAAATGCTGTCCTTTTTTCATAATTATTTCCTGGGATTTGGGGTGGGGGCATAATCATATTTGAAAAACAGTACTGAAAGAATTTTATTTTTATTAATTTTTTATGAAGGATCGCTGATACTTAGCATTAGCCTTAGCTGTACAATGTGATAATTTGATATTGGAATACATTTACAAGAAGCCTACTTAACATCTGTCACCATCCATAGTTACAAAGTCTTTTTTCGTGTGATGAGGACTTTAAAAATCCACTTTCTTAGCAACTTTCAAATATTTAACGTGGTATTAGTAACCGTAGTCACTGTACATCCTCATGATTTATTTTATAACTGGAAGTTTGTACCTTTTGACCCCCGTCATCTATTTTTCCCACCTACGTCACCCACCTGCATATCACCTACACCTTATGACAATCACAGTCAGTTTCTGCACCTACAAGCTTGCTTTTTTGTTTTTCGTTTTTTTGTTTTTTAATAATCTACATGCAAGCAAGATCATACACCATTTCTTTCTTACTTTCATTTCTGCCTTACTTCACTTAGCATAATGTTGTTGCAAATGGCAAGGTTTCATTCATTTCCTTCTTTCATTCATTCTTTTTTTTTTTTTTTTAAGATTTTATTTATTTGACAGAGAGAGATCACAAGTAGGCAGAGAGGCAGGCAGAGAGAGAGAGGAGGAAGCAGGTTCCCTGCTGAGCAGAGATCCTGATGCGGAACTCGATCCCAGGACCCTGAGATCATGACCTGAGCCAAAGGCAGCGGCTTAACCCACTGAGCCACCCAGGCGCCCCACTTTCATTCATTCTTGAATAGTATTCTATTGGTATAGATGCACCACATCTTAACAGTAATAAATATAAACCTATCATTTGCCAAATTGAAGCGATCATTTCTATGGATACTCTTGGAAAAAATTCTGCATAAACATTTAAAACTGTCCTAGGCTTGAAAAAATTTTAGCTAAAATATACATACACCATATTTTTAAAAACATATATATACCATATGATAATATATAAAGGCCATACATAATTTGTAAGTGCATTTAAATTTATATATAATTGTGACAGCTAGACTCTAAGACAGCTTCCCATAATCCTCACCTCTCTCTCTGGGCACAATTCCCTCTCCTAGAGCATGGGATGGACCTATTGACCTGTTTCTAGCTAATAGAGTTTGGCAGAAATGATAGATGCTTTTGAAATTAGGCTATTAAAGACTGATTTCTGTGGGTATCTCTCTCTCACTCTAATCACTTGCTCTGAGGGAAGTAAGTGGCTATGTTAGCTCTCCTATGGAAAGGCCTCTATGGCAAGAAACTGAAGCCTCTTACTAACAGTGAAGACCTGAGGTCTGCCTACAGCCAGCGAGCTCGAAAGAGGATTCTCCGATTGACTTCTGAGATGGTTCTGCCCTTGACTGGTGTCTTTACTGTAACCATATGAGAGACTCTGAACCACAGTGGCTTAGCTCAGCTAGGCCAGTCCTGGGTTCTTCCCCATCAAAATCTGTGTGAGTTAATAAATGTTTTTTGTTTTACACTCCTAATTTTTGGTGTAATTTGTCTTGCAGCAATAGAAAACGAATACACTGTAATCTATATACACACATACGTATATTTATATGTATATATGTATACTTACACCACAGGTATCTTGATACTTTTTGACTCTCTAACTTAAATGTATTGCTATTTCAGACCTCAAGCAATCTGCCTTTATTTATTTATTTTTAGGAGCAGTCCTATATTAATTTTTGGTCATTAGTATTTTTTTCTGAGACACTTTTTAGGGAGATGAAGGGAGAATTATGTAGTTTTTTTCCTACTGCTTTATATGAAACTGTTCTCTATTCTGTATTTTAATTTTTTTCTGATATGTTGAGAATATTGTTTCCCAGTTATTTGGTTTATGATACCATTATCAAACAAATGTTTGAAATGCATACTTTCGATGCTTTTAATTTTTAAATTTTCTTTAAACTTTTTGGATTTTTATAATTCTCTCTCTTTTTTTTTTTTTTTCTTTTTTTAGAGAAAGAGTGGTGGGGGAGAGGACACAGGGAGAAGGAAAGAGAGAGTCTTAAGGAGACTCAGTCTCACCACCTGAGGTCATGACCTGGGCTGAAATCAAGTCAGACATTTAACTGGCTGGGCCTTCCAGGGCCACTTATTATTTTAAGAAGGCTTCATTAAAATTCAAAATTTATTTGTAATTTCTAAAATTACAAAGCTTCTGTTTTAGATTTTTGCAGTTTAATCATTATTACTTTCTAATCTTCCATTTCTTTAGTGTTAGATTCTGTTTCTATGTTGTTTTTCTTAAATCGTAAACCCATCTGTCTACTCTTTTTATAAGATAAGCATGTTCTATCTTTATATTCACTACAAAAATTTATATTTATAACTTTATGACTTTTATTTTGAAATGTTTATTTTGAAAAGTTTCTCTTTTAGCCCTTGAATTGTCTTAACTTCTTCATCTCATTAGCTTTTACCATTTTAGGGGATAACACAATGAGATAAAAGATAATATCTTTTAAAACACTTTTATTGCAAAATTAATGCCAAAAATAGTGCCCCTGTATCTGCACAAGGTAACAAAGTGCTTATTCCTTGACACCTACATGCCTTCCAAGCAGGTCAAGAGAGCTTCGACAGTGTCTATAAAGGCTTTTCTTTTAAAAGGAAAACTCTGCAGAAAATATGACCAAATATTAATAATTAAAATCTATGTGGTGAGTTTACAGATGTCACATTATACTCTAGACTTTCCTCTATGTTTAAAAGAGCTCATGATAATAGCAGCAATAATAAAAGAGAAATCAGTCCCCCCAAAGCAGATTCGTTAGAAGTGTTTACCTGACAATATTTAAGATGATAATTGAATATTAGTTTTTAATGGTTAAGAGGAAAGTTTGTGGGGAAAACGGTAGGCTGAAATCATAACTTCTTGGATCATGAGACATTTGATTATGTGTTGCCTAATTTTTTTTTCACCTTGCTTGGTTAAGAAAATAATAAGCTCTTACTCGGGGCAGAATGACTGCAGAATATCAGCTTAGTATTCACAGGTTTTATTCCAGAAAAGAGGAGGATATAGTGCAACACAAAACCTTTCTTAGCCCATAAACCCCTCCTCTGGGGGCAGGTGGAGTTGGTGACCTGCAAATGCATGAGACTAATTAAGGCTTTCTAAAAAGACTCCAGGGAAGAGATTTCACAGAGCACTCAATCATGGAAAGAGTCCAGAAAACTAGGGGAAAGGTAGAGAAAGTGAAAGTGGAAGTGTATATGGCTCATTGAAGCTGGGCATCTAGGTATGGGGTCATCTTTTGTAGACAACTGAATCAAAATATTTTTCAGGGGGTTCCTGGTTTCAACATGACTTGCACTGACTTAAGTCTCTTAGTGACGAGTATTGTAATAGATACTATTACGTGGAAAATATTTATATTGTCATCAGGTGATTCTCACACTTTACAGTACATGGAATCCCTAGAAGGTGTGTTAAAAAATAGATCGTTGCTCGCACGCCAGTGTTTCTGACATGGTGGGTCTGGGGTGGGGAGCAAGAATTTGCATTTCTAAGTTTCTAGCAAACCATACTCCGGGTTGCATTAGTAGATGATCTTGATGTCAAACCAGATCCTCTTTCCCAGCTGGAGCCTCCCTTCCCCTGCTGTTCACAATACATACCTGGTAACTTCCTCATAAAATTGCCCTTAACTGACGGAGCTGCTTTCTTTTCTTTTCTTTCTTTCTTTCTTTCTTTCTTTCTTTCTTTCTTTCTTTCTTTCTTTCTTTCTTTCTTTCTTTCTTTCTTGACGGAGCTGCTTTCTTTTCTTTCTTTCTTTTTTTTTTTAAGATTTTATTTATTTTATTTGACAGGCAGAGATTACAAGTAGGCAGAGGCAGGCAGAGAGAGAGAGGAGGAAGCAGGCTCCCTGCTGAGCAAAGAGCCCAATGTGGGGCTCGATCCCAGGACCCTGGGATCATGACCTGAGCCAAAGGCAGAGTCCCCAACCCACTGAGCCACCCAGGCACCCCCAGAGCTGCTTTCATAGAGATGCCTGGAAGGTTGCCAGCCTGCCTCCCAGCAGCCTCCTCCTCAATGCCTCCAGCAGTGAGAAACTAACTGATGGGGGCCGACCAAAGCCTGGCCCCTTTCCTGAAGGGAGGACATCCCTTCAATATCATCTGAGCGCAGAGGGGTCCCCTCCCACAGCCCTCTTGTTACAACGCTGCTCTCCTTCCTTATCCGGTTTCCCTCACTTTTTTTGGTAGGTTTTTCATTTAAAAACAAAACAAAACCAAAAAAAACCTTTAATAAATCTCTGGTGTCTAAAATCCCTATCTTTAACTCTGTCTCTAGGGTTACCACAGCCTTAAGAAAATAGCAAAATGTAGACTTTGGGTTTTGGGGCTTGTCTCAAGTTATGTCTGCTCTGGAGCCTTGTAGGTTCAAATAAAAGCTGTTTACTGGGATCTGTTCTCTGCTTAATTGTTCCTTCTCTGTCATTAAACATTAATACTCGAAAAAGTTCCTATGCACTTAGCATGCAGGACTGTTGTTTTCGAGACACATTTTAAAGACCAATAGCTGCTTTGTTCAACTTGAAACATTTTTAGTTCTAACTGATTGAAAATTGGAAGAAACTATGAAGCTGATCAGGCCAAATTTTAGCCATGGGAAAAGGTTAATAAGATCAGGCTAACAAATCTTGAAAATCAGGAGGGGAAGAGATGTGTGTTTATGTTGGAGATGACTAGTGGGGGCGGGGTGGGGTGGTCAGATTCACGGGAAGCAGGGATGCTCAGATCCGGTGTTTAGTAAGACTGATGAATTGTAGAAATTCATCTCTGAAATTAATAATACACTATATGTTAATTGTATTTAAATTAAGAAAATACTCCAAAAAATGTATTTCTAGCCAGCTCATACTCTATGAGACCTACCTCTCACTAGCTGCCACTGATATGCCTTCCCCTACCGGTCAGCTGTCTCCAGGCATGGGTGGGTGAGGCTAAAAGGTCTTTCCTGAATTCACATGGGAAAAAGAATTGGGGCCTTTATTATTCTCCCTTAAACCCAGTATAGTTTCCCTAGTTTTCGCTGGGAATGGCCCCGCCGTTCTCACACAGAGAATCAGTGTAGCAAGTAGTATTGATGTTTGATCCCACCAAGGTTTAGGTCTTGGTTCTGCCCTTGATCAAGGGAAAGTTTTTATCCAATCTGATGGCCTCAGTTTCTTCTTCTTGTGAATGCGAGTGAGTGAGATAAAGTTGATAAGCCTGCAGTATGTTTCTAGGTCCATGCTAAATGTTTATTTTCCTTACTCTATTAGATTCTGTCCCTTTCCTTCCTTACCTGTAAAGTATATTAGCAGGTGTGTTTCCCGGTAGGTTGTTTTGATGACCGACTCTAGTAGTCTGAATTCTTTTATCCTTTGATTTTTAAGGAGCTAGCTTGCACTGGGGAAGAATCTGGCCACACAGGTTTTCAGTGGCTCGGCAATTTTCTGATAAAAGATGAGAGAGATAAGTGCAAAGTATGATTAACTCTAGTACTGTGAACCAAATGATGTCACCGTATTAAAACCCAAAGGAGAAAACAAATACCTTCTCTCAGGATCTTGTCAATTGAAACAGCAATAAAGTTTCCAAACACAGAAGGAACATAAACCAGTTATTCTGGTCCACATTCAGTCACTTGATTCCATTCCTTAATCTGTCCTTAGCACCAAAAGTTTTTTTTCCCCCCTCTAGAGACGAGGAAGGGGGAAGGCACAGAGGGAGAGAGAGAATCTTAAGTAGGCTCCGCACCCAGCCCAGAGGTGGAGGTGGGGCTCGATCTCACACCCCTGAGATAATAACCAGAGCTGAAATCAAGAGTCAGATGCTTCACAGACCAAGCCACCCAGGTGCCCATCACCAAAAGTATTTTTAGAGAACCCTACACCCTTTTGATCTCTCTGGGCAGCAACGGTTTGACATATGTTTTCTTGACAAATGATGACGTAGACGCTGGGAGCCTGGGTGGCTCAGTTGGCTGAGCGTCCTCTTGATTTTGGCTCCTGTCATGATCTCAGGGTCCTGTGACGGACTCCCCGCTCAGGGCCGAGTCTGCTTCCCCTTTCCCTCCCCCTCTGCCCCACCCCCCCCACTTGCACACACTCTCTTCAGTGAATAAATAAATATTTTAAAAAATGATGATGCAGGCATAGCTAGGATTTTGTTTATCGTGGTGATCAAAGACTACAAGAAGTTATGGAGCAGTTCTCTCAGATGCTATCGCTCACACAGTAGAAAGCCATAGAATCGACTCTCACACATGTCATTTTTGAGGTAAAATAAGTGCATTTACACTTTGGACTTCCTGCCTTGCCATCCATGGTTTCCCTTTAGGTACTTAGTCTGAAATACAAAATAAACCATAAAGTCTGTGCTCTTCTCAGCTTTCCAGCAGGGGCATGAAGAGATCCCAGAGCAGAGCAGTAGAAATACATTCATACTCCTCATTAATCTGTGTATTGAATTCTAAGAAGCCCTAACTCTAAAGGTGTAAAATAAATCAGAACAAATTAATGAGCACATTCTACTGCAATTAGATTCAAGTTCAGTGTTCCGGGTAAGGAAGTTCAATACAACAATCTGTATTGAATTAGGTATTGGGAGGCACACTGAAATGGGTAAGATCTGTTGCTTGTGTCTTAATCTAGCGAGGGAGCTGGCTACACATGTAATCTCTTACATTCATGTAATGAATCTCAGACATTCATGTCTGAGGCATAGGAAAGTGGAATATTTGACTTTACGTGTCCTCTTGAGTCAACTCTCTATTCATCGAGTCCATGTTGAGTGGGCAACTTAGAGAGTCCCTCCTCTCTCTCTCTCTCTGATTTCCCTCCCTCTGTTATGCTTAAGGTCCTCCCATATTTTTACCCATCTTTCCTCCTGTTGGGTTTTCTGGAATTCAGGCAATTAGTACCAGATTGGTTCCAATTACAACTGTTTTCCCTCTGAATGGAGCTAGGGCTGTGGGTCCCAAACCCAGTGCCAAGGTGCCCTGGGAAACAGCAGCGAATTCAAAGGGGCTCTATCACCATGGATATTTTATTTTTGAGGAAAAGTGTTTGACCTCTATCACACACCGTGTGAACTATGGTTTTAACATCAAGTGCTACATTGCTTTTAGGGAAGGCATCTCTTAGCAAAGCTGGGTTTTTCGTAGTTGCTGTGATAAAAAGCCAATGCTCTTGAAACTCAATGTGTGATAGGAAACGAGAGTGGTGATGTGTAACCTAATTCCACGGTTTAAGAAGTTGTGTGCTGTGTAACAGGCATACACATCCTATCAGTTAACTGATTAAAAATATACTTCTTTTTCAATTTATGTATAGTATTTTTTTTTTTCCAAAGTGCTCTAATTCTGCCTAATGTGCTTATTAAGAGTTTGGATTTAGTGATTTTTTTTTTTTCATGTGGAACTCTTTGGTATTTGCTTTGGCCTCAGTTGATATTTAGGGAGCCTCAGACTGAAAAAGGAAGGAGAACTCTGAGCTAGGGGGATAGAAGCACATTCCTTAGGTTCCATGGGAAGGAGGGACAACCTTTACGTGGTCTTCCATCTTTAAGGAAAAAAAAAGTGTTCTTCCTTTTTGGGGGGCATAACTTTGATATGTTTCTGGAATCAGATGCTCTTTTGTTTTCTTCCATCTGCCCAAAGACCACTTTTTTTTTTTTTTTAAAGAGTTTATTTATTTATTTGACAGACAGAGATCACTAGTAGGCAGAGAGAGAGAGGGAAGCAGGCTCCCCACTGAGCAGAGAGCCCGATGCAGGGCTCAATCCCAGGACCCTGGGACCATGACCTGAGCTGAAGGCAGAGGCTTAACCCACTGAGCCACCCAGGCACCCCCCAAAGACCACTTTTGAGGGAAGAGGTGTGAATGTCAGTGGGTGGTAGGGGAAGTGGGGAAAGAAAGGATGGGGATTCAAGGAGAAGAAAATTCTATCCTGCCCCCCACAGAGGTAGGTATATACAAATGCTAAAGTGAGGTTCAAAGACAGTACTAGTAAATCAGAGAAGATGCACAGAACTAAATGGCCAAGCCTGCTGTTTCTTCTCTCCCCGCCGTAGGTGGATTGGTTAGATTTCAGAGCACATAATGCTGATCTATAGTATTCTAGAACTGAAAGTGAACTCAGAGATGCTCTCATATTGGTTATTAGAACTTTCTCATTTTACAGACCTAGAGAGGATTTTTGGAAGGTCACACTGACAATGTTGGGTTTGAGACCACACCCATGGGGGCGGGGAAGGGGAGATCCCACTCATTTCTTCTGTGTCTCAAGCACATCCTTATATGCAACTGGGGCTCGGCTGCCAGTGAGGACAGGGGACTATTGCTCTGCCTGTCTGGGATGGGCCATTAGGGAGCTAAAGTCTCCTATGACACGACAAAGGGAAAATACAAACCCCAAATCTAACCACTGGGTTGTTAATGTTACAAAATCATATATTCATCCCTGGGAAAGCTTGCAAGAGCCCTCATACCCAGTCCTCGCATCCAATTTGCTGCTCTCCGCACACCAGGCTACACTAAAAAATGGTTCTATTCATATGTCTAGCTGTTTTTCCTAAGGTCAGGATCTGAGAGTGATGGTGTCTTTATCAACAGCAGGTTATGTATTATTGGTCTCTCTTTTTTACCCAGTGCCTTAGAAGGAGGAACCCTATGAAATTTTACAAATCCAGAAGGTATGTAGGAATTCTGGGTGGTTGTTTTTTCTCGAAGTATATATAGTCATGGCACTTTCTCCCATACAAAAGGGGATAAGAACTAGATGAAATTCAATATTCGAAATTGCCCTCTTTGCATACCAAATCATTTCTGAGACAATATGCTATGAGCT
The DNA here is from genome assembly GCF_964662115.1 of Mustela nivalis. Lineage (NCBI taxonomy): Eukaryota > Metazoa > Chordata > Mammalia > Carnivora > Mustelidae > Mustela > Mustela nivalis. The sequence goes on from NC_139032.1 coordinate 15,980,394, forward strand.
TATTCTGCCTCACTTGCCTGCACAACATAGAGCGGAAAGGCTAGCAAGAAATGTACGAGCATTAATTCTCCAGACTTTCTGGGAATATGAATTCTCAGGGACATCTGGAGAGGACTTGAGCAGAATGTAAAGGGGCACATCTACCCCAAAGATTTGACATGTCTATAACTTCAGCAATAGATACTATGAGCTTGTAAAGAATTTAGCATAAAAGAAGAACAAAAATGGTATAGAAGGTAAGGGGGGGATTTCTATAAGAGAGAAGAGGTTGAGAATAAGACAGAAACAAGATATTGGAGAAAGATGTACAACGTCTTCAGAAAAGAAAAGGGATTTTAAAGATTTTATTTTATTTTTTTATTTGACAGAGATGGACAGAGAGCAGAGGCAGGCAGGCTGGCAGGCAGGGGGAGAGGGAGAAGCAGGCTCTCCACTGAGCAAGGAGCCTGAGGTGGGGGTCGATCCCTGCTCCTGATCATGACCTGAGCCAAAGGCAGCCGCTTAACTGACTGAGCCACCCAGGTGCCCCAAAGAAAAGGAATTTTAAAGCTATTATTTGCTAGGAGTACAGAAACAGCATCAAGTAGCAGAGATTCAGCACGAGGAGCCTGGAGGTCCTAGGTGTTGGTGGCCTGGGTCTGTCGGCTCATCTGAACCCAGAGCTGGAGCAAACACCAGAACCTTAGAGTGAGGACAAGGCATGAGTGACATGGTGTACTGCTGTCAACTTTTGCTGTTTTTCGCTGACTCTGAACACAGATTCACAGAATTAACATCTATTACCAGTGTGGATGAGTGGCAAATGCCATCTGTGAGATGTTGAAGAGATGAGCCCATCATGTCAACAGCTCCTTGTTTCTTTAAAAAGAAAAAGAGGAGCTTTGGAAAAAGAGGAGCTTCTTGTTTATTTACATGAGCTGATCTTCCCTGAATGACTGTGGCTCATCTATGCCTCTTAAATGGGTTACCTTGCAGTGGCTGTATTTCCAAGTGGCTCTGTACTCACTTTTGGCTTCTACAGTTGCCTTTTTGGATAAAATTGGGCTATGATACAAACGATAAATGTTTCTCCAGGAAATTCTAGGCTTTAATAATTTCAGGTCATTAATTATGTCAGTGTCTTTCACGTACATATACCTACACTCCTAGGATTTCGAATCTTTTGTTCTTGCTGTACTTCTGAGTTATCTAGACAAGCAGCCATCTTATTGGGGGGGGGTGATAAGAATCATAGAAAGTGGATCCAGCATCAAGCTATTGAACAAATCCACCGATTCCTTAATTCCAGACTTCTTGTTATTTAAGAAATATAAAATTATTCAATTAAGTTACAGTCAATCAGATACTCTCTTACAACCAAAACACTTTTGTTTCCATTCTGTACCTGAAAGTATCGAAATAATTTGAAGCCACACATACAATCTCTGATTGTGGTTATCACATTGTTAAAAATGGAGTTAAAAGTGTCTTCCCTGGAGAATTGTGGAGGTCATGTTTGTAGAAATAACCTAGCCTGCCACGTGCAATGCAGTGGATTCCCAGTGATATTTCCCTCTCTGGGTCTTCGTCTGGTAGAGCTAATAAACTTGCTCAAATTGTTTATCTGGGCATCAATTTTTCACTCTCTTCCATCAGGATAATGATTCTATCTTTACTTTTTTTCTTATCTTTTCACGTAGAAGCTATTATACTAATGGATTAAGTATTTTTATTTTTTTTAAGATTTTACTTGTCAGAGAGGACAAACAGGGGAAGCAGCAGGCAGAGGGAGAGGGAGAAGCAGGCTCCCCTCTGAGCAAGGAGTCCAATGTAGGACTCAGTCCCACGACCTTGGGATCATGACCTGAGCCAAAGGCAGATGCTTAACCGACTGAGCCACCCAGGCATCCCACTAATACATTACGTTTTAAAAGTTTGTATTATTTCTCTCTATACTTACGGACTTGTGACATAGTTTAGTTATTCAATGTTCCATTAATTTATCTTCTAGAACATAATCCATTATTTGCTATAATACAGTTAAATATAAGTTCTATGAAAAAATTTCTGTAGAATGACTTGGGACCATGGGATCATATTATTCAAGAACATTTAGGACTAAAAGGGAACTTAGAACTATTTGGAATACTTCTCCTTATACAGATGAGAAAACAGATTTGGGGACATAAATGACCCACCCAAGATCAAATAGTTAATGGGGCAGATTAAGAGCATTCTGCAGAAGATTTTATGGAATGAAGAGACTCTAGACAATGAAAGTTTTATAAAAGTCTGCAAAGGATTAAGAGCTATTTGCTCTGAGAATTTTTATTTTAACTTATTAATTTTAAAAATTTTATTTATTCCTCAGAGACAGAGAGGGAACACAAGCAGGGGAAGTGGGAGAAGGAGAAGCAGACTCCCTGCAGAGAAGGGATTCCCGATCCAGGGCTCAATCTCAGGACCCCAGGATCATGACCTGAGCTGAAGGCAGATGCTTAACCACTGAGCCACCCAGGTGCCCCTGAGAATTTTTAGTTTAAAATAATCTATTCTATTCTAATAATGCTTAAAGACACAATCGTGTTTTTCCATTTCAGTTCATTTAATGAACTTTGGTATAGTTTAATGGGCAAATACACGAAGGATCACAGGCGTATTTTTCTAGAAAGTTAGCCCTCTGGTTTTCTGTTTAAGAACTTGATCATGGGAATATTCTCTTACAGAAACAGAGCAAATGCATCATATTCCCTATGAGCAAATCTTTTGATTCTCTGTCAGGGAATCCACATTGTTAATAACATGGAATCGCATAAAAGAGGATTTGTTTTAAGGGAGACAGTTCCTTGATGGGAAAATCAAGTCAAAGATTTGACTAAAAGAGAATATGGTCTCTCAGCTACTTAATTCTGTGACTGAACTCACATGTCATACTCAGAATATAAACTCAGACATTGGCGTTGATACTGTACCAGCCACTCTAAATGTTGCACTTACCTCTGCTGGAGATTGTGTGAGTAGGTATGAAACCAATATTTCAAGAACATTTAGGTACAAGTTTTAAGGGCTGAGAGGGCATCTAAGAGCCACATGCTTTTGAAAAGCCCCTGGAGGGGCGCCTGGGTGGCTCAGTTGGTTGAGTGTCTGCCTTCCGCTCAGGTCATGGTCCCGGGGTCCTGGGATTGAGTCACACATTGGGCTCCCTGCCCAGAGCTTCTCCCTCTCCCTCTGTTCTCTCTCATTCACTCTTTCTCTAAAAAAAAAAAAAAAAAAAAAAAAGGCCCTGGAATTTATAGGAAATCATGACCATGTGTAGAGTGCTCATGGCTGAGTGTGGGTCCACCTGTCAAGTCGGCCAGTCTAAGCACTTTCATGAATGGACATTCAGTGTGATTGGAATGACAAGGCCTTTTCCTATGTAACACACACCCCTTCCTCTCCAAAAAAGAAAGCTCATTTGAAAAGCTAGTCCTTTCCAATAAGCTTATTACTGTTAACAGAAGATGGCAGAGCAACCTTCAAACCCCCACACGTGGAATTCTCCCTAACAGCTTGTTAAAGTTTCATGAGCTCATCTGTTGTCTTCTGTTAACTCCCTACACCTCCTCCCCTCGAAAACCTCTACTTACACACAACTCCTCCAGTATTTAAAGAATTTTTAGAGAAGGGAGTTGACTTCAACCAGGAGCTGAGCCAAATTCCACAGCTGGCCCACACACATTGCTCCAAGTCTCCAGCCATTGGCTTAGGGAGGTCACAGCCACATGTTTGCAAATTAAATTTAGGCCCCTTATCAAAGAAGTCGACTCACATTGTGGGCCGTAAATTCTTCCTTGTGCATATTCAGTGCTGTTCACAGAAAAGGGAAGCCTGTGGGTCTTCAGGTTCAGAGGTTTTATTTTTATCTACTTGTCAAAGGCTCAAAAATATCTCATAAGACAACAAAACAAAACAAAATGCCCAAACAATAGAAAATTAAAGAAAAGCACCCAGGATAGCCATAATGTTTTCTGTTGGAGGTAACTTTTTCTTAATGCCTGGGGTATTAAGTAACTTTTGATTGTGGTGCTTATATTTCTGGGAATTAAAAAGCAGGAATGGTCAATGTCACCATAACCTCTTACACGATTTATCTCTTCCAGTGAGTAATGAACAAAATGGGCTATTTTGCCCCATTTAAAATGACCAAGATTGACTTCCCACTTTGGCTTTATCTGAATAAGGAATCTTCCAGTTTTAAAATCACATTTATAAATATTCCCTCACTTCATGGTCCTCCCTCCAGGCGTTCTTATTTCCTCATGGTAGAGGTGGGCAAACCACACTTGGAGAGCAGCAAAAGTCTCACGATAAGAAGCAAAAATTATTTTGGATCAGGAACCAGGATTTATTCTGGAAAATAGTTCACCTATCACCAGAGGACTGTGTACATCTCTCAGAGGCCACTTCAAGGAAGGGTTTTAAATAATAACTTGAGCAATTGTTTGATCTGACAATTGTTAAGTTCTCTGAGGCAATACTCCTAAGGGAGGCATCATTTACTTGGACACAGAAGTCCAAAACATTTGCCACAATTGGCTCTACACTTTGCTGGGACAAATACTTAGATCCCTTAGCTTTTTATCTAGTGTTCTTTCCCTCAACCCAGTGCCTCAGTGATGTCTTTTTTTCATGTCTCCGCCCCCTCCTCACACACTCTTATTCCTGGCATTTTAATGTCATGGATTTTGTAATAAACTGTGGGGATTAAATGGGCCTTCCCCGACATCTCTTTCAGGTCTGAGCATTCAAGTCTACACGTGTGTCTGCCTAAGGTGCCATGGATTAGAGAGGAGGGAATCTCAGATATCTTCCTACCCACTGGGTCTGCCTTCGCGCCCGCCCTCCGAGATCGAGTTCATCTGTGTCTGACTTAAATTCCTTGAAGCCACGAAATTTATCCCATGTCCTCTTAAAAGAATGAAAACCTTTCTTCTACCTCTATTTTTATGGTTCTCGCAGCAATGTGGGGAGTAGATCCATGTGGTTTCTGAGGACTGGGAAGGATGACTGATGCTTGTGGACAGTGACTGGGCCCAAGATATTTGCATGGCTTGCTCCCTGTTTCTTTGTTGATGTGGTATGAAAAGTGGGAGAATTAGAATCAATGGTCATCCCCCAGGTGTTAAATCAAGTGATCTTTTCATAGTGCTTCTCTTTCTTGATCTAAACCATTATATCTTCTAACTACTATAGTTTTGAGAGGTGGTAGGTGGTGGTGGTCTTTAATGTGTGTATCTTAGGTCAGGTCAGTGCTTCCAGAGGCAGACCTGAAGATGAGAACTCAGATGCATGTGGTTTATGGAGGGAGCACTCTGAAGAAGGACCACAAGTGAGGAGGGAGAGCAGGACAGGGAAGGACCAAGTAAGGGATGGGTTCACTCTCAGGCGAACTCCCAATATTTGCCCGATTCCGCAGCAGCACCCTGCCACAGCTTGTGGACACGGAGAAAGGGAACTGGGCTTTCATGCTCCCATACCTGACAGTCACTGGACTCTTCTGGGGGGCTATTAGCTTCTAGATGTTTCCAGTTTTTTGAGCCTATGGATAAACAGCTCCAGTGACTCTGGGGCTCAGTCCTCCATGGAGAGTCAAAAGGGCAGGCTGTTTCTAATGGGGATCTGAGGAAATCTGGGCAGAGCCCAGAAGTATCCATTGGTCTGTGGTGCTGTGCCTTCCTTTTCCTGTACCTCCTTTATTTTTTTTTCTCTTTTTTAAAAAAAAATTTATTTTCAGCATAACAGTATTCATTATTTTTTCACCACACCCAGTGCTCCACACAATCTGTGCCCTCCATAATACCCACCACCTGGTACCCCCAACCTCCCACCCCCCCGCCACTTCAAAGCCCTCAGATTGTTTTTCAGAGTCCATAGTCTCTCCCTTCACCTCCCCTTCCAATTTCTCCCAACTCCCTTCTCCTCTCTAACTCCCCATGTCCTCCATGCTAATGGTTTCCTTTGTCCCTTTTTGACACTCCTGTGATTATATCATGACAAGATTAGAGATTTCTAGATCTTTGTCTCTAAACTTGAATTCTAACTAAAATTTATAACTCCATTTGTATTGAAAGTGGACCCAGTGTCAATATTTCTTTCCCGGTTAAGGATTACTTGAGTAGCAGGAGGTGGTGAAAATGTACTGTGGTTGACCTTGAATCTTCTGCTTGATAACTTCTCCTCTGAGTAGCCCACTCCCATGGCCTCCCACTCTGTGGCGGGCCATTCCTCACTTTGGGGAAGGCTGTGGTAGAGCCATCTTTCTGGTGGTGCTCCTGCTGCCAGTTGGAGGTCTCTGCAGACAGATGGCTATAGAATGGGCTATGTATGGGGTGGACTGAATCTCTCTTTAGGGCAACTTTTCTAATATGCCTCCCTACACCATATAAACTACAGAGGGGTTGGGAAAAATAGAGAGTTTCATAATATATGAAAGTTTAAAATTGCATATTATATACAACTTTCCCCATAGTTAAGAAAGAAACAACCTAAGTGTCCATTGCTGGATGAACAGATAAAGAAAATGTAGACTGTTTGTGTGTGTGTATGTGTACACACACATAAACATACACAATGGAATATTCAGCCATAGAAAGAAGGAAATCCTGTCAGTTTTGATGACATGGATGGACCTTGAAGGTATTATTTTAAGTGAGATAAGTCAGACAGAAAGACAAATAGTGTATGATCTCACCTATATGTGGAATCTAAAAACAAAGAACAAAAAACCCCAAACTCATAGAAATAGAGAATGGATTACTGGTTTCCAGAGGCAGGGGTTTGGAGGTGGGTGAAATGGGAGAAGGTGGTCAAAAGGTACAAAACCACCTTATGAAATATCTAAGTTCTGGGATCTAAAGTCCTGTTTGCTGACTGTAGTTAGCAGTACTGTATTGTGTTTTTGAAAGTTGCTGAGAGAGTAGATCGTAAAGGTTTTCATCATAAGAAATAAATTGTAACCGTGTGAGGTGATGGATATAGTAATTAATTGTGGTGATCATTTCACAGTATATATGTAGATCAGATCATTATGTTGTACACCTTGATCTCATATAATGTTATGTGTCAGTTATATCTTAATAAACCTGGGCAAGAAAATCACCCAAGAAGTTGACCATTCCTAAGAGCTATTCTCATGAAACCCATTTCTCAATGGACTCTCTTGTCCCCAGGTCCTTTTTTCTCTTCAGGGAAATTCTTTTCACTTCCAAGACACAAATCTCCAGTTTCATTAGGAAACCTGATCTTCTAGTCATGGGGACTTTGACTCCTCTTCAGTAGTTTCCATTCTCTTATGCCATCAGACCCTTTGTGGGGGACAGTGTTTCCCAAAAGTACCTCTTTTAGGTCTGAGAATAGCAAATCTGGACAAATACCATAATAATGAGGGAAAGTAAAAATTGTGGGAAAAGGCATGAACAAGGTGAACCAGTGTGCACTTGGCCACTCCTAGTTCTTTGGAAAAGTCTAAGGTGGGTAGAAGCATACCCTCATGTTCTGCTGAGGGTCCTTTAATGGTGGGAGTTGCAAGTATGCCTTTTTCCTCTGAGTCTATCTAACTGTTGGAAAACACACATATACCCCACCCAGATTTTAAAAAGAAAGGTTAATTCTTAGATGCTAGAAGACCCAAACTCAAAAGGAAGAGGAGATTCATTTTTACCAACTGCCCCATAATTTGTTAAGATTTGTTAAGTTCTTCCCCACATGGCAATTGTAATTTATGTTTTTAATAGAGAGAACGGTGGTTTCTTTGACTTACTGTTAGCCCCCTCCCCTAACCTTTCAACTTTGTGGCCTGGAAGCAGGGGCTGACTATCTGTTCAGCACATTTATGTCCTTATCCTTTAGGGCTCATGGTTATTTTCATATTTCCAAAACTTCCTTACATGTTAAGTTATAGCCCTATGGTTGAGTTCTGGCCAAAGAAATGTGGGTAAAAGTGACGCATTCTGTATTAAGGCTTGGGTCATCAAACCCTTTCATGAAATTCTCCTTTCTCTTTCTTGTTCCCCCACTGCCAGCTGGATGTCAATGCAAGGTGACCTTGGAAACCTGTGTTAAAGACAAAAGAACATCTATAATCCTGAGTTACTCCTAAGTCTCTGAATGACTGTGTGGAATATCCCTTTCCCCTGCCAGTGGCAACTAAATTCTGAGGAGTGAAAAATAAATTATCAGGTCCAAGACCACTGAGATTTGAGGAGTTTTCTGTTAACGGTGGCTAGTATTCCCCTAACACCTGCCTTAGCTTGAAATGAGTAATGGTTCCACTTTTTAAAAAAATTTTATTGTACTACTGGGTATTTACCCCAAAGATACAGATGTAGTGAAAGGAAGGTCCATCTGTACCCCAGTGTTTATAGCAGCAATGGCCATGGTCACCAAACTGGAAAGAACCAAGATGCCCTTCAATGGACGAATGGATAAGGAAGATGTGGTCCATATACACTATGGAGTATTACGCCTCCATCAGAAAGGATGAAAACCCAACTTTTGTAGAAACATGAACGGGACTGGAAGAGATGATGCTGAGTGAAATAAGTCAAGCAGAGAGAGTCAGTTATCATATGGTTTCACTTATTTGTGGAGCATAACAAATAACATGGAGGACATGGGGAGTTAGGGAGGAGAAGGGAGTTGGGGGAAATTGGAAGGGGAGGTAAACCATGAGAGACTATGGACTCTGAAAAACAATCTGAGGGTTTGAAGTGGCAGGGGGTGGTGGGAGGTTGGGGGTACCAAGTGGTGGGTATTATAGAGGGCACAGATTGCGTGGAGCACTGGGTGTGGTGAAAAAATAATGAATACTGTTATGCTGAAAATAAATAAATTAATTAAAAAAAAAAACAGAAAAAAATTATTTATTTATTTATTTGACAGAGAGAGAGATCACGAGTAGGCAGAGAGGCAGGCAGAGGGAGAGTGGGAAAGCAGGCTCCCCGCTGAGCAAAGAGCCTGATGTGGGGCTCCATCCCTGATGGTTCCTCTTTTGACCACATACTTCTCCCCCCACTTTTTAAAATGTAAAATCAGTTAATTAGCATATAGTATATTATTAGTTTCAGAGGTAGTTTCATGATTCCTGTTGCATATAACACTCAGTGCTTATCACATCATGTGCCCTCCCTGATATCCATCACCCAATTATCCCTTTCCCCATCCACCTCCCCTCTACAGCAACTTTCATTTTGTTTCCTGTACTGAAGAGTTTCTTATTTGACCACATACTTCTCAATGGTTGTTTAGCACAAACACCTGACCACTTATCTGTAGGGACCCATTAAGTTCTTGATCAAACCACCATGGTTTCTGGGTGTGTGTCCAGGGGTAGGTGTGTGACAGGGAGGGTAGGGCATTTTGCTTTTGTAGCTACACATTTTCATGACAAATATCTGTGATGAACACTGGACATGACCAGATCTGAACTCATTTCTTTGTAAACATGCTCTTTCTATTTATTTTTTATTTCAATAATTATTGTTACCTTTACCATTACTCAGACCAACTCCCTTTCTTTCATTTGCATTTTCTCATCTAATTAAGGAGTCCTTTTGAGTCGATATTTTTAACATTTTTCTTATTTATCCCTTATTTTCTTTCTATTTCTACACCCACTATTGTTGATCAGACCCCTATTATTTCTTATCTGGATTATTGCCCTGGCCTCATAACTCCTCAGCCTCTTCCAAAATATTCTACATCTTCCTGCCAGATTAATCTTTTTATAAGCTCTATTCTGATTATATCATTTTTCTATTCAAAAACCTTCAGTAATTCTCCTTTGCTGGCCGAAAGTGTTCATATTCCTTTGCAAGCAAGACATTCAAGGCGCTCCATGACCTGATTCTAACCCAAATTTCCAGCCTTGTCTCCAGTGCTCTCCCTTACATAGCCTGTGCCCCAGCCAAACTGGACTGCTCACCATTTCTTAAGTGTGCACTAGTTTCTGCTTCCTTACCTTTTGCTCTTTTAAAATGATTCCCTTCAGTTAATAGCTTTTTTGATGTCCCCTTTGTTTGTCAAAACTCCCTCTTCCAAAGCTCTGCTCAAATACCTCTATGAAATCTTCTCTGATCTCCTCACAAAGAGGGAATGCCAATAAGACTCTACACCCCTCCCTTTTGGCCCTTGTGATATTTTACTTTGAATTGTAACAGATTTGGTATCAGATGACTTACATTTGAACCTGGGTTTTATCTTATTACTTTTGCATGATCTTGGTGCAAATCATTTAGCTTCTGTTAGCCTCCATTTTCTCTCGCATTGCAGAAGAATGAGTGCTTCCTCTATGTAACTCCCAGATTTATTTTAGATAGCAGATGGAAAGCTACCTGTTTAAGTTTTACAATCTAAGTTTATATTTTGTCGAATCTCCTCAACTACTTACCAAATTCCTGTAGCTAGGAAGTATAATTCATTAATTTTTTGTGGGTTTTATATATTTCAGATATTCAAAAAATGTTTATTGAGTGAATATCTTTAAAAATACAATAATTTGCCTTACAAAAGAGAACATCAAGAGTTATCTTAAGTGTATATCCTGCATAGATATTGATCCCTTTGGTGTAAACTTTCCCTTTTTCCACTTATTTAAGACTTCTTAATATACTTCCATGCTTCATTCTCCCTGGGGAAGAATCCTACTATCTGTTTACTTTTGTTTGGGCATCCCTTCAGTGTTGATAATTTGGTTCAGTTGTATCTTGAATTCTTTGAGAAACAATTTTTTTTTTCTTGGTATCGATTTTTTCCCCCCAGTCTGCATGCAATTCTAGAGTGCTGTGACGTGGGGAACTTAGATCTTATCATTCTTGTACCCAAGATATACCCCCCACCACCCTGCCAAATAAATGAAGAGAAAAAGAAAAGGATTTCATGAAAATCCAATTTCTTATGAAGGAAGTGATGCTTCTTCCTTAATGCCCCGAAGGCTTATTGAAGTGTGAGGGTAGAGGTCTAGGACTGAGACATGGTATGCATATAATTAGTACTTGCCTATGTAGCCTGACCTGCTTTTTGGTCCCTTAAGATGATTGCCCAACTTGTTTGTTACTCTTTATTTTTCTCTTGCATTCCTCCCAATGTCCATGGTCCAGGTGCTCTGCCTTAGAATGATCCAGCAGTCAGAAACCAATGAGACCCACAGGGGAAGGAAATGTTGAAATGTTGAATAGACAACAGCGTAGAGGTCCTTTTGAGAGGGTGTCATTCAGTACAAAATGTTCGTTCAGAAAAAAACGAGAAGTCACTGTGTTTGTTTCTGTGATTATACCATTGAACAATCCAGCCAGGAGACCCATGTTCCTGTTCCTGGCCTCTAAAGAGAAGGAGGGTACATTCCTTCTCCCCTGGGAAAAGAGCTTGTTTGGGTTATGTAAGTGGCAGCATAGGATTAAAGAGTGACATAATTCCTTCTTGGAAGAGTCTGGCTGGATTTTTGTGCCATTTTCGGAAAGTGAGGGTGATGCACTATGAATGACAGACTGCTCGGAAAGAGAACGATGGAGAAGCCTCTTAATCCTTTTGAGTTTTATCCAGGGAGGACCCAGAGGGCAGAAGGCAGCCTGGGCACTACTGTGCAAGTTCCTGTGAATAATCCTGACATGGAAAATGTGTGCCCGGACTAACCTCAAAGCAAAATTGTCTGTTCCCGTAGAGACTGCATACCTTTGGATGGAATCTTAGTCCCACAGATTGTTACGTGGAATGTTCCATCTGGTCCTGAGTTGAGGAAGGGTGTTTCATGAAAAGAAGAGGAAAAACCACCAAGGAAAGGAGTGTCAGAAGCTGTTGAATTAAGGAAGCTTTTTATTTACAAAAGACTCCTTAAAATGGCCTCAGGTATTCCATGCAGTAAGTGGTTGGAGGATAAACTCTGGTGTCCACCATGTTTTCTCATTTGGCCGTGCTGACTGAGAGCGCCGTGGCAGACTGCGGTAATCTGGTATAGAGTTCTGAATTCTCCCTCTGCTCCCCTCCTCACATACTCTTACTCCTGGCTTTCAGGGAGAGGATGTTCTGCTCCTTCATCTTCTCTTCCTAATTCTAGCGGGTTCTCTTTCTTACCTTTCACCTACTTTCTTTTCTGTTGCTGTTGTTGCTTGCAGCCACGTGCATCTAAATAAAAGTAAATATATTTCTGACAAATGTGTAAGTGATAAAAAGATCAGCCTCCTGATTTCTAAAGTCCACGCAATGGTCAATTAGTTTAATTCTCTGTCAGGCTGATAGAGGCTGGATCCTGGAAAGGACCAGCTTTCTTTTCCAAGAGACCCACTTTGCCCCCACAGACTAAGGCTGGGTACCTAAGCTGAGAATCTCCTATAGGTCAGGCTTCTGTTATATAATCGTCCTTTCTCAGAGCTTTTTTCCAGTGTCTTTTTATTTTATTTTTTTAAAGATTTTATTTATTTGGCAGAGGTCACAAGTAGGCAGAGAGGCAGGCAGAGAGAGAGGAGGAAGCAGGCTCCCTGCTGAGCAGAGAGCCCAATGCGGGGCTCCATCCCAGGACCCTGAGATCATGACCTGAGCCGAAGGCAGAGGCTTAACCCACTGAGCCACCCAGGTGCCCCTCCATTGTCTTTTTTTTTTTTTTAAAGACTTTCTTTATTTATTTGACAGACAGAGGTCACAAGTAGGCAGAGAGGCAGGCAGAGAGAGAGGAAGGGAAGCAGGCTCCCCGCTGAGCAGAGAGCGGACGTGGGGCTCTATCACAGGACCCTGGGACCATGACCTGGGCCGAAGGCAGAGGCTTTAACCCACTGAGCCACCCAGGTGCCCCTCCATTGTCTTTTTAAATGAAGAC